>NC_051400.1:17030859-17031689 GCF_015228065.2 Penaeus monodon
TGGCATTCTTGGAGCTGCTTATGTGAATAAATTTAAGCGTAGATTACTAACCGCTATTTCAATAGCTCAGACTGAAATGAAACATTCTGATAGAGTAATTACTGAAGAAAGAACCTTTAATGAGGGTGATTTAGTTTTGGCTTTGCTGCCTCTTAACCAGCCTCTTCAGTCTCGATACACGGGGCCATTTCGTATTCTAAAACGAACCAGTGGTGTTAATTATTTAACTGAAACCCCTAAGAGACATAAGAAACCACGTCATGTACACGTGAACTTCCTGAAAAAATTATTGTAAACAGGATGATTTGAAGAGAAATGTGGAAAATGTACGAGAAGTTTCAATAGCCGTGCCCACTAATATTCATATTGTGGAGCCTAATCTGATCAATTCAGAACTTTTATGTAGCCCTGATACTAAACACACTTCTGCTGTCCAAGCAACAAACATGCATTCTCTTCCACAGGAGTATGGTGAACCGTTCGAAAATGTACCTCGTTTCTGCCCACTTCTTAAGCCTGAGGTCGAGACCAGAGATGCTGAGCCAGTTATCTTAATGCAGAGAAAAGGGCGTCCCTGTAGAGTGAGGTTCAGCACCTGAGGGAGCATGGCTTCCTCCGTCCCAGCCTGAGTCCCTGTGCATTACCTGTGGTCGTGGCTTCCGAGAGCAATATTACTTTCCCTGGTATGAGGACTACAGGAAGACCAATGAAGCTGCCGTTGGTTCCACT
Organism: Penaeus monodon; assembly: GCF_015228065.2. Taxonomy (NCBI): domain Eukaryota; kingdom Metazoa; phylum Arthropoda; class Malacostraca; order Decapoda; family Penaeidae; genus Penaeus; species Penaeus monodon. Next base: position 17,031,589 of record NC_051400.1, read on the forward strand.
CCCATACATGGACATCGACCTTGACTTTCGGAAGACATGCTTTCATGGTCGTGGGTACTAGTGACCAAGGAGTTGAAAGGTTCTGCAGACTGCGACGTCCT
>NC_051400.1:17031869-17032031 GCF_015228065.2 Penaeus monodon
TATATTGCAAATAATGAGTTTACGTGTTTCGAAATCTCCCTACAAAAAAAAGATTAATATCAATTTTTGAAATATGACTGGTAATTGATAATGAAAGATGACTTTAATGAATAAGTTTAATCGCGAGAAAGAATTGCATTAATGAGATATGATAATTAATGG
>NC_051400.1:17032557-17032693 GCF_015228065.2 Penaeus monodon
ACATCGAAACCAGCCATGGCGATGGATTGTTGAAGCTTAAGGGATGTAATTTATTTACAAAGGTGGTAGAATTTTCAATTGTGTAATGACTGGTGGTCAGAAGGGATATCATAGAAACCAGAAAGTTTGCAGTTTC
>NC_051400.1:17035284-17036170 GCF_015228065.2 Penaeus monodon
TAGATATTCTTTCTCTTCCATACCTTTTTCTCCAAGGTGACTTTATTCAACTATTGCATATTCGTGATATGCTTCTTTCACCGACAGCCTTCGCCATATTTTAACAAGGTCTAGATTTAGGCAAGTAAATAATTACTTATCTAGATCTTGGTTCTTTGATCTTTGCTGTGGGCTATCAAGTGAACTTACAAAGTATATACCTTGCTAAACTGAATCTTTATTATTACTTTGGAGCAATAATGTCATATTTCACCAGCATATATTTTGTTTCATAATAATGGTGCAGCCTAATTATAGATATAATTAATTCACATACATGTGTTTTCTGATGTCATATAAAACATCACCAGTCAGTCTTGTTTGCCTCTCTTAGAAAGAGTGACTTGAATATGCAGAGGTAAAACATATATTACATGTTAATTCCTCTTTATTTCCTGATATCACCAGTGACCAACAGAAAGTAAAGTGTTTAGAATTATGTCCTCAAATATACACACATTCGTTTTTCTCCCTCACTCTGTCTATCTCATTTTCTTTTGATTTTGCTTTATATTTACAGGAATTTGATATTTTGATGTAAATGATATATAGTTTTATTCATGACTGTATATATTTTTCATATAAAAAAAAATAAAATATGTGATAAGATATGATAGATGAACATATGGCTGTGTTCTCACAGACTGTTACATAGTCACAGGAAAAGGGCAGGTGTTGTCAGGTAAAAGTATTTCTCGTGTTTATGCAGATAAATTGTTTGTGTGAAACTTATATGGTCATGATGTTAATGTGATTTGTAAATCTTAAAGAGCATGGTTTCCTACAAAAATATTGATTATCTTAAATCCAGATAAAACTTCAATTGAATGTCTTATATTCATAGAGT
>NC_051400.1:17036218-17036917 GCF_015228065.2 Penaeus monodon
GCCAAAAAATAAATGCCCTAAACATGCATGTTGGAAACACACTACAGTGACCAATATGAACAGACAGAAGGTTTCAAAGAAAGAAGAGATAAATCCATTCCACATTTTATTATTCAAGCTCTTAGCCTCTGCATAGAATATCAACAATTGATTCCATTGTAAATCTTATGCTTTAGGATTGGCATATTTGGACTTACATATAATTTTGAGGCACTTGGTGATGACACAATACTCTCAGATTGAGCTAAAATTCTCATACAGAGATTGAGCTGATGTAAGTACTTTAAACAATTTTCATAGGGAAAAGACAGTAAGAAAAAAAACAGGAAGGTGCAACAATATTTTTTTCCTTGAATATCAATCTCTATTTAAGAATTCAGACCTGGAGCACAGCAGGATGAAAAAAATCATCAGTTTTATTAGTCTTTGTGCAAAATAATGGTACCAACTAGTAACAACTTTGTGACTTGCAGGCTTCTCTATATACTTGAGATCATGTACGTTGAGCGATCAGCTGACTTTATCAGATATTATTTCATTGGTGTAAAAAGTATACATAATTCATACCAGAGAGATTCATGCTTGATATCAAATAATATACATACATAGGGTATATTTTTAAATCTGCATTTTTATACTTGAAAACTTCAAAGATAAATTTTGAAAATTGGAGACAGCTAAAGTATGTCCCTTTCTCAA
>NC_051400.1:17036939-17037456 GCF_015228065.2 Penaeus monodon
AGAATAACCATACTTTTTTTTTAACCAATGTTTTATACTAATTTATCTTCTGAACTTGTAGCCTGATGCCCACACTGATCTCACATGAAAAGAAAGACCTACATAGTAAAATTTCTACCCTATTGCTCCTTTGCATAATTGCCCAGAAGTACATCTGAAAAGTTTTCAAGTGTGTGCAGGGTCTTTGGGAATACAACAATGACTTTTCTCTTATTGGTACTTTGAAAAATATCAATGTGGTTTCACATATTACACCAGAGGATAACAGTGTTTTGGCATATACAAATGAGTTTTACTCTGCTTAGTCGGCTATCAAAGCACAATTTAAATGGATTTATGATGTGGTTAATTATCCTTTTACAAATAAAAACATTCTACATTATATTAAAGTTTTATAAATAAACATTGCACTAAGAAACAAACAATGCACCAATGTAAAATTATACAGTAACTTGCATACAGTGGTATAAGCAATACAACTGCAGTCCAAGACTTCTTTACTGAACATTTCTTCAGC
>NC_051400.1:17037494-17038554 GCF_015228065.2 Penaeus monodon
ATAGGTATTGACAAATATCTACTTTGTGTCATTTTATACTGCAGCTATTCATAACAATTACATTCCTGTTTGATCTAATGTAATTTTTTAACTGTTCTTCTAACAGTCTGAAAGAAAAAAATGATTATTTCCCACTTTAGTATAATTAACTAAATCTATGGTCCATGTTGGGTACACTGTAGGAAATGCACAAAGATCAAATAACAGTTTAAACACACAGAAACATTTCCAATGAAATGCAAATTTATCTTAAAATTCAAGCTACATACAATCTTTAAAAACCATCTTAATATAAAATATTTACATTCACAATAGAAACTATTATACTTAAGTCAGTTCATTTGCTTACTCTCAAATATTCACCGACTTAACAATTACCTGACAACCTATATTGAATCATCAACAAACAGGAATTTGTTGCATGTAGTACAGGCATTCAAGAATTTAAGTCATATACTCTGAATCGCTTTATACATATATAGAGATAGTAAGAGATTTTTATGTTGAAAGTTCAAGGTGATGGTGCCTTGTACTGCCACAAGTAAGTTCCCTGTTACTGTAATGATCATTAAACAACCTATATAACATTTTCCAAGGCATAAAGGTCACACTAAATTTAGCACAATGTTTCAGAAAAAAATATATAATAAAAAATAGCATGTCCATCCTTTTTGTATTATGCTTAAACAATATTTCATAATTTTATTGTAAGTGGAAAGTCTCTCTGATAAATAACAAATGATGATATTACACAGAATGTACAAATACTGAAGAAGTCTAGCTCTTGTTAGTTATGCAATAACTATAGCAATAATTTACTGAGTACTATCTAATCATATATAATATCATAGAGAAGAGACATGATTTTGAGAAAGGGAGGAAGAGAGGGAGAGAAGAATCTGAAGCTTTGAAGTACAAAGTTGTGTGAAATCTATCACAAATTATACTAAAAGAATACACAGAGCCCATGGACCACTAAACAACCAAAGAAGCACTAATTTGATGTACTTCAATTATTCATCAAGCACCATTCATTTTAAATAATTTTATTTACACTTAC
>NC_051400.1:17038598-17038930 GCF_015228065.2 Penaeus monodon
TATTGATGTTAGCATGGTTTTCTGCAATTGTTAAGCACCAACTTAATAGAAAACTGAAGTCTGGCTGCATTTGAGTTAACAAGATATACAACTACATCTTTCCACTTCCAAGGAACAAAAAACCTACTACCCACGTTAGAACGGTCAACAGGATACAAAGTACATTATCACAATGGTGGAGAAGGCCGTTGGAAGATCTTGAGAAAGCGATATGAACATCTTAATCTGAAGTACTTGTAGAGGCAGGAGCAAAAATGACACAGTATTTTTTTTTAACACTCACTCTGTTAAGGCACCATGTTTAGTCTTCCTGAGTAAGCTGTGACACTTTC
>NC_051400.1:17038957-17039192 GCF_015228065.2 Penaeus monodon
TGCAGACATCTTCCTTTTCACTATGAGCTAACCGTATTTGTGAATGTACAAAGAATTTTTTTCATGATATATACTGCAAAATTTATATAAATACATTCACACGAAATGTCTCTGTGAAATTTACCACTTCTTGCATTCACACACAGTCCAACACTGGCCAACCTTGCTTCATTTTCAGATTACACTGCCAATTATTCTTTTGTGCATCTTGCTTTGAAATCAGGAGCACCAGATG
>NC_051400.1:17039243-17039414 GCF_015228065.2 Penaeus monodon
TCTTGTGACCTTAGCCCTTTATAGTCAGCAAATGATGGAGCTGTTTGTAAACAAAATACATCTACTTGACTGTCTTCTAGCTTTGTAGGCTCCTCAAGCTCCTCGCATGGTGACTGAGGCACATCCTTGGCTATATTCTCATGGCAAGTCTGTCACAACACACAAGGACAC
>NC_051400.1:17039438-17039853 GCF_015228065.2 Penaeus monodon
TTGAGTACAGTGCTAGACATTTTGAAGACATCTCCAAATAAAAAATAATGATAACCATCAACAAGCAACTGTGCCAGAAATACAAGTAAAAAAAAAGTAAAAAAGTAATTATGACACTAGTACTATAATGAGAATGAACTTATCTATTTTACCCTAGAAATATATTATAAAAAAGTAAGAGAAGGAAAAAGTGTCATCTAAATGTCTTAAAAAGCACTGGCATCACACAACAGATAATTTAGAAGTCTATGTCCCATCCAGAATTGTCATCCGGAGGCGGACCGTCGCTATCTGGTGGGTATTCATCAAAGTTGCTGCAGTCAATCACAGAACGAACGTTGGGGACAATGGGGGGCGTCAGAGTGCGGTTCTTTAGACCTTCCCAGTAGAAACCTTCAAACCACCTGCAATGAAT
>NC_051400.1:17040317-17041000 GCF_015228065.2 Penaeus monodon
CACATATTTTTCCATTCACTATGGATCATATTGCTTATAATTGTGATGCTAAATAATCTAATGCACAAACAACAAGAAAATAGATATATCAGAATGTACTGCACAACAGTAACAGTAAAAACAAAACCGTACTTGTTCTTTTGTATATCCTTGATGCCCCCTCGCTGATAGCCAAGACGCTCGGCAGGGTTGTCTCTGCAGAGCCTCTTGATTAGAGCATTGGCAGTGCGAGTTATGTTTCTTGGGAACTCTACCGCGTCAATACCTTTCAAGATGGAATTGTAGGTTTTCATGGGGTCAGGGCCTGTGAAAGGTGGTGTACCTGCAGAGAAAAAGATAGAGGAATTAATATTACACCACTCCCTTGTCATGAGAAAACAAAAAAGGTATGAGCAAGAACAACTAAGTCTATAATGCAAGATGACGAACAGACAAACCGATAATATATCTTTTCTTGCAATTTATGGCCAAGCTATGCCTCCCAAAACCAGACCAATTACAACTATTACCTTTTGAGGTCTGTTCTTACTCATACCTTTTCTATATTCATCACAATTATGTCTGTCTATGCTTTACTACAAATGATAATGATGGCTATTAAATATATACTTATTATGTAATTTTAGAGTTGGACAGATTACCTCCTTATATTTTGATTATTTTGGTATGTATATATATATATC
>NC_051400.1:17041123-17041541 GCF_015228065.2 Penaeus monodon
ATACACACATGCATTTTTTTAAGCAGGAATAAAAAAAGAAGAAACATTTGGATTAAAAAAGATGCCTTTTACCCTAAAACAATAGAATACAAACAACAGTGATATTCTCACCTGTTAAAAGCTCAAACATAAGGACACCGAGTGACCAGTAATCAGCTGAGATATCATGACCTTTGTTTAAGATGACTTCTGGGGCTACGTACTCTGGGGTGCCGCAGAAGGTCCATGTTTTCCTTCCAACCTGTAAAAATAAATATTGATAAGACTGAAATATTATCACACACACAAAACAAACTTTTCAGGTCTTTTCTTAATGATGAGAATCAAAAAGTATCTATAGCATCCTTCACCTATCAATTATATACTGCCTACATCAGAGAAGTCTATAGACAATCAAATGGTATAATAATAGTTCCCT
>NC_051400.1:17042004-17043106 GCF_015228065.2 Penaeus monodon
CATGGGTCCTCACCTGGAGCCTCTTTGCAAAGCCGAAATCTACTAGTTTAACATATCCTTTGAGATCAAGGAGCAAGTTCTCTGGCTTCAGGTCCCGGTAGATGATGCCCTGTGAGTGCAGATAGTCAAAGGCTTCCACAACACAAGCTGTGTAGAAGCGTGTTGTTTGGTCATCAAAGTTACCTCTGTCTCTGCAATGCAAGGGAGAAGCTGTGTGAGCTACAGAATGCAAAAAAGGTACTATTTAGATACAACTTCAATGGACACCAAAAATAATATGAAATGAATATAAAATATGTAATGGTTAATGAAAGCTTTTGTTAGTCACAATGTAAAAAAGATATGTTGAGTAAACTCCACCAAAAAAACAAATGCATAGTCCACCCTTTGCGACCCGAGACACCTAGAGTACCTCTAATGAACAATAAAATCAAGCATAGACTGAAAACTCACTCAACTAAAATAAGAAGAAAACAGAAGTACTGTAGCTAAGCATCATCCTTTTTCACAGATCGCAAAAGGAACACATTGCATGACCAGTTTCACCACCTTAAGGTGAGTTAATGATGTCATGGTAAATCACCTTATTAATACAGATTTTAGTGAATATGAAAAAATGAATTCTGATATGCTTATTGTTCTGTACTTTAATTCTCTTGTTTGAAAATGACAAAAAAATACAACAGCTTGTGAAATAAAAAAAAGTCTGGCTACTATGATTAATAAAAAATCTTCTTTTAGTAAGATTGCTCTTAAAAGGCATAAATGCAATAACACCAAGAATAATATTTTTTTACAACATTCTAAGAATGGAAGAAAGTTCTGAAAAATTGTAAATCAAGTGTCTTCTTTAGTATAATAAAACAACAGTACTTGTCAATATATAAGACAGAGCATTAGTCTCTAATATACAATATGGCTATGACAGCTAATCATGAATATAGAAATGCTCCATTTCTACATATTCCTGAACTTTGGTTGTGTTGGTGTAAAAAGATTACCAGAACATAAATTTTATTTAAATATCCATGTAATCTTCTACTTTCAAAGCAGTTCAATAACTGTCATTTTTATATGCACAATGAATTGGTGGAAGCTTACC
>NC_051400.1:17043173-17043721 GCF_015228065.2 Penaeus monodon
TGGTAGCTACAGTACCTCCAAACTGTATCATGTAGTAGGAATATTATCTGGCAGTTTACATCACAGTATTCATTTTACTCACAAGTACACTCAGTCATGTGTGTCTGTACAGTTTATATGCCTATATATTTCACTTTTTATGTACAAAATGACTGCTGTTGAATTTTTAAAATTTAGATAATCTTGGACTTATTTTTCTCTCCAGTAGAGTATAAATAAGAAGTAAGTATATGCTAAACAAGCTACACATGTTAAAAAAAGACTATCACAATTTTAGAAATGACACAGAATTTAGCTTCAGACAGTACAGTCCACAAAACAAATTCTGGCACAATTTCAGACATTCAATTCCTACCAGATTTTTATACCAGTTTAAAACAGTAAATTTCTTTACTAAATAATTTTGACTTGGATTATTTGTAATATGAACAAAATAATGGCACTGTTGCACTTCACTCCAACCTGGTTACTGGTAATTGTCTTTTCATGTAGTTTGTATATCCAACAAGCAAATATTATCTTAATTACAAGTATGAGTTATAAAAGAT
>NC_051400.1:17043826-17044537 GCF_015228065.2 Penaeus monodon
GTCTCCCTTTTCCTTCCATTTCTTCTCTTTCAACTTTATGTGAGTTCATCTTACTTTTACAAATAAATATATTTAGAGAAAAAATAGTCTTTTCCTTGCTAGCACTTACAAGTGATTTCATCCACAGATGAGAATTCAATTTCATACATCATATTTCAAAGCCAGAACACTTTGAAAGGCAAAAATAGGGCAACTACTTGCATATCTTATTATTCCAAAGAATATGCTCACATGGGCAGTCTCTGTGGTTTTTAACCTGAGGGTATAAGTGATTACCAGAGAGTTGGGGAAGGGGACATAATATTTGAAGAAAGAAGTAGTTTCTCTAATCAAATCATAATTCTTTTAACATTTGCTGTGTACATAAGGGTTGCTATGCAAACAAAATACTCTTTTCAGCATTTCCTTTTAACTCAGGAGGATCTATACTTATTTGACTGAAGATGTAAGGAAGGAGTGTGTGGAGGCAAGGGCCAACTATCAAAGGGGGTGCGCTCATAAAAAGGTTAAGAACTATTGTATTGTACATCAACAAAGAATTTTATTGGAAGTCATCAGACTAGAAAATGAAACTGAGAATCAAGAAGGGTTTTGAAAGTTGTTTCACTGTTCAGTAAATTTCTTAACTGGATTTCTATACCACTGTTTCAAAATGGTTGTGTTATGCCATTCAGGCTGGTTTATGCACTGCTGGAGAATATTTAACAGAAC
>NC_051400.1:17044613-17047488 GCF_015228065.2 Penaeus monodon
GACTTTGTCATGACTGGTAGTAACTGTCTGTCTGCTCAGTAATATGTGCTCTGGTGTTTTTCTTTTTGTTTTTGCTGGTGTTTTAAGTTATGAAAAGGGTATGATAGCACACTGAACATTACGGACAGTGAAACTGGCAAGACCTTTGTAAGAATAATATGGGGGAAACCAAATGCAATCCACACCTCAATATGAACCACGCTTTTACCTTTTGTAGGGAAAAAAGGGGAGTCCACGCATCATACTACGCTCCTGTTTCCTTATGGGTTAAGAAATCGGAAATGCAAGTCAGCAAAAAGTAGAGTGACTGATCTCATGTAATCATCTCCTCAAGGATATTTGTTACAGAACATAAACAATACAGTATTAGGCACTATCATTACTTGTTAACGTGAGAGCAATAGAAAGGCTTTTATCAATTTATGAGCAACCTACTGGTTATTAGAAGAGTCAGTTTTAATTACAAAAGTTAAGTAGATACCAATGCAAATTACTGACACCTAATAGGTTGGGGAATATGGTATAAGCATATAAATATATAAAGGAAAATCTCCTTGAGAAATCAAAAAGTGATATTTCAGGTGCCATTCCTGTATAATTCCTCTTTTGTCTGTGGAAACCCACAAAAAAAGAAAATAAAAAAGTCCAAGAAATTTTTTCTAACACAAAGGATGAAAAATGTGTTAAATAACCAACAGACCTTTCCGTCTAATACGGTTTACCCTTAAAAACACCTAATCCTCATTCAAGCATTTCCTCATGTTTTAACACTTTATGCCTTACCTTAGGATTGTCCAAAGTTCTCCTCCAAGACAAGCCTCCATCAGCATGTAAAGGTACTTGCGGTCCTTAAATGTCTTGAAGAGCTTGACAATGAAGTCGCAATTTGCTTCCATCATTATCTCTTTCTCTGACATGATGTGTTGCTGTTGTCGGGTCTCAACGATCTGGCACACAAAAGAGATGGCTATGAGTTTGGTTCATTTAGTTCACTCTTCCCCCTTCATAAAAAAATGTAAACATGAAAGTTACCAAGAATTTGATGCAATGTGGTATGTATGTACAACCTTGAATTTTTTTCCTTAGGTTCACTGGCATTAGAATATATGTAAAGACATTCTTTAAAAAATCAACTATCACAAGGCTTCCCGGGACAAATGACAAAAGAATTATAAGCAGACATACAGAGTTCCTCTTACTAGCAATTTGTCAGGTTTTGCAAACTATGCATTCTAATACGTCAATAATTCTCAATGAAGAAGATAAAGCACAGCCTCTGGGCAACTAGTTTTAGGTACACGGAAAGTATCCACAATAAGCTTTTCAACAATGGGATATTAATTCCTCTTTCCTGCTATATTCATATCTTCCATATATATATCTAGGCACAAAAAAATACAGTTACTTTGCAGTGCTGGACAGCAGCGTCCCTAGTTCTGCTAAGTCTTGAGTAATGCAGCACATTATTGCAATATCAAATAAACCATACTTTTCAGAAATCCTTCTAAATAAACTTAATTTTGCTAACAACTATTATAAACCTATTTCCGGAGCCATTACCAGACTTGTCCGTTCTTCCAAATAAAGACTCTGCAGTTTAACCTACAATTAATCTATGTGTTAGTATACTCAGTTTCCATTTCTGGAGGAAAATATGGAAGCATTAGCAAAATATACCATTAAAACTAGATAAAACCTGAAGAGTAATCTTGAACCATTTCTCACAATATCAATCAAACAACTGCATACATTATGTTCTTTGCCTTTGAATGTCTGTTTCTTTATACAGCACAGCAGAAAGCCTTACCTGGCTCTTCTTCATTTGTTTCAGAGCAAAGGAACGGCTGGAATCACCAGCAATCTGTACGAGCTCCACTCTTCCAAAACCGCCAACACCCAACGTTGCAATTTTACGGAGGTCTGACAGGTTGATGTTTGTGAACTCCTCGTTCATCCTGTATGCGGGAGACAAACTGAGATAGCACATTTTAAAACTGAAGTTGACTGCAGCTTATGTTTTGTACATAAATTTTTTTGACATTTTGACAAAGTAAATGAACTATATCTTGAGCCAGAAATAACAGCAAAAATTTCTAGAATGAAAAAGAAAAGTAAAGACAATGGAGCTAAATACCCCTATGCTGAAGCACACATCCTTAATTGAAAGCTACTGTTATTTCAAATCTCAAAAATTATTTCACTTCATTAAATACCACACCAAAAAGTACTCACTTCCTCCTTGAGAGATCAACGGCTCCATAGCGTTGCTGTATCTCATCCAGGTTTCCGATGAGCTGATTGAAGGAGTCTCGGTCAATAACCAAGCATGTTACACCATCTGGGTCATCTGCAATGATGTTGGCTGTTCGGATATCCTCTCTGAAAAGCAAAGTCAGTGCGATTAACTCTGACATCATTCTACCAGACAGGGATTAGAATTGTATTTCTAAGTCATTTGCATGTTTCTGTTTTTTCTATGAAGGTTTTTTAATAATGGCACTGATGACTGTTTGTAAGAAAAAAAAAATAATAATAAATTTTACTTAGGGTTGCCATGGGGAAGTAGAAACAGGTGATAAAGATCACCATTTACATTGAATTAGATATTATTACTACTTCTGAGACTTTTTAAATCCTAACAAGAAACCTATTTAAACAAATATATATATGGCTGGTATTGGACAGATTGCAATCTTATAGATATGCAGGTGATGGTTAAGGGGGTGGCATGTGCCATACCTGGAATCTGATTGGTCATCCCAGTGCCACCTCATTATCATAGTTTATGACCAATAAGAGACCAGACAATAAGACAATAGATATCTAATAAAAATTAGATATCGGTAGTGGAGACAAAAATGGAAATATATTCCAG
>NC_051400.1:17047565-17047956 GCF_015228065.2 Penaeus monodon
TCAACCCAGCATGAGTAAAGCCACTCAGTGCATCCTCCTCCTTCCACACAGGTACAAACCCACAAACAGAAAACCACCCACAAGGAGCCTTCTCACTCACCCTTGCAAGGCTTTCTCGCCGAAGAACTCTCCCTTCTCCAGGTAGCGGATCACCTTCTCTTCTGCACTGCCGGGGTGCTTCATGGTTACACGTACCTGAAATAATGGGTACTTCATTAACAAAAGGGTAATTCCTTTTTACATGACGAGTTTGTTACATTAACATGATTCTGATGAAGGATTCTGATGCAGAAAGTAATTTAACTTTAATCCACATTTTTCCTAACAAGACCTAATGATTTAATGTGCAGTGCAATCTGATAAGGATAATAAAAATGAATACTTTTCACAC
>NC_051400.1:17048371-17048643 GCF_015228065.2 Penaeus monodon
CGCACAAGCCTTCCTTGCAATTTTATGGTAAGGAAAGCACTACGCCACATAGCAGGTTCACCGAAGTCGGACAGGATGAAGTCAATCAGTCTATGAAAAGGATCCGGTAAATCATGATTTCCAATGCATACTCACTCTGCCCTTGCTGATGATGAAGAATGTGTCTCCCCGAGCGCCCTGGCGGATGATGTAGTCGCCATTGGCGTAGAAGGTCTGGAAGAGAGGACAACCGTTTGAATATAAAACACACTATTTTTGCATTCTATATAGAG
>NC_051400.1:17048795-17049416 GCF_015228065.2 Penaeus monodon
CAATAAGATGTAGTGCAATGTTATCAAGCTTCAGAGAACTTCCCCGGGTAGCCTATATACCAAAACCAATAAGCACATCAAAGGTTTAAATAACGTTCATATGTCATACATATCGACGGTAAAACCCGAGTTCTTCTGCCTTCGATGAATAAGAAATCCAATATCACTCTCATTCGGCAACCCGCATTCCGTTCAACACAAATTCCCGAATTAGGCCTATGAGCTGCAACCATACCAACGCACAAGGTCAGGTTGCGGCGGCTCCCACCTGCCAGCTTGTTTTGGGTCCTTACATAAAGGCTTACAGAAAAACGTGTTGAGCGAGCAGGGGGGGGGGGGTCTGTATAGTACCCAGCCATCTACCCATTAACCCAGCCTGCCTGGCGTGTTCTACCCATTCAAAAAGTGGAGTGGTGGCCTTACGAGCATAGTAAGCAAGTCAGAGCTCACATCGCGATGAGGGAGAACCCGCAAAGTCGTGTCAATTGTTGGTTTATGGCGAGAGTTAACTATGAATATATTCCATATCAGTCAGTAAACGAGGGAGGTCTTTCATCTGTATTTTTTTCTCTGCATTTCTCTCTTGAGTTGGTGGATGCGAGGCTGAGCACGAAGTTCCAT
>NC_051400.1:17049633-17049929 GCF_015228065.2 Penaeus monodon
GGGGAGTAATTCCGCAAATGACGTTTCTAAATTATGCCTAAGCCTAAATTGGTTAGAATAACTGAAGTGATGCTCTCAACAAGGAGGTACGTTTTGGTCATAATGCTGAACACGAAAGAAATGAGGCGACAGCGTCGCGACGAAACGAGTGAGAGACGAAGTAACAGTAAAGAAGGAACAGAGGCGATGGTAGAACACTTAGAAAAGAAAGATGATGGCAGTAGACATGGTGAGAAAAAGTACAGCAAAATGGATAAGTAATAACAGCAATAAGGAGACAAAAAAGACCTAACAGA
>NC_051400.1:17049960-17051696 GCF_015228065.2 Penaeus monodon
TAGCAACCACAACAACAGAGGGCGAGAGCAAGGCCAGAGAGGACAGGGCTGGTGCCACCGGGGACGAAGGGCAAGTAGGACGATGGCGAAGACGGTGGCCTCGCCCTGGGCACTGGCAAGGCTGGTGGACGGTGGCCTGATGCTGTCACCCCGAGTTTCTTACAAGCCCGAGAGAGATTTTTTCATGCCTTTTTTTACAGCAAGGACGTTCAGAATCTGCTGCTACAGACATATATTTAGAATTATACTTCTCTTTGCCCCTTCAGGCACTTCGAGGAACTGGACCATACTGGTGGTAAAACTATACCTGGTAAAGGATTGCTGCTGCAAGGGGCGGTCAAAACGGCATGCAAAAGAGAGGTTTGGGTAATGTCGACACTGCATAGAATTTCTTACTGTATGTCTTTTGAAAACATAAAATCATAGAAACTTTTCTATAACTGCATCAATAATAATATATATGCAAATCATTTATCTAAACAGCTCACCAGCAGCGTCCGACGTTTTACCTGATACTAAAATCTAATGGCCAACAATTACAACGCTATATATCTTCAAACATTAAATGTACTGTTTTAATCTTTGTCACTAATACCATTATAAACATCTCTCTGCCTTGTTTAATCTAACTGCTTTGCTAAGACTGACGGCAACATTGCCTTCTCAATCTTCTTCAAAATGCCTCTGATTTTCCCAGTTTACTGAGAATCTTGTAGTAAAATATCTGTCCAAAACGGCACTGAAAACGAAACCCGGAAACGGAATCGCGGAAATACCCACGCATTCTGGCAGTCTTGGGGCCATCGTAACAGAGGTGGCGCTCGTTCATATCAACCCTCATCGAAGACCATTCATTAGTTTTGAGCATGATGACCGCTCTCGCAGACATCACTCACGTTCATTAGACAACATATGGAGGTTTGATGAACGCCTTTTCTTGGTGTATGGGCGTGTTGTGCAGAAGGTTTTTATTACGAATCTAGCAATTTGAAATCAGCAGAGCGTGGGCCTGCTCCATTAACTAACAGTAATGATGCTAATAGAAATGAAAGCAAAATGCCAACAGAAGCAGGAAGCTGCCAAGGATACGGAATATGGAAGACAGGCCAGTCATTATCAAAAATTGAAAATTGAGAAGCCACATGTCCAAGTCTGCACTCTTCGGAATCACCGAAGCGAAATGAAAGTTGACAGAATCGGTTTTTATTACAGGCTGTGCGGTGAATTATGGCCAAATAACCAAGGAATATCACACTTTCCTTTTAGTTCAGGTAAATAAATATTCGTTATTCTGTTTGCTTTACGTAGTCCATTTTACCTTTACTTTTTGGTGTTGCAAAGGAAGGATAACGGTTCTCTGGCGAAGCATACGGATTCTCTAAAATTATAAGAACACGGCGTGCAAAGAACGTGTCTTGAGGCACATCATATGCCTGGCCTTAAAAACCTAAGTATGCCTTTCTTTATAATCTTTTCTGGATACTTTCACTCTATCTTGTCTTAACATATACATTTTCCTTAACCTTTTTTTGTATCTGCAACCAAGGAATCTTAGACAACACTGTAATCAGAAGGGGAAAAAATGTACGGTGTGGAATTAAGAAATCACATTTTATTACACGAAATCTATAAGTAAAAGTGAGAAAGAAATGTTATAAAAAGCAACAAATCTACGATATGAAAAAAACAAACAGGCCGTTCTCTTTAACTCCCAATTACCTCCAATCCAGACTTAC
>NC_051400.1:17051735-17053785 GCF_015228065.2 Penaeus monodon
CCCAAGACACCCACACTACGTACAACCCAAGTGACAAACCCAGCCAGGAGCTGATAGTCATGCGACACAAAAACTGGTGCTTCATATTGGTAACAACAGCCTGGCTCGATAACCAAAATGTCAGCTGCTCTCGCTGCCTTCGAGCGTGCTGGGCGGTAGCTGTCCCCACGTCCAAAGGGGATTTTGCCGCCGTCAGCCATACGTGTTCGGATTGTTGACCCTGACTTTATTCTGCTCCTCAGGAATGTCGTGTTGGTATATGGAGAATATCACAGTGGGAGTATTCATTTGTCTTGGCCCAAAATTAAGATTTTATTTATCGGGACCTACAGCGTGCGCGAGTGTTACTTCTGCAGCATAACAAGAAGCATAATTATGATCCGATATCTTTAATCGTGAAACATATAATGCAAATCCTCATCGCTGTTTTCGCTATCAGTATTACTGAATTAATTTTAATAATAGTTTCGTGGTTATGCTGCATAATTTGGATGGCTGTACATGCAAGTAATGTTAAGATGACAAAGCTTCCAGAGAACAAAATCCCGATCTGTAAAGCAAAATTACAAACCACAAACTAGCGATTAGGACCCACTATATATCTTCTAAGAAAGGAGAGAAGAAAAAACAACATATCGAATTTCAAAACCAATAATTTTGATTCCGAAAAAATAACCGCTCTAGGCCGCAGTACTGCAAATCTGATCCCGCCAAATATGAAAGGCACTGAACAAAAAAATAAGGGGGGGGGGAGATTGCAAAAACAAGAATTCACTTTATCAGGCGACAGTAGCACCCCCTAATGACCACAAAACCTATAAAAGGTGTCAATAATTGGCGGCTATCAATTCCATCTCCAAATAGCAGGAAGCGCCGAGACTGGTTCCAAGCCCTACATTCTCCATGAAAATAAATGACATCTTTAATAATTTATTTAGTAACTATAAAGCATAATCGGAAACTACTTACAAGGCCGAAAGAAAATGGAGAAATGACAAAGATGACATTTTGATATCGAAAAACATACGAACCCTTTAAAGGAGAAAAAATGTTTCCAATCACCTAATTCAACCTCATCAGGACAAAACATTTCAAATCTATCTTTGTATTTTTTACTTTTCTCTTCTGAAGGTTTAGCTAATTACAAACGACCCGAGCCAGTGCCCTTCTTAAATGCAAGCAACTTCCATTTCCGCATTCGTGCTTGTAAGCAGTTCTGTTCGAAAAATCATCACCATTTTGTTTACATGATTTTCAACAAATAAGGGTTGCGTGCGGCCATTTTCATTCTCTATTTTATAATATACTTATTACGTAAATATCAACAACACTTCCTTCTGAAACAGAGGTAAGCTAAACACGGGTAAAATAACAGTCGATGGACCATAAAATAATGTTTTAAAAAGGCCAACCGGTGTTCTTCCCGGGCAAAACTTGGTGAAAGTAATGGAACATAGCCTCGAGGTAATTGTATAATAGCAATAATGGCTATTCGTAATGTAGTTCAGCAGGTTTTTATTCCAACGATTTTGGGTGTTCTCATTGGGAATATAATTCCCGGTTTTGTAGAAAAAAGAGTGAGAAAAAAAAATTAACGAAACACGATCCTCATACCAAAACGCATACAAATATCCGTATATACAGTGTATAATAATATGGATGTATTAACATGTATATTATATGTATTAATTATATGCATTAGCGTACATATTAACATGTGTGTAATAATATATATGCTCCAGCCAAAAATGAAAACACACGCATGAATCAACACTGCACAGGCCCCTCGTCACAACCTCCACCCAACTCTTAGGGCAGAGGAGGCGTGCCCACACAAGACGCAGCTTCCGTGTCTTGTTGGCGCACCGGTCGGGCGGCGCTGATTGAGCGGAGCAATTTCACGGCGTAACTGCTCATTAGGCAACTACTTACATCGACCGCTGGCTGATGCGTTACGGTTACTTCTTGCCTTTGCAATTATCATACAGATTATCTATGAATCACTTTACAGCTATGCTTAAGGGAGCATTAGACTCCATTAAATTTTCCT
>NC_051400.1:17054189-17054396 GCF_015228065.2 Penaeus monodon
GGAGAACTGGATACGAAACAAAGGAACTAGACATAAGCCGGATAAAGGGGACGTAGAAAACAAAATTGGGAGAGACGCAGAAGTAAGAATAATGAAGAATAAGAAAATAAAACGATAAAGCATCAGGAATAACAAGGAAAATAAATAATGAGGAAAAGGAAAAATAATGAAGAATATGGAAAAAATACACCAATAGCTCCATTTTTG
>NC_051400.1:17054726-17054968 GCF_015228065.2 Penaeus monodon
TGCGAGCGAGTGACCCCCCCCCCTCCCCTGTCCCTCGCAGCCAGCGCCTCCCTCGGCGCCTCCCTCGGCTGATCTCGCAAGGGAGGCACGTAGAGCGGAGAGAACAATGGCAGCAAGAGAGAGAGGGATGAAGTAACATTTAGGAAACATGATGGTCACATCTGCGTTATTTTTATTGTCTTCATAAACAGGACGAATTGCAGGTCCTGCGGGAGTGGAAAGAACAAAGACTTTCGTGAAAC
>NC_051400.1:17055357-17056076 GCF_015228065.2 Penaeus monodon
ACTCACGCCCGGCTCCTGTGCCATGCCCTGGCCAGCCCCCGAACTGGCTCCAGAGTTTCTTCTGCGGCAAGATTTCTACACGAGCCGACAAACCCCTGATTAGACTCACCCAGTTCTGAAAACACCCCAAATTATCGACGTAAATCGTCTCCCTTTCTTTCAAATCCAAAAAGCAAAAAAACGACAAACCAGAATTACAATTTCGTGAGTGGAATCTCCCCCGCCATTGAAAAAATGATCTCAAATCGCCTAATGAAATCCCGCACACGAAATAACGAACAAAAGAATGGCGGCAACGGCGTGCGTGAGGGAAACCCGGGCATCCCCTGGGCAGCCTTGTGGTGCTAAACACTCGCCTCACTTCACCTTGCATTGCCCTTTCATCTCTCTGGGGGATGTCTAATTTCGATGCCAAAACCGTCGCCGTAAATTAGATAATCATAAACCCGAAGAGAATGAAAATAAAAAGAGATGGCAAGGGTTTATGACGGCGTGACTTCCTCAAGAAAATCGAAAACGTTCCCGCCCGAAACCGACGGGCTGTGACGCCGCGCCCGCGATGCCGTCCACCCTTCCCTCTCTGCCTGGCTCTCACTGTCACTGCCTCTGCCTCTTTGTTTGTTCTCCTTCCTCTCGTCTCCCTTTCTTCCCTCTCCTCTTCTCAACTTCCTCCTCTTCCTCCACACACCTCTCATTTCCTTCCCTTTTCTCCTTTCCTT
>NC_051400.1:17056172-17056592 GCF_015228065.2 Penaeus monodon
ATGCAGCAAGAGCCTCAGATGACTCACCTCCTCCAAGACGTCGGCGATCTTGATGAGTGTCTCCTCCTGAAGGGACTGGAAGGTGGGCACGCTGCGAAAGGACGAAACACAACATTATTTACATGAAAATCAAGCCATATATAAGTATAAAGAGAAACCACGATATTATCTAATAAAAAAAGAGACATTGAAAGGGAAAAAATCACAATTACAGTGAAATGATTTAACGAGGGAAAACTTCATTCACACTAAATCAAGCCAGAGAACCAAATTTTCTTTAAAGAAAAAGAAAAATCAATTGTATTGGTTGAACAATGCCATCTGTTCACCTCAAATTTATGCCGAGATGCTTGCAAACTTCACGACCTGACATAGGATATCAAATGCTTGAAAAAGCAAACGAACCTCAATGTACTTGAA
>NC_051400.1:17056622-17056814 GCF_015228065.2 Penaeus monodon
CGAAATCTGTAAAAAATACGGACGCATCGCCAATATTTTCTAGACAATGCACGAGTGGCCGAAGAATGTTGCCAATTCATCATCATATGGAGTTAAAATTAAAACGAAGGTTGCAAGTTACTTTGTGTGCACTTGGGAATATGTAACATTTATAGTTTTTCACCAAAACATTTTTTTGCTTGTTTCAAAAAC
>NC_051400.1:17056857-17057526 GCF_015228065.2 Penaeus monodon
ATTACAGCTTAACTTGAAAAAATATATGGTATAGAAAATATATTTCCAAAGGAAAATACGATAAAATAAACGTTTCCATGAAAGATAATTTCCTCGTGCGAATTGAAATCACCATTTAATCAGCGATTAGATACCTCCCTGTGTATATAAGGTTAACATTTTTCTTCTTCTCCCAAAAATGTTTAGCAAACAGACTTCTTGTGTTAAATCCGCTTTTGAAGACTGGAAAATATGACACTTAACTAAATGTCCTTCTATTGCGTCATTCTAACATTTCTAATCAGAAACGACTGAGAGAAACGCAGAGCAGTCTCGTTTGTCTCTCTTTGGAATTACAGAAACTAAAAAAACGAAAAGGCAACTATGACAAAGATACTTTTTCGTCGTCCACAGTAAGAAGAGTTCGTTTAACAATGCGTGTAAAAAAAATTACCATTTATTTTCCAGTCAAAACACAAATCACCGATGTAGTCATGGAATTAGAAACATATCATTATTGGTTATAAATATAAGAAAAACATACGCAGATACGTACGCGAGCAACAAATACAAATACACAAACGCACACAAAAAATACGAAGCCACTACAACAACTCGTATATTTTCCAGCTAAAAAGATAAATCACCGGGGTAGTCATGGGGGAAGCTAACCTGTAATCGCTCTTAAAC
>NC_051400.1:17057752-17058128 GCF_015228065.2 Penaeus monodon
CATCCGGCCGCGCAGGTGCACGTCAGTCCCACGAAGCGCCCCTGCACAGCGAGGGCGAAGCGCTTTAAAAGGCAGTCACTACTTAACCCGTAATTAACAAGCGGACGAAATCTGCATAAGCCGCTGGCGATCTTTTGAAAAGAACCTTTTGCGCTGGTGTCCCTTGCGTTACGACCGAGGGGGAAGGGGGGGGGGGTAATGTGTCAGCAGTGCCGTCAGCACTAGCGTCAGCCCTGTTAATTTTCGAGCCAGATTCATTATGGAAAAACGACTTTTTCGAGGCTGCGCTCGGGAAATGGTCAAGAAAATATGCACAACGAAATGGGGGTCGTTTTGAAATCGATTTGTCACTGTCAACGAACACTTGTTTGCTCGT
>NC_051400.1:17058189-17058350 GCF_015228065.2 Penaeus monodon
AGAAAAATCTACCTGAGGAGAATGAGATCAGGTTGTGAATACTACTGGAGCAGGGGGGGGGGGGGATTGCTCTGCGAGCGAGAGCAATCGCCTTCCTGTGTGCGGCATGTTTGAGACAGGCCTTCTGGGAAAAGAACCAGTGGGTTGCATGATCTAAAATG
>NC_051400.1:17058679-17059062 GCF_015228065.2 Penaeus monodon
AAGATATTTTAGTAGTTTGCACTAAGAACACAACTTGCAATAACATGCGGTACCGTGTTCCACAATCGACTTCAAATGTTTAGCTGATTAGTCCATTCGTCTACTTAATGTCCGGCCATACTGGGGCTCTTCCATGTGCTAAATATGGAATTATACTTAAATCATCAAGGTTACTGAGATCAATCTGCATTTACCTAATCGATGTGAGCTCGATATACAGGGCAAACATCTATTCCACCTTTGTCTGCTGTTATCTGATGTGTGTTCAATCTTGAGTGTTTAACTGATACAGTTCTTTTGTGCAGTTAAAACGAACTCGTAAGGTGACTCGTTGAAGAGTCAGGAAGCTTGCTGTTTGTTCCTTTTGACGTATCTCCTTTATT
>NC_051400.1:17059092-17059782 GCF_015228065.2 Penaeus monodon
TTCTCTCTTGCCAATGCATATTTAGTAAATATATTCAATAATTTAGTACTAATCAGCGTAAAGGGAACAGCGAATTAACGAAAACCTACTCTCTATTTAAAAAATGCAATGTTAAAATGCCTACCTAAAAGTCATTTTTGTAACTTTGATAAACCAAACTGTAGGCCAAAGTAGTCTACGGATTCTGTGCGTAAACTTTGATGTAACAAATAAATTTACTTATATTCATGGGAAGGTCTCGGGCTACCATTTGCAACATTTTCAAAAATCCTCACAAACTCTGGTCAATGAAATTTGCCTTGCTTCATCCTTCAAAGCACAAGGGCCTGAGAGATGCAGCATGTGTGAAAATTCTGAAAGGTTTTACAAGTTCATAAAACACGCTAACACACAAAGCTGGATTTCTGCGATGACATGATCTTTCTTTAACATAAACCACCGTTCGTATATATGAGGAGGTATATACAACTCAGCTACGTTTTTTTAAATCTAAAAGGCGAACTTCAAAACTGGGCCATGGAAGCAAAGATTCGCATATGCCACAACCTATTGGATTGAAATAATCCTCCACTCCTCGATATCTTCCTTTCCGTGTCTCGGAAGCAAAAACTTAGCCCTTTACTACTATTCTGACTATCTCCCCCCCACACCGCCTAGCACTCCCCATGTCCCTAAACCCCTCCACACTAT
>NC_051400.1:17059849-17060018 GCF_015228065.2 Penaeus monodon
GCTTACTGATCACGTGGCCACCTCATGCCCCGATCTAACTGTCCCGACGCCCCGCAGCCAACACGCCCCTGAGACGCTAAAAAAGAGGCATGGGCGCAGACAGCACGCAGACCCGCCTGTCCCGCGACCTGCTCGTCACACCGTTATCATCATGACGCCTCGTGTCTAA
>NC_051400.1:17062123-17062537 GCF_015228065.2 Penaeus monodon
ATTAGCTAAGCTGCCTGATACAGATAGAGTGGCGCCTCGTACAATCAACAGGCGCTGGGATCCGCGCCCTCCTTCTGTTTACGGCCGTTTGCGCGCTCGGCCGATGCCATGAGCGCGGATTATCCCACTCCCCGCCATCTCGCTCGCGGTCCAGCCTGGCCGACGGAGCCTCGTCTGCCACGGAGCGGGTTTCGCCTCGAACGACGAGGTGAACCGGGATGAGGCAAGACAAACTTTTCAAAATACGGGTGACTTGCACATCCTCCCCGCTCTCTATCACCCCCCCCCCCCGTTCCTCGCCCTTTCGGAATCCTGATCTCTTCCAAGTCCCAATTTCATTCTCCTTTTTCGTTTTCTCCTCCTTCCTTTTTTCTTTTTTCCCTTTGTGTCTGTTTATCACCCTTTCCAGTATCT
>NC_051400.1:17062671-17063000 GCF_015228065.2 Penaeus monodon
TTCACATGTGACCGTTGCAAAGTAAGTGTTGCAACTAAGATGGCCTGAGACTTTTTACGAGGGCGACCAAATCAAATGGGTGAGGATGGGAGCGCGGAATCGTTCCCGGAGGGTCTACTCGAATAAGATATACCGACAGGCGATAGCATTCACTTGTCTCGACGTCGACGGCCTCAGGACCCGAGGCGGAGGACACGCCCGCCGCCCGCGAGACCCGCCCACCACAGCTCCCTCGGGTTGTGCGGTCACGTGACTGAGCTTCGCGATATATGTTGGCGACGGACTTGTTTCACTCTTTCATTTTCACAATCTCTTTCACAATCTCTGTT
>NC_051400.1:17063209-17063403 GCF_015228065.2 Penaeus monodon
CGCGCATGCACGGGGCGCGACGGGACCAAAGGAAAACGCCTTGCAGGAGCGTGCAGAGCATAGGTCATGGCGACGCCTGGTTCCCCGCTTGCAAGACGAATGCAACAACCTGAAATGGCAAGGGATCGAGCCAGGGGGAGCGGCCAGGGGACGCGCCGCAACAATGCATCGCGGGGTTTGTCGACCCAACCACT
>NC_051400.1:17063914-17064033 GCF_015228065.2 Penaeus monodon
CGTGTTGCACACAAGGCTGATTCACGTAACACGTTGCAGTTCTCTATAAGATTGCAAGGACCAATTCTTCTCTCGTTCACTCTCTCGTCCTCCCGTTCTCCTTCGCCTCTTCATTTGCC
>NC_051400.1:17064622-17064956 GCF_015228065.2 Penaeus monodon
AAATCTGTCTGTCTCTGTGAAAGTGCCCCCGATATGACACCTCGGGCCTTCGCTTCCATCTTGACCTCCGACACCGAGAGCCTCTTCCTTCGCTCTCGGCCTTCCTCTGACTCACGTGACAAACCTCCTTCGGTGACGTATCTCTCCCCGCTGAAGGGGTCGGCCCGTGATCTCCCGCGGGCGCTGCAGGAGGCGGGACACGTCATGGCAGCAGAGGAGAGGGGCAGAGACAACCACACGAAGAGCAGCGAGGAAACAAAGGCATGAGCCCCGAGGATGGCTGCCATGAGCATTCCCTCGTCAGACCAATCGCAGGAATCGCTACTGGCATGAC
>NC_051400.1:17065466-17065627 GCF_015228065.2 Penaeus monodon
TGCACACTTAGGTATATTCCGACAAGAAAAGTGAGAGTCCGCATCGTGTGACAGCACCAGCGATAAACCGATAGAGAGTTTGCCATACCCCTCCTGGTACCCCACCCCCGCTCCCCCCGACTCCTTCGAGGCTGTCCAGCTTGAATGCAAGTCTCAGAAGC
>NC_051400.1:17065662-17066030 GCF_015228065.2 Penaeus monodon
GAAAAGACTTGTTAGCGTCGGCGGGAGAATCTGGGAGTTCAATTTGGCTTTGTAACATTATGCAACTGAGTTTTATATCGATATGATGTCAAGCAACTGCGATTGTGAATATGTTGGAGATTCGCGAGTATAAATAACTTGTTTTTGTTTACTAACTTGTTAAGAGAATTGGATTTCATTTATTGCAGAATGTGCAAGACTGGACTGAACTGGGGTAGGATCTGCTTATGTTCTAGATTTTTTTTTTTTTTTTCAATAATTCCCATATACATAAATTCATATCCCAGAATATTAAAATTACTTATACAATAAGCAATCAATCACATACAAAGCAGGAGAACCTAACAGAACGCGCGTTTACGTGGCTA
>NC_051400.1:17066084-17066224 GCF_015228065.2 Penaeus monodon
TCCCTAAGGCCAGATCGGAGAGACAAAGAGACGCAAGAAAACGGCACAAAAGTCGACGCCAATTGATCCTCAAACCGTCTAAGCGAGACAAAGAATGCCTGGACGACGCAGCGATAAGACGAAGGAGGTGACAAAGCAAA
>NC_051400.1:17066318-17066444 GCF_015228065.2 Penaeus monodon
GTCGCAAGGAGGCAGGTTTTTCTCTCTTTTTCGGGCGGCGTGGGCGTGCTTTCCATCGCAGAACGAGGCTGTTGGGCTGTTTATGGTCTTTCTGCCTCGTTTTGGGCCATTGAGCTGTCATTTCAT
>NC_051400.1:17066543-17066710 GCF_015228065.2 Penaeus monodon
ATATAACTTCCCTCCTCACCATCGCCCCCCCTAAAAAAATCGATTCCAACCATCTACCTCCACCAAGGCAGAGGTAGGCCTCAAGGCGTTGCTAGGCCCATGATCTCGCTATCCACCTCATTACCATAACCGGCTCATAATTATAGTTTCTTGCAGAATTCTTCTAA
>NC_051400.1:17067126-17067702 GCF_015228065.2 Penaeus monodon
AATAAAGCGCCAGCCAAACAGACATCCACACAAGAGAGGCGGCCGCAAGACACCCAGGGGTCTGCGCGTCCCTGTGGCCCGAGCAAGGACACGGCAAAACGCGGGGTCATGACCTCTCGTTACCTTGACAGACGCGCGCTTATCAAGCGGCTTCTTAGAGGCTGTAAAACAGAAGCATTGGGGCATCGGCTTAAATCTGACGCTGTGCGATAAGAAGCTGGGCTGAGTAAAGCTTTTTCTCCGTGGGGCAACTTAAAGACAACTAAGCTTGAACATGTATATGAACATGGTTGGGGGAAAATTAACGTTGACGAATGACACAATGGAACGTACTGCTCGGCATATATCTTTTCCTATAACGGGAGGAGCGGTTTTCTGGGGAATTATATTGCAGCAGCTCGACGTGGATGCCAAAGCCTTTGTTGGAAACTGGAAAATCACACCGTTTTCTGCACATTCTATGCATCCCGCTATTTTTAGTTTTACTTGTAGATCTTTTTTCAATCGAGTTCTGCTAACTGCAATGTTCCTCTCCTTATAATGAGTCATACTATGCCAAAACAGTAATGCTGATTT
>NC_051400.1:17067796-17068490 GCF_015228065.2 Penaeus monodon
GCACTACAAAGTTCACATTATAATAAAAAAGATGACATTACATCCAACTTTTGTGGGCATAATGAATCACAGCGTGAAGCCAATTCATCTGCCGGCGATAGTATTGCTATCTATCGCTCAGCACTCAGAGCCAGTCTTCCTAAAGACATAAAAGCCAGATCCGCGCCCGTAAACACCTCTCTTAGTAACCAATTAACATGGCGATCAACATAGCGAAAGGGCATTTGAGCGGTGACCATCTTGCTTGGCTACTTCACGTGCTCGCCGCGTGGGGGCAGCACTCGATCAAGCGAGAGGTTGTTTTGCATTCCTAATTACCTGTCGTTGTTTTTTATGTTTTGTCGTTTGTTGGAAAGAATCGTTCGTCAGTTTACCAAATTGCGTTATGCAAAAAGTTATCGGATATTTGCAAAGAGAGTTTCTATTCCGTTGGAAATTCTCCCGTTTTCTTTTCCCCCCGAGTTGAAAAATCCCGCAGAATCAGACAGTCGGTGTATATTCTGGGAGCAAAAAGCGCGTGGATGCTGATAGTGGGACAGGGCGTGTACTCAAGGCCGACTGGGTGAGGTGAAGCAGAAGGTGGGGGAGGGAGGCAAGGGGGCAAGGGAGGGGAGCAGAGGTGGAGAAGCAGAGGGAAAAAGTGGATTAATTGACACACGGCTGCAGAATCCGTTACGACTGGAATCAAACTAAC
>NC_051400.1:17068571-17068833 GCF_015228065.2 Penaeus monodon
ATTAAAGTTGCGTTTGATTCTCGGAACTGTGTTGCTTACACGCTCACTAGGCAACACGATTGCATGCGTCATGTACCTGTCCGTTGCACAAACCCTCTGTACATAAATCAACACATTGCACACCACCACCTATCATGCAACCCCCCCCCACGTTGCAACGGGCAGCTTAATATATGCTAATCCCCCAAATTGCTTTGAAACCTCCAAACACCGGACACCACGCGAGTCCAGACCATAAAACCAAAGAAAATACGGCTGATAT
>NC_051400.1:17068879-17070132 GCF_015228065.2 Penaeus monodon
TCCTCACACACTGACCTTGTGAGGCAGAGAGAATGATCCCTCCTTTGGCCACGCCTCAAAGCTTTCTCCTCAGTTTCAAGTTCTAAGCTTCTGTCTATGGCCAAACTCTACCGTCCATTTCTGGCCCTCGAACCGTCCAGCGAGGGCGGGCAAGGTCGTGACCCAATTACAGAAGAGGTTATTCCGACCCCGAGCCAACACCCACCTTAAACTTTGCCTTTTACAGGTCTTACTTGAACGAATCTTGAGCAGCATAACTCTCTTTCTCACCCTCATTCCCAAGACATGACAGTGCCGCTACTGTTCATTATGAACCCTTGCAAATCTCTTGACCTTATTTGCCGAGTGTGAGAGGCTGTTGACCTTATGGCGGTGAAGCTGCTTTGCAGGTGAGGAATATAGCCATTATTGCCCTAGTGGCAACCGTGCAACTTGATGGCACCTGTTCAACCCCCTGGGGGCGTCATTAGGGCTGCCATTGCACACAGCCTCAGAGTCTTCTGGTGTCATTAAAACGAGGTGTCAACACACTTGCAAAAGAAGCCAGACGATCGCAGCGGCTGTCGGACCACCAACTCCACGGCTGGCGCTATCCCGGCGACACCCGGCCCACGCGAGCGGGTCGGCTTCCCCTCGAAATACCCCAAACCTGCTCCCTGCCCCGACGACCTTGGCGGGAGCGGGTGCAGTACTCCCCCGCCACTCCTCCCTCCCCCACTTCACTCCTTCCACTCCTTTCGTGCGTCCCTCCCTGCCGTCTCCTCCTCCCTCTCTCCCTCTGTCTCTTCGCGCTTTCCGCTACTTCCTTCCTCCTTCCCGCTCCTCTACTTCCCCGTCCCTCTCCCTCGCCCTCTCACCCATTCAACTCTCTCCGTCCCTTTATTCCTCCACTTCCTCCCTCCCTCCCCCTTCCAGTTCTACAGCACAATAATCCTTTCTAAAACCCTCCTCCTCCCGCATCCGCAGCGCCCGCGGCAGCCGCCCAGCACGCCCGCAGCGCCCAACGCCGCCCGAATCGCACTATCGGTTGCCCGCGCGGCCGATGACCTGCCTTGTCCCGCGAAGAACCCGCCCAACCTGCTCCGCGTGTCACAGGCCGGCCGACCCGCACGCTTGTCCCCTGGCCTTGTGCTGCGCTCGCTTCTCCCTTCCGGTGGGTCGTCGCGAATGCCAAGGGGAGAAGCTTACACATTAAGTAAAATAAATTAAGTAAATTGAAATAAAAAAAGAAAGTTCAAACGCGATGCACGTGG
>NC_051400.1:17071359-17071679 GCF_015228065.2 Penaeus monodon
GATCACTTGTTTTTTTTTATTTTTTTGTTCCGCCAACTACGTCCCCGGCCCGCAGTCACGTGATCACCCGGTTCCCAAACACAAGGTCAATGTATGCTTACATTAACCTTGCCCATACATCCCCACACCACTTCACCTTTAAAACCAGAAATCACGTGACCAGCCCCTGACCTTACTAAGGACAAACCAACCCAAAAAAAAAACTATTAAATATCCCATAAAAAAAATGGCATCCCTTCGTCAGTCTCAAGGTGACGATGGGAGAATCGGTTACTTCTGGAGGCGCCCGCGAAGACGAGGCGACAGCTCTTTGCGACGTC
>NC_051400.1:17071717-17071939 GCF_015228065.2 Penaeus monodon
TATGCTCACCAGACGAGGAGCAAAAATCCATTCATACGAGTCTACGAGAAGTAAGCCCTGGGCCGCCTGTAAATCAATCCGAGGGCCTGGACGGCTTCGAAATGCAGGGCCATTTGTTTGTTGTTTACAGACATTCGTATGTACGCACTTACACCTACTTATCTTTCTCTCTACCCATCTATCTAAATATGCGTGTGTTTATATATTCACACACACACACAA
>NC_051400.1:17072115-17072537 GCF_015228065.2 Penaeus monodon
GAACATCAACTAAATGCACAGAGAAAGATAAACTACACAAAATTCCTCAGAAACTGATGAACTCCGTATTTAGCTAACATGTTAAATGTATAAATAGCAATCAAGTGCAATCAGTATCGAGATAAATTCTAAAATAAACGTGCAACTGTCAGCATTCATGGCAGGTTGCATGCCTTTGCAGGGCCATATTTGATTCGCGTTACTGAACGTTTTAATTCGGCCAAACTCTCTGGCTCGCCTTTCACTAAATCACTGTCTGGTTGTGAATAGGGAATGGGAAAGAACGAAGGATAATAATTACTAGTCGATAACGTTTCATTATTTTTCACTCACGTCGATCTCTGTCTACAAAATGCAAATTGTGAAATCTCGACGAATAATTTAGAAAAGAAATTTGCCTTGTGATTTTATTTCTTTTTTGA
>NC_051400.1:17072729-17073308 GCF_015228065.2 Penaeus monodon
AAAGAGAAGAGGAAAAAAGACGAGGAACAGCGACAAAGGCAAACTAAGAAAATGACCGAAGAGAAGAGAAAGTAAAGAAGAGACAAAAAGACACAGGTAGTGAGGTACAGAGGAAGAAAAAAGCAGGTGCTAATTGCAGCCTCCGCGTGCCGTGTGTCTACGAGCGCTCCTAGCAACAGGCCAGGTGTGAGTGCCTTTAACAAGAGCGAGACGAGCCACTCACACATTCAACCTGTCTAGCGGTCTCTCACCAACGGGAAAATTATGGGCTCGAGTTACACGTAAATTCTGCAGTGGTTTGTGCGTAAACTCGTCACTGTGGGAGATACTGCGGGCTGACACGGGGTGCCTGACGTTTAGTGGGCGCGATGCTGGAACCTTTTATTATTTCCAAGTATGAAAAGTCTAAGCTGGTGTGGCGACCTTGAGACGGAGGCCAACGCACACACAAATTCGGATGACATTTTCCCTGATTCTGGTTTGACGTTGAATTCCGGATTGCTAAGAATAAGCGTGCAGAGGTGCGGTGGCCCCAAACATTTACTTCAATATTTGTAAATAATATACATGTGTTTGATT
>NC_051400.1:17073487-17074017 GCF_015228065.2 Penaeus monodon
CGTTTTCTTTATTAACTTCTTTGAAAACTAATGAAACTTTTCAGTGAAGACCATCTGTAACGACCGCGAATAAAGGAGAAGCCCTGTGTCTACGAAGTACTGCACAATATCAGCGGCAAGCCGTCTGTACTTAAAAGCTACAAAGGCAAAGCAAACCAATGCCGTCCGTACTTACCCCAAATATGACGCAAAGTTACTCTTCCCAATTCTTATGACACAACGTCCAGTGAAATGCAGTGTGTAAAAAGAAAGAGAAACTGTGAACACTTTGCACAAACAGACAACAAAATAGTATAAAAACAGCTATAAAAATAAGCAACAATATACAATTAACGGCACCCCATTCGGAGGCGAGAAAAATATGCGAAAACTTCAATTTCAACAAGTTACGAAACAATTGCAGTGTGCAACACGATGCAAGAACCAGCATCGGTTAAGGTCGGTGACAATGCGGTCTATTAACGGTCGTTTATTCGTTGTTTGTGCCAACGAGGATCTATCGGTGAATGAGTCATGAAATGGCCACGCAC
>NC_051400.1:17075061-17075197 GCF_015228065.2 Penaeus monodon
AAACGAGAGCGATACCGTACGCAACCCCCCCCCCTTCCAGGGCCGAAAAGGGCCAAGGTCTCCACCCAAATGTCAACGTCAAAATGTCGCCGCCTTCATTCCGGTGTGAACGCGCCCACCTCACCCCGCCCCCCAT
>NC_051400.1:17075424-17076273 GCF_015228065.2 Penaeus monodon
AAGCACCGCCTGGCACGTGAAGGGCTCGAGACGACAAGGACAGCGGCAGCGCGTAGCCTAACCCTCGTCGAAGCCCTGCCAATTCGAAGCAAGCCATGTGAAGCCAAAGCAAGTCAGAGCGGATCACTATATGGACAGGCATCGTGCGTAATCAAGCCTGAAGGAAGCCGAGCCAAGCCGAAAAGAGGCAAGCCAGCCGTAACACTGTTTCCATAAAGGTAATAATCAAAATCAATTCACAAGGTAATAATGATCCAATTATAAGGCAATAATGGTCAATTAACCACGACCAATTAGGCTTTTTGACCGAGCGAGACGGGAATTACTATGCGCCAGTTTCTGCAAGGGTGATCGTAGCGGCGGAGCGGGGGGGGGGGGGTAGGATAGGGGGAAGGTTTGAGGTTGGAGATAAGCCAAACATTGATAAATAGTTGGGGAAGCTTAGGATTTCTGGAAGCTTCTTTGATTATGAAACTAGGACCAAAGAGGAGATACTCCTAATACCTTAGAGACTGTTGATTATCATGAGTCGACCAGTAAAAACTAATCTCTTTCAAAAGCAAACACTGCTTCGGAAAATCGAAACCGCTGCCCCGTAATAAGAACTCAAAAGCCTTCGGAGCAGGGAGACGAACGCCATTAAATGAAAAGGCGGCCGGAGGAAAAAAAAGCTTGCAAAGGACAAGCCCTGACGAGAAGAAATGACAAAGGCTTGAGTTCAACGCCGGCGTCATTTGCCTTCATGAGTCACGTGGCCAGTTTTGGGTCGAGAAATGTCAACAGACGGCGTGATGTAAATATACAAACACACATGCAAACACGCTAATGCACGCTCGAACGGATACGTAC
>NC_051400.1:17076377-17076527 GCF_015228065.2 Penaeus monodon
CGACCGCCGAATCATTCACATCCCGACGAACAGGGCGTAGCGATCACGCATTCCATCAAACCCTTGACAAGTAACCTTCGCGGTCACCTTGCAAGCGCCTTCTGGGCCGCCAGGTGACCGAAACCCTTTCCACGCAACAGGAACACCGGG
>NC_051400.1:17076571-17076740 GCF_015228065.2 Penaeus monodon
GACAAGGCGATCTGTCAGCGGTCGACCAGGCGCGGCGGAGAACGTTTTCACTCTTGTTTGTTTTCAGACGAAGGGAAGATAGAGGCAGATGGGCAAGAAGAGTCGGATATAATAAATCCGTAGAAAACATTTAAAAAATGTGAAATAATGAAACGAAAAAGAGCGACAT
>NC_051400.1:17076788-17077342 GCF_015228065.2 Penaeus monodon
CTGCTGAATAAAAAAAAATCCTTTGTGACGAATACTTACGACGCCCAAGAACCCGATCCAGGTTCAGGGAGAATGCACAGCCCGAGAGGAAGAAAAAAACGACACGAAACAAACGCTCGCTTCTAGACGCCTCGGGGCTCACGTAACTGTCCAAGGTCGCCGCCAAGAACACGCACACGATGTACACACGTCGCTCAATACGCACACACGGACGCACTCTCGCTCTCTCGTGCCTCTGGGAGCCGCCGCAACACACTTTGATGCATTCGCATGTAATGTATCCTTAACTGCAAGCATGCAATAGCAATACTAATGATATTGACAATAAAAGGTGCAAAACTGAAGTCCTGACGATGTTCATTCTTTCGCAGGATCCACGTTGCTGCCTCTTGTTATCGCTCCGTCACGAGTCCTGTGGGATCGTGACGTACAACAGCAACGTAAGGAGGCGTTTATGGCAGGGCTTTTATCAAGGACAGTCGTTGCACGGTGACAAGCAACTTTTCGACACTTTTTTAAAAACATAAATAGACAGAGACAGAGAGGCAAGTGAA
>NC_051400.1:17077444-17077527 GCF_015228065.2 Penaeus monodon
CAAACCGAGAACAAACAACCACAGCAAGAACACCCAAAGGATACATTACACCATTATCAATGTCAGAAAAAAAACAATGGTGG
>NC_051400.1:17077626-17078799 GCF_015228065.2 Penaeus monodon
TCTCGCACCGCAACACGTAAACCAAGGTGCGCCGCGATATCATACGGCGCCTGCCTCCTGCGGCATGAGAACCGCGGTCCGTCTGATGTGGCCGATCCGCCCGTTTATGCGGATCAAGTATATATTTCATTTCACACGTTTTTTAAAGAGCTCTAAATCTTCCCTTCGCCTTCACTAGTCTGGAAAAACTAAAAGTCACTACCCGATTTTTCACGTGGGATTTTACTTGGGTTTACTTTATCAATGTTGCATGAACTAATTCCCTTTGGTGGAAATGCAAACAGTAAGCAAGTTTTAAATGCATTAATTACAGAAATGCTATGATGGCAAATCCTCTTACCGCTATAAAATTCTACGTCTCTCCCACGCCCCCTTTCAATAACCGAACCGTAACTAATGTTAATTTGTGCCGCGAAATACAACAGACTGAAAATAACTGATCACAAAGAACACAGCACCCCGTCTTTCAACCAAAAGAAAACACCCAGAGTATAAATCACAAGTACATACAGTCATAAAAATGAGGAAAAAACAGCAGGTAATGACAACGACGATCTAGCAATATCGGGCGCCCAGCCAAGACACGAACCCAATCAGGATAAATCCTTTCTACAAGCGATAACAACAGCTCAAGCTATATAGATTGCCCAAATTATCCCTCTGAGAACCGTCCTTGAGGGTACAGCCCAGGCGGCCCGGAGTGAAGCCCGTTTCAGCGAGGACGGACACGGGAGCACACTGCTATGAGGGCTTCGCAACGGGGTGTTGCTTCGACAACTTGCACGAGGTTTGGCCACTTGTTCTGCGTTATTATGGTCATTCTATACCAATTTATTACCTTTGCTTATCTCTTTTTTTGTCGGAACGATGGCGTTGCGTTTTATAACTTGAAATACCACGAGAAAAATATAATATTGTACCGCCATTATTACGTCTCATAGTTATATCGATTGGGAAAAGTTCTCTATATAACACCAAATGACTTGTCAAGTTTTTACGATAAGTACTGTACTGTTATACAAAAAATAATAAAGAAACATTAATCACAATTTAAGCAAAAAATAAACAAACAAAGGTATCGGTCGTGTCTCTTACAAAGAGCACCGCATAACACGCCTAAAAGGAAGAAAGGTAAATAATCAAATCCAGTACAACTCTACCTTCAACCAAGAC
>NC_051400.1:17078894-17079193 GCF_015228065.2 Penaeus monodon
CCGAGAGAATACGATAAGCGAACACTCACCTCTTGAGGAAGTTCGTGTACTCGGCCTGCCTGATGAGGCCCGTGCGCATCATGATCGTCTGGAAGCACTTCCGGTCGATGGCGTACAGCTTGCATCCCGTCGCGGCTGGGGGGGGGGGGGGGTGCTTAGTGGTGTAATGGCCACGCAATCAGGGGCGTGAATCGCAACTTTTGCTTTCATGATGTTTACACGGCACACTGTATTGAATAACATTTTTGCTAGTATCGAACACATAAATGTTGAAAACAGGTACAAAGGTACGTAAAACT
>NC_051400.1:17079263-17079483 GCF_015228065.2 Penaeus monodon
CATCATCAAGATAAGCAAGAGATTCCCCCCCACCCCTGTTCCCCCATCGCTGGAGGGGAAGAGAACGCCCGTCAAAGCATTTAAGAGCCCCCCCCCCTCCCCTCTCCCTCTTTGGCTCTCGTCCTCACTCAGATAAGAATAAAAGCTTCTCTGCATCAAAAATATTCCTTTCGTGTCGCTCTCTCCTACCCTACACTCCTTCAACTACACTATTAAGAGG
>NC_051400.1:17079510-17079643 GCF_015228065.2 Penaeus monodon
GGCCGTTACACCCCCCCCCCCGCCCCTACATACCACTCTCCTAAAGAATAAAAAATAAAATCATCATGAAATAATTCGAAGATGCTGCTCCTGTTCTGCCTCTCCCTGTCGTTCCTCTGAACAAAGGCAAGAC
>NC_051400.1:17080260-17080490 GCF_015228065.2 Penaeus monodon
CAAAGATAGCGAACACGGAAACGAAAGGAAAGGACCATGATTTAGAGCAAAACTTACCTTTTATCGTGGCCGTTCTCTTGCAGTTATACAAAACAGCCAGTTCGCCGAACACCTTCCCGGGAGACATGTGGCTGATCACCTTCCCTTCTTTGCTGACCTCCACGCGCCCATCTGGGAGGACGAGGAGAAAGAGAGGTTAATGACTGGGAGGGAGAGATGGATGACTAATG
>NC_051400.1:17080584-17080661 GCF_015228065.2 Penaeus monodon
TGAATGATAGTAAGACTTATTTTAGAGGGAGGGATGTGAAGAGACGATACAGGTGATGGGGAATGTAGTTGCGGTGG
>NC_051400.1:17080851-17081118 GCF_015228065.2 Penaeus monodon
CGATTACTACTATTACTACAACTAGTTATAATAAAACACCGACAGCCGCACCATGGACCTCCCCAAGTCCCACTCGACCTTCGAGAGCAACAACCCGCGGGCGAGGCGCAGGACCCGAGGCGCAGGACCCGAGGCGCAGGACCCGAGGCGGCCGACGCTCTTGTCCGCCCTTTGTCCGCGGGCAAACGCTCCAGCTCCCAGTCACACGGCTGTGATTTTTACCACACAAAGAGGGAAGAAAAAAAAGAGGAAAAAAGGCCTTTCACC
>NC_051400.1:17081181-17081390 GCF_015228065.2 Penaeus monodon
AGAGGATGATTATATGGCGTCAAAATCCTTGCTTGGCCAGGAAGCGCTTCCCGCTTATGGCCGGAAGAAAAAGATTGCTTTCGGGGCGACGCATTGGGTTTAGGCCTACGTCGCTCGGGTCACTGGTCTCTCTTGCTACAGTTAAACGGGGACGAAACGGACAAAATATATTAATAAATAAATGCAGGAGTAAGAAATTACCATAACAG
>NC_051400.1:17081492-17082224 GCF_015228065.2 Penaeus monodon
TGCTATTTATAGGGCGAAGGCCCTATAAATAGCATTGCCATAATACCCCGCCTGTGAAGAGCCTGGGCAAGCATAACGTGCTGCGAAGACAAACAGCGGAGTGACACGAATAACAAACATCGTGCTATCAAATATCAAAAACATGTTCCTCATATTCTCGTCAGAAACGCCGAAGACGCCCTCACTCCAAAGAGACGCCATATATTGCAAGCGAAGCACCTTGCCGGACCTCAACGCCCCTCACTCGAATGCATAATCAACAAGCAAGACCGCTCGCTTGCAAGGCTCTCGGGTTTAAAGGGACGAATAGAAAGGCACGCGAATCTCGACCCTATCGTTTCTGCGTTCAGGGAACACAAGAACGGCCCCACCCCAAGCTACGCATAAAAACAGAACAAAAACAATGCAATGTGCTCCATAACAAGCTCTTTATAAAGGTCCCAGTGGACATACGAGATCGCCCCCTGCATGCGTAGAGAAACAAAAACGAGATCAAAATAAAGGCCACGCCGCGCTCTAAAACAACCTCCATAACCCGGTGGCTCCGTAAACCCCCTCGTGGATTCACCTCTGCTTCGAAAACGCTGCAACCGCTGTGTTGAAGCATCGGCGTTACGGCATTACCCCCGCCATGGCGCTGACGAAGGGAGCCCTTCGCGTCGGAGCTTCGCGTCTGCCCTCTTCATGGTGACCTTGAATCGAACCCTGGAATGTGGCTGAATTCGGGGGCCT
>NC_051400.1:17082306-17082495 GCF_015228065.2 Penaeus monodon
TCTCTCGCCGCACCCACGCTGGAAAAGGTTTCCGTCCAAGCGCACTGAGAAGCGAGGTGCCGAAAAAAGTGGATCGGACTATTGGGTTTGCTTGTAGTGGAAGCCAAGTACGTGGAAGGTGCTTGCATTTCCTGGGAGACGTTTGAAATTTATCTTTATTTTGTTCTGGAGGACAATTGCAATTAAGGT
>NC_051400.1:17082613-17082907 GCF_015228065.2 Penaeus monodon
CTCCTCCTCGAAAGGAGAAATAGAGCTAAAAACAATTCTCGGTCCCGCCTCCCGCCGAGCATCTATGTTCTCCTGGCTCTCCACACTTCACACCCCATGGTTTTCGAGGCCGAGACTCCCATTTTTCCTTGGCAGAACCCATGCATTTGTTAAGGGTGTGCTTTTGTTGACCCGGAGTGACTCAGCAACAGGGCATCTTTGCAGTGTGCGGCCGGTGACTTTTTTGTTTATTTTTGCATACATAATCATCACTATCTTTACTGTTAATATAATATTCGGCACATCTTTAGCAGA
>NC_051400.1:17082990-17083163 GCF_015228065.2 Penaeus monodon
GACCGGAACAATAGTCAAATTTACCGTAAATACAAACAGAGCCGAGGCAAAGTAATAAATAAAAAAAATAATAAAAATATTCCGAAAGCAATGACGAAAAACTGCATGACTTTTCATTAGTGATTCGTAGGACCATTCTATACCAACCAATTAATAGAACGAATTAATATAAA
>NC_051400.1:17083318-17083414 GCF_015228065.2 Penaeus monodon
GACTTGGCAAAGGATGCGAAGACAACGTTTTCCAGAGTAAGTCCAAAGGTCTGTGCAAATCCTGGATTCCTCGGATCTCCTTTTTAAACTTCCATG
>NC_051400.1:17083538-17084460 GCF_015228065.2 Penaeus monodon
ATAAAATCTTAAGAAAGATTGGGATATAATTGCCATCCATCGCGAGAACCAATAAGAATGGACATGTTATAACTTTCACAAGTGAAATTATGTCTGCATATGCTATAAGATAAATTTGAACTCGTAGCATGTGTCCTCTCGTGTGACACCTTTCGTTCTTCTACTACAGAATACTAACGAGGGACAGATGCGTTGAAAGATCGCATGCCTAGCAAGGACGCCTACAAACGACACTTCCAACGCCATTCCTCTTCTCCTGACGAAGACAACAAGCATCCATCACAAGCGCCTTTCTTCGCCCTCACGAGACCCTCATCGAATGAGCTCTGATGTTAAACAAAGGCCGGCGGAGGCGGCGGATTCTCCCCCTAACGCCCGCAGACCGGAAGGGCGAGCGGGTCTCACCTGGCGCGTCATTCGGCCGTAATGAGCGCGGCAGCAAGGAGACCGGACGTGCGACGCCCTTGGGAGACATTCCCGAGGGGCGTGGGCCGCTGCCGAGGCTGCCGGTGGGTTGTGATGGAGCGTCAGTGATTTGCTGGTGAGCAGACGGTGGGTCGCTGGCGGGGTGTCAGAGGGACGTCGGTGTGCCGCAAGTGGGTGGCTGCGGTGCGTCGATGGGTCGCCGGCGGGTCGCTCCTGCCTCGCTGCGACCCCGGGAGGTGGATGTTCTCTACGGACGGCCGGCCTTGCACGACCTCCTGGTCACTCAGACGAGCGCCTGTCGATCTGCTTCCAATGGTAGCCAGCCGCGGCATACGAGCCAGCAGGACTGTCCGCGCGCAGGGGAGCAACATTCCGACGGGCGTCACTTCGCACGCCACCACCCCCAGAAACCGTACGGCAGGATGAGCAGATTCCCCTGCTCTGCCTACAACCTAAAGCCGCCCCGCCTCGCTAGTCTCGCGAGGCCCTCTGTTGG
>NC_051400.1:17084562-17084697 GCF_015228065.2 Penaeus monodon
GGACGGGATGAGGGGCCGTGGGGATTGCGCCGCAGGCCAACCCATCACGTGGGCTGCGGGGGGGGGGCACATGGTCCCACAGGATGTTCCGCGACCTTGAGAAATCGCTCTGGACGTTCGGTGTTCAACGCTATT
>NC_051400.1:17085009-17086131 GCF_015228065.2 Penaeus monodon
GCGCGATAGTACGCTCGAGTTCTTAAACCAAAAACAAGGTAACAGCCTCCTTTTCGCGTCCCAGTCCCAGCAACACCCTAGAAAAACGAGCTCATTTCAGCGACAATAAACCCCGCAAAGCACCGAGAGTCCAGCTCCGCCGTTCATAAATCGCGCAATCTTGGCATCTCGACGCTAATGCCGAAATGAAGAGCTTTGTTTACACGAGAGTTGTTTACGCTGCATGCCAGGCTAATGCCTCTCGGTCATCATCAGCGACGGACTCAGGAATGTGATCTGCGCTGAGGCGGAGGGGGACCTCATATCGGAATTGGGACTGAATTGGACGGAGGCTAAAGTGGATTATATAAGTAGGATTAGATAATTATGAAGCTTTTTACACGGGTGAATAAGTAATGAATCCGATTAGCAATGACTCGCCTGAAATGGACGAACATTTCGCTACGTCTGAGAATTTTAGGTTGAAATTTGCATAACTTCGGGGGAAAAAATATGGCATACTGCTGGGCACGATAAAGACTGGCATTTTTATACAAGACTGCAAATTGAAATACGTGCTTGAAAACAAGCTGGGATGAAAGAATGTAGATCAGAATGTGGGAATGTTGCGTGGTATGAAAGGCAGAATGTTGATGTGCTGAATGAGATGTGGCATCGAGGCCGAGGATGATAGGATTGCAACAGGAAAAGAGGATTATAAACTAATTGTATTGGTAAATCCATAAATATCAATGAAAGTTTTCGGGCGAAATAGGTTGAAAAATAAATCAGGATTTCAGGATAATGGTATGGAAAATGTCACAGGGTCTCAAGATAATCGAAAATACTGTAGCATTTACGGACACATGAACAAATGTACTAGCTGTACATTATGGATTCCAATTTCATGAAGGATTTTTGGATGAAATGTAAGCATACAGACCCTAGATTAAGAATCAAGAGTGACATGAGAATGCAGCTTTTGATTCAAAATAATGATCAAGGCAGAAGAATTAGAGCTCAGTTAATGACAGTTATTATATTGTTCGCAGAAGAAGTAGGTCGACGTGTAGGAATATTAGATGACGCTGATAACTAATTCCATAATAATACCGACACATTAGGAGACTGAGAGGATAGAGA
>NC_051400.1:17086285-17087105 GCF_015228065.2 Penaeus monodon
GAAGCAGCAGAGGCCGGGCCAACGACAGCCTCCCAGACAGGGCGTGGTCATCCCAGAGGCGTCCGCTCCGGCGACCGACATTTCCCTCTCGCCGCGGCCGCCGCTGCTGTCGGAGTTCAAAGCCACGCCTTTCTCTCTTCCCGTTAATTCTGCTTCGTGGGTAATTTTGTGGATCATTAATTCAGATGGGACTGGCCCTCGCATCGGCCGAACAGGGGACTTCGCTGACAGATCGCGGTGGAAGTGAAATCCTGCGGAGGGCTCGGCGCGGACGCCTCTCGGCCCACCAGAGGCACTCGGCCCTAGCAGAGATGTCTTTCGTGGACCTCGGGCAACGTAGGTGGTATAAGTGCACATGCACTAAACGCACGTAAATCTACAGCAACTCCCAGAAACACACACGGTCACAAAACACACGACCCCCCCTCCCAACACCCGCGCACACAGGCATATGCATATCAGCCTTAAAGCTTGAAGTTAAGAGTCCCTTCAAGGAAGCTATACCAATGTCCTACATATTTATATCCACAACTAAATATCTTTGAGCTTATCCATAACATAAAAAATAGTCAGCCATGAATCTAGGTATTCATCACAAACCACACGTCACGTTTATCCAAGTAAATGTTTAAAATGTGCGAATATTTATCATAGTGTTTTTAGGACAACAACATTGCAGATATTCAGAATTTATGAATGTTTGCGCTTTTGCAACAAAAATGATTGGTAATAAGATTGACAGACTGACTGATTGACAAATATAGATGGAGAGAAAGGAGATGTGACAGATCAACGGAATAATGGAGAGAAGAGAAAACAA
>NC_051400.1:17087219-17087323 GCF_015228065.2 Penaeus monodon
CCTGAGGGAAAGCATAAAACCTCCCGTGAAATCGTAATACAAGAACGAGATCCATAAAACAAAGGCAATAAACTCGCTTGAGGATCGACTGCCAATAGATGAAA
>NC_051400.1:17087482-17087696 GCF_015228065.2 Penaeus monodon
CGCTTTGCAAAGACCCCGTGAGGTGGCCAAAAGCAACTTACATGGATTAAGGACTGTGCAATTGCAATATTTGACAATTTGGTAGAAGTGGAAGTATCTCAACACCTTCCTAATCTCACGATCAGTTACAGCATGAAGAACAATCACGGCTTGAACTCCTTTTACTCTGATTACAAGGAGAGAACAAATGCAATCCTAAAAGGGAAATGGGAAC
>NC_051400.1:17090007-17090698 GCF_015228065.2 Penaeus monodon
ATACAGCCTACACCCCATCGTTCCCTTTCCAGCGGAGGCGTGAATAAGCCGGCCGGAGGAGCGTGCCGATCGCCATCCGGAAACAGCCCGAAGGAGGCGCAGAAGGCGCAGCCGGGCGGTGGAATTCCCGCAGATCTGGTGAAAATGATGAGAACATGAAGTCCACCGACCATTCTATCGACGTGACTTTCCCAACCTTGGTAATTACTGGCCTTTCTTCGCTGACGATTTGTTTTCTTACTTTTTAAGAAACTCCACAAAAATGGCGAAAAATAATATAAATTCTTTCATTCTCAAACGTTAAAAAAACATTTTCAGGTACAAACATGGACGAAGGCATTCAAGAACACACATAAATACTTTTCATAATTATTATTAAGAAGAAATGAGTGTGTTCTTGAGCGCCGAAACGGGCAGCACGCGACGGACCACAAGCTGTCGCCTCCCAAATTAAGCCGCGTCGCTTTTAATGTTAAAAGAACAAGAGAAAAGAACATGGAAACGTACGAATGAGAAAAAGGGAGAGGAACGGAAAAAAAGTAAGCGGAATATCCTGCATTTTCGGAAAATCGGTGAAATGAAAATGCAAGAATCGAACAATTTCGGAGTCAAATTCAGGACAAAATGAAAAACGAAAGTAACTTGAAATCCCAAAGACCCGAGGACGCGACCTATTTCCCCAAAGCAGACG
>NC_051400.1:17090766-17090882 GCF_015228065.2 Penaeus monodon
AATCAAGAGGTGACGAAAAGTGAAACACAAGAAGTGGACAAGCAGAAACAGCAGGAGAGCAAGAGCCCGAGGGAAGTCATGGGCGGCCACAGCCATCCTCTGCGGTCAACCTTGGG
>NC_051400.1:17091029-17091211 GCF_015228065.2 Penaeus monodon
GGAGGGCGTAGCGACCAAACGGAGTTGGTAAATAACTCCAATTGCGCTTAAATATTGCCGTCTGTAGTCATATCAAAGCCTCCCTTAAAGAGCTGTCATTCCGGTCGGTCATTCTTCCGAGACTGACCAGAGTCAACCACGAAACCATAAAAGTCAACACCTACTATCATCGACTTTAACGG
>NC_051400.1:17091320-17092848 GCF_015228065.2 Penaeus monodon
GTCAACCTCTTAATGAACTCCAAAAATAACTCCCGGGCAAGCGATGACATCACCCCTCCCCCTCCCATCCTCTAACCCCCACCACCATGACCCCCCCTTAGACCCCAACCAAACACGGAACTCCTTAATGAAGCCTCATTAACATCATGGTAAAGGAAAGAAGAGCGAGATCGACGAACGAGAGCACCCCCCCCACACCCTACCCCCAAACTCCCCCAGGGTATGGAACGTCCCCGCCATTAGCGCCGATGTCTCCGAAGAAAACGAAATCTCTTACGTCTAATACCGACCCGCCGTCACGTCATTACGTCGCAGCGCCGTCGCCGGTCGTAACGTGGTCATTAGTGCGGGTCGTCCCTCGCGTATACGGACCTGTCGAATCTCGCGGATGAATGGCATTACGTGTCGTTATTACAAGGGCTGGTGTGACGGGGCGCAATACCCTAATCTCTCATGCCCTGAGGGACTGTCACCCTTTCACCTCGGCCTGTCATTTCCTACGGGAGTGACAATTTGGGAAAGTGTTTACAACGAGACCAAAATGCTATCCGGAATTTCCAAATACCATTGGCTGCACGAACCTTAATCTACTTTTCTCTTTCAATATCTGCCATTTATGTTACTTCAACTTTTCTTCAAATGTCAACGATAACGATACTGATGAAATCTATTCTATATTTTCTTTGTCTGAACTTTCCTTCACGAATTACCAACCCATAAACTCAGACTACAAGGTTATCGAGGGTATTATATAGCTTTTGAAGAGGAAACAAAAGACATTTTATAGTCTCAGACGAGGAGAGAACAAAAAAAGTCTTAAAGTCCTGCTTTTTACAGCATTCTACAGCGAAATAAAATATTTTATTGGGCTGAATTCTATGGATACCAATGAGAATGAAAGCAGAAGAAGGGTTTGAAGAAATTCCAAGGCCAATTTTGATCGACGAAATTTCGACGTTATAAATTTAAAAATATTTCTACACCACAAAAATTCCAAGACATTTATAGATTGAAGGAATTCAGAAATATTCATAGATCGATTAGATTTAAAAAAAATATATATATATATAACAAAAGATCCGATTTCGTTCACGACTGCCATACCGCGCCTGGCCTCTTGTTGCCGCCTACGTGTTCTTCGTCTTCTTCAACCATCGCTCGTTCTACTCTTGATATTTGATTAATACTCTTTAATACTCCTCTTTTATCTATCCCAACCCCTTCCTTTATCACGCGTGTTCCACTTTCATCTGTCACGCATCTACCCTCTGTTCCCGCCGTCTGCCCGGACTGCCCATTAGTTTCCCATTCCGCCATTAGGCTTCCTTGCCAGACTATCCTTCCTGCCTTCCATTAGCTCATCAATTTAAGGCTTTCTCTTTCCTCACGCCTTATGTCACACCTTCTTTCACTTCCATCACTTCTTTCTTTCCCTTCGTTTTCAGTGTCCGCGTTTCCTTTCTCCTTACGTGTCCGACACGTTCCCTTCCCTTCCATTTCCTTCAATTCCATGACATTCATTCCATTC
>NC_051400.1:17092977-17094074 GCF_015228065.2 Penaeus monodon
CCACCTCCCTCTCCCTCTCACTCGTTCACCTGATCACTCGCTCCTCCCAAGATCCCTTTGTTATTGTGAACAGGTTTTCCCTGAGACGACACCAGTGGATTTACCTCTGCTCTTGCTCGATGTATATCTATAAAAGCACTCGATAATAATAACTTTCTTGTGTGATAAAAGAAGAAAACTGAAAGGAAAAGCAAAAAGGTTATATGGCTCGTAAATCCTTTTGTAGTTTGACTTCTTAAGGCTGGCTATACAATGTTTTCATTTCATATCTTTCTGTTCCATCTTGACAGTCTTGATGGGGTCAAGTAAGGTCAAGTCCGATATCGCCAAATTAATACGAGCCTTTAGGAAAAGTAACATGAGTCGTCTTTTTAAAAATGTATTTATTATTTTTTCTAACTCGTACGTGTCATCCCGTATGTGTCTGTCTCCTTTCGTTCTTCCTTCCTTCCCTTTG
Source organism: Penaeus monodon (assembly GCF_015228065.2). NCBI lineage: Eukaryota > Metazoa > Arthropoda > Malacostraca > Decapoda > Penaeidae > Penaeus > Penaeus monodon. Next base: position 17,093,435 of record NC_051400.1, read on the forward strand.
GTCTGTGTCTGCCTTTTACTCTCTGTCGTTTGGCCGTTTCTGGTTGTCTGAATCCCTGCCTCGCCCCCCCCCCTCTTTCTTCTCCTTTTCTTCCTGTGTCCCTCTTTATCATTCTTCCCTTCCTGTTTCGTATACCATATCTTTCCTTTTTGCTGACTCATCTTTCCTTTTTTCTCCCACCCAATCTTCCTCTTCCCGTATTTTTAATGTTTAATGCTTAAAGCCATATTGCTGTGAAAACACGAAAAAAATCAAGAAAACTGTTAAGTCATAGCTTAGTGGGCAATGACTGTCGACACCTCAGCCATAAACACGCCAGAAATAACCGTAATTAACCATCTCCTCTCATTTCCTCGCGAGCAACTTTATACACACATATATATGGCATTTAAACCGTGGAAGTTCCGCCTATTAACCCCAATTCCCCACCCTGCCTCCCCACCCCTCTTCCCCCACTCACCCCAAGCCTTCCCCCGTCTCCTCTCGCCGGAATCGTGACTTCAGCTGAAATTCAGGAATTACTGTTCTCGAGGGCCGGTGAAAAGAAGCGGCCCGGGCGGGTGCTGGCGGGGGCGGGGGTCCGAGGGAATGGGGGGGGGGAGGTGTTACGAAATGGGGGACTAGGTCAGATCAGGGTATG
>NC_051400.1:17094420-17094610 GCF_015228065.2 Penaeus monodon
CTAGTGGGTCAGCCCGTCTCGGGAAACACGCGTTGATGTCTTGCCTTCTCCCCCCCCCCCCCTAGAGTCCAGCCTTCGCCGAGATCACGATAAACCAGGGATTTCTTAATCTGTATCTTTGCTTTAAAAAAGAGATAGCGTCGACATAGATAAGCACAAAGACAAAAAAGTAGGAGTGGTCGGAGGATAT
>NC_051400.1:17094701-17095444 GCF_015228065.2 Penaeus monodon
GATAAAAAAAAGTCTCCCCTCACCTTGCACCGCATCTCTACTAACTAGTCCGTTATCAATCCTCAAGCGCTGACATACTGTCTGCAATCTTGCAACACCACATTTCTCATGAACAACCTTGCAAAATCATCCAACCACAAGGCAAAATAAATAAACTAACAAACGAATTAGTGGTCCTGAGGAATGCCATATTAAGCCATGCCAGATTACGAGTTCTAACCTAACCTGACCATGTCAAGCCTGTCAAGGGGTGACCATACCTCGAAAGCTGTAACTATATGATCATACTGAATGCTATATGTATCTATTGATGATAGAGATATCTATAATGGACTTCTGAGAAATGCTTCTGCTTCGACTGCAGCATAATGTGCCCTTGCAAGTGCATAATCTAAGCCTATATCTGGATGTCCTTCCCCCACGCCTAAGATGCCTCAACCTTACCTAACCTTCCGCTAAGCTTTTCCAAGCACGAAATCGGCAAAGAAATTCCTGCGGCGCCGTTATCACGTCCTCTGCCGGACCGACCCGACCTTATCCGACCTGATCTACTCTCACTGTAACCCCTTATCCTTACCAGGTCACTCTCACTTGCATGTCTGACCCGAAGCCGCTCACTTCCACTCTCTCTAACCCACTTTATCTCCGTCTGCCTCCGTCTCTCTTCCTTCGCCTCCGTCGCCCTCGACTCGCCGCCGCACTCCCTTCGGGCCTTTGCTCCCTACTCCCAGGTAGCTGGCTTG
>NC_051400.1:17096580-17096649 GCF_015228065.2 Penaeus monodon
CAGAGAAAGAACGAAAGAGACGGAGAAGCAGACTGGCAGAGACCGAAGCAAAGAAACGTTAAATAACTA
>NC_051400.1:17097309-17097791 GCF_015228065.2 Penaeus monodon
CGCCCACATTGCGTAACAGCGAAAGCCAGCGTCGGGGAGGTGCCAAGTCCCGCTAAAAACTCTCGTCGGTCGAAGGGTATGCTTACACACGCACTCTTCGCTGGATGGCTAATCGTTTGTTAAATTGGATTTCTTCTTCTCTTCGTTTCTCCTTCGTCGGTTCTTTTTCTGTCTGTCAGTCCTTCATCATCCTTTCCTTCTGTGGGCGAACGATATGCGATGAAGCCGCGAAAAGAAAGCCAGGCCACAGAATGAATACAGGAAATAAAGTATCTCACAGACAGTCCCATTCCTGTCTCCTATATCACTGGAAGGACCGGCTCTGGAAGGCCCTTTCGAGTAGGCCTAAGGCTCAGGTAGGATTCCATCCCTAACAGAGTCACAGCCTACTCATCAGCCGCATCCTTGGCCATCTAGGACCTGCATCTTCGGAAGTAGGACAGCAGGCCCTCGTGCCCCGAGGAAATCATTAAATGTGGTAC
>NC_051400.1:17097948-17098546 GCF_015228065.2 Penaeus monodon
TGCATCGTAAATGCTTACAAGGACATAATGCATAACTATGAGTATTTTTTTACTTTCCACTCAACTGTAACCTTAAAAAGTGTGACAGTGTTCTGATAAAGCTTTCTATAAGTACCGACCATGCACAGCTGTCAAATAGAGTACAGGGTATAAAATTCAGGATGGACTCTCTTACATAACAAAGGAGCATCTTTATAACTACATATCATCTATTAGAAATCAAAGTTCCAAACATAACGACAAGACTATTCCAAGCCAAGGAAGTGGTTCACCTCATGAGGCTATACGAGTAATAAGGGACTTTGTTTCATACAATATATATTACACAGTCGAAAGGAATATACCTAAATACTATTAATCTAAAAAGTATCTGACCATTTATCGACGGTAGTCTCAGCTACGAGAATTTCAGAATGAAGTCCACTTTACGGGCGTGCGGGCGGTGACAGCGACGCCCACGACGGCCTCCAAGGTCCGACATGCAGGTCCGCCATCGCGACACACATTACCACACCCGTGACATGAAAGTGACCCTGCCAAGGCCAACAGTCACCCCCCTTACCCCTGCCAAACCTCTTCCACCCCCACCTCGTCATCA
>NC_051400.1:17098653-17098911 GCF_015228065.2 Penaeus monodon
GTAGCCTCCCTCTCCCTTGTGCCAAGACCTGCCCGTGATCCCACGAGTGCATGTACAGCAAACGATGTAAAGGCGCGGGCGAGCGGGTACGTCCTGGTACCAGGCACTTCGCTCAATGCCCACTTTCTCATGCACGAAGGAGGGGGCGGGGGAGGGGTGGAGGTACTACCTTATCTCGGTCCACTTTTAAGATGTTGACTGTCCATGACTGCATCTCCTCACCGTTATGACACGACGGGTGAGAGGCGGCGGGAGCGG
>NC_051400.1:17100851-17101244 GCF_015228065.2 Penaeus monodon
ATGAGTGACGAAAGCGAGTGTGAAGACATTTGCACTGATGAACGGTTACTAAGTCAACCAAAGTTATCAAATATAACACAAGGACAAAGAAGAACAGAACATTACTTCAGTCCTCCTAAAAGTATAAAAAAAAATTCACATCTTTTCAACCCCCCCCCTCCCCTCCCCCCATTCGGTCCCTTAGCCTCCCTCCAACTCCCCTTTCCCTCAGCCTCACTTCAAGTCGTCTCATGTCAGCCGTTATAAACACATCTGACATGAGTCCCAAGAAGTGACGCAATTCCAGCTTCAAATCGCTACTTTCATCAGCTTTGTGTGCAACTCCGCTATTCTCCGCTGCTCTACAAAGGCTCAGCTGATACGAAATGTGTGGTGAAAATGAGCTTACTTGGT
>NC_051400.1:17102076-17102332 GCF_015228065.2 Penaeus monodon
TGCGTGCGCGTGCTCGTGTGCGTGCGTCTGTCAGTCTTTACGTGTTATCTGAAAGTACAAAAAATTCACCTGGGAAAAATCAGCAATTCACAAGTAAGAAGACCGACACTGACGAAGGCTCGCCAGGGCCCCGCCCCTTGCAACAAACGAGCAGCTGCCGTCGCGAGCATCTCTCCGGGACGCCACCGGGGACCCACGCTGACCCCCCCTCCCGCTGGCCATACGCCAAGGGGCGAGCATGCCGCCGATGTCTGGA
>NC_051400.1:17102606-17103195 GCF_015228065.2 Penaeus monodon
TATTCTGCCCCTCTCTTCCACCTCGCGGGAATGTATTTAATTTGCATACAAACGTCCAAAATGCATTTTCATTACACCACAAGGCCACGTGGATGCAATTGTTCATGTGTGTGCGCGTGTGTGTTGACAGTTATTTGACCTATATGACGAAGTTCATTCACCACTTTAACCTTTTCGTCATCATGCGATTGAGTGAATTATTAATGGATGGAAAATTCGAATGAATTTCAAGGTTTCCGTGAAATATGAAGGTTCAATACTGATACTAGTATCAGATTGATTATAACAATTAGTATAACTATACGCATCATGATTATTGTCTGCATCATCATTACTACCAAGCATGCGAATGAATACGAAAAATTAAGGATTTACATTTTTTTCCGATTAAATATATAAAAGAAATAATCGCTATAAATAACCTTCATTGCCTAAGCATAATAGAAGAAACAGCGTGAGAAAGAACGTTCAAACACCTTGCCATCCGTCCTTTAACTTTAAGGAATTCACAGCCGCTATTTCCGCTCTGTCCGGCCCTCTTGTGGCCACCGGCACTCATTACGCGCTGGGGGGAAGGGGAAATGCTGGG
>NC_051400.1:17103793-17104010 GCF_015228065.2 Penaeus monodon
TTTTCCTTAGACCATCACCCCCCCACCCCGTCGGAAATTGACTCGCAACACAAACGACACTTAAAGAGCGAAAAGCCAGGGGGTCAGGGACAGCGAATATCCCGAGTCGTCCCTTATAATAAGACATCCCCCCCTGGTCTCCAACCCCCCCCCCTCCCTAACACACGCCTCTGTCCCAGGGTCGTCTGAACGCGGTCAGAGGGTTCGCTCAATGGTA
>NC_051400.1:17104502-17104637 GCF_015228065.2 Penaeus monodon
AGAAACTGTTCGAAGGCAAGTGGAGAAAAAAAGTACCAGATAAAAAACGAGTCTTGGCCGCCCGGGTGCTCAAGGTCAGCCAACCAGTCGTCGAGAAATAAGACTTTCAATTCCCTGCGAACAGCCTGACGTCGT
>NC_051400.1:17104667-17104799 GCF_015228065.2 Penaeus monodon
TAAACACCCACCCGCAAACTTCCGTTCCCGCTTCCTTTTCCTCCTCGCCTTTCTAGCAACTAAAACTGGCATAGTCTTCCGGTTTTATGACCCCGGCAACAGGTCGCAAGTGCCATTATGACAACGCGATTT
>NC_051400.1:17104834-17105740 GCF_015228065.2 Penaeus monodon
GCGCATACATCAACAGACTACATCCTCGCCTGCAAAATATCTTGAACTTCCTAAATCTGAGCGGCTGATATGGTTCCCACTTCCATGACTTCCTGGCGTGTGACAATGAAAGCAGAGAACCTGCAGAAGAAGCCCCACTTACCTCTTCATCATCTGTTATCACTGCTTCTTCACAACGGTTGGTCGTCGTCGTACCAATACATATATATATGTGTGTGTATGAGCATAGTATCCGAGGACTTTCCTTATCAACATCAGTATCATAATCGTAGCATTCTAATTTCCTTTTTTTCAATAATTCTGCAGACGAATTAATGCCTTGCTCTTAATAATACTGTTCACGGGTATTGAGTCATATGTTCACAAGGGCGTGAGTGGTATTACAACACAGTGGCACTTGGTATTTACACTCGTCCCAGCACACAAAGAGAAACTGGTTCTGTACACATGACTGAGCACCAGACTTTAAGCAGTTATTTCCCTTACGCTGGAGACCTTAGCCAAAGGGATGAGGTGCATTCATGAACTTTTGCTGGTAATGATGATGGTGAGGATGGTGCGCCTTCATTTTCGCACGCGTTATGTTTATAATAGGTTTAGGCTTGGACAAGACATTAGCTTATAGTGCTCTGTGTCACATTAAAGTAGCGAGTCTCACACCATTTCCTCTGACTAGAATACGTGATTTTGAAGGTTTCTGAAGACGCTGAGTCGCGCAAAGAGAAGATAGAGAAAAAAAAAGATTAAGAAAGAAGCGAGAGGGAGGAGAGGAGCATTCGACACAAGACCAAAACCTGCTTATTTTCAAAACGTGCAACATTATCAACAAGTTACAGAAACCAAAACATCCCCCCATAAAATATTTACGAAAAGGAAAGTCATGCAAGGAGAGAAAAGTAAGACAAA
>NC_051400.1:17105859-17106261 GCF_015228065.2 Penaeus monodon
AAATTACCTAAAAGAGACATAATAAACTGAGGCACAAAAGCAGAAGCAGCCTGTGACGGGCCGGGCCATTCGCATGTGAGGCAATTCGCTCGCCGCAGCATAACACAACATGCCGGACTCGAGCAAAGCAACATGCCAGAACTCGCATGCTCTTGGAAACGAGTGAGCTGGTGGAAGGTGCAACTGCCATGCGCAATATTGTAGAAACCTACGTGACGGAGAGGAGGGGTCAGGGTTTGTGAGGGTGTAGGGGTATGTGGGGTGGGGGTATGTGGAAGTCGGAGGGTGGGGGAGGCGTATGAAGGGTGGAGGGGGAAGTGCGGGGGGAAGGTGGAGGTGGATTAGGTCATGTGGGGTTTATCTGGTTGTGAGGGTGGGTTAATGGGCGTGGCGGGGAGAAAC
>NC_051400.1:17106471-17106672 GCF_015228065.2 Penaeus monodon
GGTGGCGGATAGAAATGAAAGAAAGTATTAATGCAAACCCGAGAGTATGAGAGAGGAAAGTATCAGTACTGGTAAGTTAATAAGGTAAGCGAGTGAGTTAGTGAGCGTGCAAGTGTGAGTTTAATAGGTAAGCGTGAGTGAATGGAGAAGTTAACTTAAGTGTAGTGTTAAACTTAGGAGTACGTGTGAGGATCCTCCGTC
>NC_051400.1:17106773-17107312 GCF_015228065.2 Penaeus monodon
AAAGAAGCAAGAGAGAAAAGCAAAATAAAATATGATTAACAAGTGAGCATGCATAGTAATTAGAAATGTTGCAGAAATGAATGTGAAAGAGTGAGAAAACTAAAAATAAAGTAAAAACGATAAGTGCTATACGAAAGGGAAGAAAGGAAAAAATAAAAAGGAAAAGCGTGAGAGCCAATTGCCTGTACCTTTTGCTGAGCTGTTCCTCTTCGTCTGCTGTTTTTGATAATTTTTATTACTCGTTTATGTCTTATTTATGCTTGAAGATGGAGCTCGAATGTTGAAACTGAGGGTCCCGTTAGTCAGCTGGTTTCAGCTAAGACATGGGTGATTCAATAAAACAAAGTGATCTTCCCTCTACCTCTTTTATTGAAGCACAATGCCCGAACGGGTAGATACAGGTTCTGGTAGATTCGCAGGTCTACCTTTCCGCATGATGACACTGAAGTAACACAAGTGATAAATACAAAGGACAAGGTATATCATATGCATTTCTCTCTACTAAGCTACCAACCAATTCACATTCAGCTGCAACATTC
>NC_051400.1:17107354-17107808 GCF_015228065.2 Penaeus monodon
CATTAATGCATGGAAGGAGTAGCTGTACAACTATGTACATGGGATGTACAGGGTGGGTGTGGGGTGTCTTTTCGTGTGTGTGTCGTGCAGCGTGAGTGGTGCACACAAAGTATACTACAACACTGGCGCAGGCAGTGCTCCGTGCACACTCACACGGCCCACGGTGCCTCCCCGGTCCGCGGGGCCAGCTGGCCCGCTGATAAAAGTCCCAGCCCACATGACACACTAGCTGGCCAGCTGGCCCTCACAGGTGACCCGGAGGCACGTGAAGGCTAGAGAGCCCGGCCCGGTGTGGCCCGCGCGGCACCATCCGAGGCCCTCTGAGAGATGGGCCGGGAGGTCCGCGGGCCGCACCACAGACAGAAAGGACTAGTGTGGACCAACGAGTGGGCCACACGTGCTGGGTGCAGTACAGGATCAAGCAGGACCCGCGGCCATCAGTCAGGCGTGCTGA
>NC_051400.1:17107882-17108144 GCF_015228065.2 Penaeus monodon
CACCAGGCAAGGCGTGCAGTGCAGGCTCTCAAGTATGAGGGCGTTACAGCGTGGGCGGTGCGAAGGGAGATGGCCCTGGCCGTCACCGGAGGCCCGTCGACTTACTTGAGCTGTCGGACTCCTCATGCGAGAGCTGGGTCATGAGGCCGGCTCCGGTGCGTCGCGAGCGCGCGCCCTCGCAGATCTTGGGCCTCGGGATGGCCCAGTCGTCGTCCGACTCGGAACCTTCCTCGATCACGTGTCGGATGTGCTTGTTGGGGTA
>NC_051400.1:17108184-17109191 GCF_015228065.2 Penaeus monodon
GTCGACCCCAGCAGCACCTCCCGCCGCGAGAAGCGGCAGTTGGGCTTCTTCACGTACTCGAACTCGTCGTCGCCGGAGCCGGAGCTGGGCGAGTTGCTGCCGTCGCTGTGGCGGTGGTGGTGCTGCGGCCGGCGGGGCTTGAGCACGTTCTCGACGCGGAGGTGGTCGAACAGCGGGTGGCCCGTCTTGGGCACGGAGCGCACCTTGTTGTTCCGGCTGATGGCCTCCACCGTCTTCCTGTAGTTGATCACCTCCAGAGTCTCGTAGATGTTCTCGTCGCTGGCCACCGAGCGCAGGCTCCCGATCAGGGTCTTTTTGATGTTGTCCACGTTGACGCTGTTGCGCTTGCCGCCGTATTTCTGGCCGTGGGAGCCGCTGCGGGGGCGGCGCTCGCCCTCGCTCATGAAGCGGTCCAGGTAGTTGGCGTCGTTCTCGGCGCCCAGCAGCTTCAGGCTGTCGAAGGTCGGGTAGGCAGCGTCGCCACCCATCCGCCGAGCGCCCTTCAGCATGCGCATGTACTCAGCCTTCTCCTGGGCGTGCTTCGACTTGAGGGCGTCGAACATGGGGTGGCCGGTGGGGTTGGGGTGGCCATGCTGGCGGGCCAGCATCTCCTTCGCGCGGGGATGCAGCATGTGGTACTCCGGGTGGAAAGACACTTTCGTTCCGTGGTAACCTGGCATTTTATCACACTTTATATCACAGCACACTGATAACACGACTCAACTCACTTGGCACTGGAACACAACTTCCTTCTCGAGGCACCTTCCACTCTCGGCACTGCTCACACTCACACTGGCGACGCGGTTATCCGAAGGGCTGCGGCGCCAGAAACACTTTCTATTTACACTTCACGATGAATTACGGCACTTGAGGCTACCGGTGCCAGCCAAGCGGCACTCACAGGGAAGGTAGAGACGTTCTTTCCTCACGTTCACACTGGTTACACTTGTCCTCGCTTCTGGAGGAGGACTCACACTGGACAAGGGCGTGACACTTTCCTATGATGC
>NC_051400.1:17109211-17110870 GCF_015228065.2 Penaeus monodon
GGGTGGGCTGGCTGGTCCGCTTGTCACTTTCACTTTCCTGCAAGACTTGGCAAGATGCAGCGTGTTGCTTGAGCGCGCGGGCAACGGCAGCGGGGGCGGAGGAGGCGTGGCACGACGGTGTTCTCCGACGGCTGGGCACTGCAGTGACTGGTTGTCCTGTGAGACCGGGTATAAGAGGCAGCCGCGGCGTTGTCCCCGTGACGAAACCCAGGCGTTGCGTCACGTGAAAGTCGGCCGCGTCACGAGAGTCGCCGCGCTGCAATGGCCGGCCTGGAGGTCGCCTGGCCTCACACTCACCCTCGGGGAGTCGTCGGAGAAGGCACACGAGCGTTGGCTTGATCCTCTGCCACCTCTGCCGCGGCGAGGTGCACTGAGGGATGCTGGCGCTGTGGGGGCGGGATGACGGCTGATGATGACCCAGATGCGGGCTGTCCAGGTCACGAACTCGCAACTCGCTGTGCTTGCTCACTCGCCACGCTCTGCTCGTCGGGTGGACACTTGCTGGCCGGGTCAAGGGGCGGCGGGAAACGGGGTCCTGTTGTTGCTGTCTTCGCGGGGGTCAAGAGGGGGAGGGTCTTGCGGGCGTAGGTAGAGGGACTTTCTTTTCGGCGAGGCGTTCGCGCGAGGGGAACCGCAGGCAGGCTCTTGTCGTCGGGCTGTCAAGAGGCGGACGACACTCCACGACGAAGGAGAAGCAAGTTGGGCGAGACTTGTCTCCGAAGACACTTCAGACTCTTGGTGGGGCGTCTTGACTCAGGCTACCGTGGCGGCACTCCTGAGCGTGTCTAGCCTGTCGCGTGCGGCTGGTCTGGGCTGCGGCTGTTGGCCGAGTGACGCCTGGCGCTCGCTCTACGCGCCGTCCTCACGCACGGCGGGAGGGGGCGGGGCGGGGAACCAAGGATGGGGGGGACAGCGACGACTTCTGGGTATGGGGGCGTGGAAGTAGTGTGCGCCGAGGAGGGAGGGGGGGGGGCAAGGGAGTGGGGCACACACTACCTTGCGGCGAGGGGGCAGTAGAACCGGGGCACATTACTAAGGGTAGCAACTCCGCCACTACGGGGCTGGTGAGAGTAGTCTGAGAGGGGGAAGCGGGGGAAGAGGGGGGGAGACACAGGAGGGGGGATCAAGGTCGCGCGCTGTCCCCCCTCACCCCCGCCCCTCCCGCCGTGTGAGTGGACGCCAAGTACAGTAAGAGAGCGCGTATCATGAAAACATGACGTCGACTTCGATACCATTCGCGCTCGCAGGAAACGCTCCCGTGGCGAGCGCCTGCCTCCTCGCGGCATTAGAAATGCGTTTCAAAAGCGCTTCTGAAATATACGCATTGCACTTCCTACTTCCTGAACGATACGAGGCAAGTGGCAGTAGCAGGAAAACGCGACAGCTTCCGTTCGAAGCGAAGTGTGTGGTAATCACAGAAATTAACATATACTTCCTTAAAAGAAAACGGTGATTTTAAACAGAAACTTTTTACAGTTATATCTTGAAGTCCTGAAGTCATAACACATGATTCAAAACCATTTTTATTTCCTGAGTAGCCTATATATAATTAACACCTTTCTAATATTTCTTATATTGTCTGCAATATTATATGTATGGTAGATGCGATTAGTCAACATATAATTTCAGATATGTAAATCCTAAAGTTTGGTTCAGATT
>NC_051400.1:17111176-17111402 GCF_015228065.2 Penaeus monodon
CACACACATCGCCCCGCCAGCCCGTCGGAAACCGAAGGCAGGGAAAGCTAGCGAGGGGGGGGGGGGTCTCCCGCGCGAGGAAAGGGGGCGGCCGAATCCTGACGAGTTTCCGGGAGGCGCAAGAAATCCCCTTCGGAGGCTATTGTTCGCAGCGTCCTTCTGACGTCACCGCGTCGCCTCTCCTTCTTCTGCTGTCAACTCACTTCTATCGAAAGACGTGCCACGC
>NC_051400.1:17111452-17111692 GCF_015228065.2 Penaeus monodon
CGAGGATAATGTTTTTTTCTTTTTTTCAATTCCATACGTTTCATTCCTGACGGCTTTTCCTACCCCTCCACGTTCCGATGTCCGATAACGCTATCTTATTTTTTGCAAATAAATTTCATTAATAATGGTGATAAAATGGAGAGAAAAACTGCACTGACCCGAGCTCGAGCAATGCTTGCCCGTTTGGACGATCTCAAGCTTTCTGCAGCGCCTCCGTGAAGGATTGCAAAGCGAAGGAAG
>NC_051400.1:17112490-17112583 GCF_015228065.2 Penaeus monodon
CAGGGCGTGGCTCTTCTACACCTGTGCTCCGGGCGCTGTGACCTTTCGCAGCCACTGACCTTTTCGAGTTTCTTGCGACTATAACGTCCCTCG
>NC_051400.1:17112637-17112963 GCF_015228065.2 Penaeus monodon
TGACGAAGCCGCGGGAATGGAATGAAAAAGAGAGGAGGGAACACCAGGAGGTCCTCGCTGGCGTCCCCCTCAACTTCGGCCTTTTCCCCTCTAATCCTTCCAGGATAAAGTGTACGCCCCTTGGGTATCCCCTAGGATTGAACTTCGCTCCGTTTTCTGAGAATTGGTCCTGTTTCCGTAGTTAAGCGCTCTCGTAAAAATAGGTGAGTTTCCCCTTCTGGCGCTCTGTTGGCCTCCTGATTTAATGGAGGAGCGAATCCATTTTCTATGAATGCTTTATGACTTTACCGGGATCGTGTACCTTTATGACTGAACATATACATAAG
>NC_051400.1:17113207-17113409 GCF_015228065.2 Penaeus monodon
ATCAATAAATTATTATATATATGCACAAATTTATGGATGACTCATCATATATAGATAAATAAACTCACATAAATACTACGGTTACCTGCAACCGATGTCTGTTAGCACTGCATCACGTACCTAGAAAGAGATAAAGATATGATTAGCAACGTGTCACAACGCAAAGGCTAAAATAATAGAGGCATAAATAAGTAAAAAAATA
>NC_051400.1:17114253-17115362 GCF_015228065.2 Penaeus monodon
CACATGTAGACACGTGCTTCTTTTTCCCCGCCTGCTCTCGGCTCCCTTTTTGCGGCCAACATCGCAGCCGCGTAACTGTTCTCCATTTTCTCCCGACCATTGTACGGTATCCTTACTTTTCTTCAGGACACATAATGTTCCTCGCCGGACCGGTCGCGCTTAATTGGAAAGGGGGGGGGGGGCAAAGAGGGGTAGGGGGGAAGAAGAGGGGGTGGGAAGAAAAGGGGGGGGGGGGCAAGGGAGGAAGGCAGGGAGGGCTAGAGAGGGGGAGGAGAACGGGGAAGAGGAGAGGGAAGAGAGGAGGACGGGGAAGAGGAGAGGGAAGAGAGGAGGACGGGGAAGAGGAGAGGGAAGAGAGGAGGACGGGGAAGAGGAGAGGGAAGAGAGGAGGACGGGGAACAGGAGAGGGAACAAGGAGGGGAGGAAAGGGAGCAGAGGGGGTAGGAGCTACCAACAGAGGCGAAGGGGAGGGGGTGGGGAGAAGAGAGGGGGGCGGGGGGAGGAGACGGGTCGTTGAGTTTTTAGATTACATTCCAATAACCGTCTGACATTTTGCAATAACCGCTCCAAAACAAGACGCCTCTGTGGTCGGCAACTCTCGCCCACACGCTGCACTGCCATACGGTCTGAGATCCTCTGCTTCTGACTTCTTCTGGAGGAGGGGGTGTGGGAGGGATGAAGGAGGAAGGGGAAGAGGAGGGGGAGAAGAGAGAGGAGGAGGGGGAGAGGAGAGGAGGAGGGGAAGGAGAGAGGAGGAGGGGGAGGAGAGAGGAGGAGGGGGAGGTTAGACGAGGAGGGGGAGGAGAGAGGAGGAGGGGGAGGAGAGAGGAGGAGGGGGAGGAGAGGGGGGAGGGGGAGGAGAGAGGAGGAGGGGGGATTCATCCTGATTTTATTACCTCGAAGTTTCTTTGGCTTTAGACCTAAAAGGATTCGACCCTGCCTCACACCCGCCCCCCCTCCCCTTCACGTGGCCTCCCCCTACTCCCAAACCCCGCCTGTCTTACTCTAATTTCACTCCTTCCTCGTTCCCTTCTCTTTTTTCTTCTATTGCATTTGATCGCTATATGATATATTTTTTCCTCTATCATTTTCTCCATTTCAATTTCCGC
>NC_051400.1:17117380-17117455 GCF_015228065.2 Penaeus monodon
CTCAGGTTCCCCGCTTTTACAGCACAATTTTGTATTTTCCTTAAGTCAGTATGCCATTTTCAGTATCTATAAATA
>NC_051400.1:17117537-17117680 GCF_015228065.2 Penaeus monodon
AACCCTACTGACATATTTTTAGGCCAAAAAATGGTAGAAAATTTTGAAATCAAATTAAGAGGAATGGTTTTAATCAACAGCAATAAATGTCTTATAACTTATGAATTACTCACATTTTTCAATGTCTGCTTAAAAAAATACGG
>NC_051400.1:17117702-17117857 GCF_015228065.2 Penaeus monodon
GTTTTTCGTGATAAAAATATTTGTTATTTTCGTTATGTACATAGGAAGCCTTTAAAGGGATTACATTACAGCCCAGTTTGATTGGTCACAGAAAAAAATATATTTCGCGCATTATTATTGGCCGAATATCAATTAACGGAGCAGACTTTCAAAAG
>NC_051400.1:17118953-17119352 GCF_015228065.2 Penaeus monodon
CAGCCTCCCCATCATCGTTCGTCCTATTTCTCCTCATCTCTCATTAACTTCGGCGTAATTAGCCCGTAATTAGGGGGAACATGTCCAAATAACAGGTCTGAGCAACGGCAATGATTACATGACATTTTGGAACTGACCTCAGGACGTAAATACGCTGTAATTTCCTCTATGCTTGCTTCAAAATGCGCGGCGTGTAATGCAAGCATCGTTACCGAACAATGTCTGTAATTCTTCATTTTTCTTCTTCTTTAATCTTGCTTCGACAATGGCTGCGACCTTTGCCTCCTTCTGCTGACCTTAAGACGCCAGTGTTTACGCGGCTGCCTTTTGTTTATTGGCCTTTGAGTGCATAACAGGCGTGAGTCAGCTTCAGGTGTACGAAAGTTTGGTTTAGGCTGA
>NC_051400.1:17119469-17119830 GCF_015228065.2 Penaeus monodon
GAAACAATACGGCCAACGTCCACCCTCCTTCCATATCAAGTCCAGCATAATTCCAGTACGTGCCGTCTGCCGCCTATCCGAGGAAGACGGGAACAGCGGCACAGATTCCTCTCGAACCGAAAGACGGTTATACTCGCCCCACGAGGAGTCCTGCGCAAATCTCTCTGTTATCGGGGAAGTACAGTTACATTTCCTTAGGGGACTTGACTTGTCCTAGGAACAAGAAAAATTGAACGTTGAACCAGTCCCATCTGTTGTGCAGGAGCCTGGATATGCGGACGAGACACACCCGCGCCCACGTCCAACGCCCACGTCGAAAAGATTTACCCGAAAGTGTTGGAAAGGGAACTCCCACCTGGAT
>NC_051400.1:17120432-17120596 GCF_015228065.2 Penaeus monodon
GCGTCTGCTCTCAAGCCCCCCTGAATCTAGTCTAAAGCTTCTCAAGGTGACCCACAAAACGCCTCTGTATTATTCGCATGCATCTAGATCCCCCCCCCCCCGTGTCCCCTCCCATCACGGCTTCCCAAGATCTAATGGACTATATGACATATGTTGGAAATGCA
>NC_051400.1:17121280-17121412 GCF_015228065.2 Penaeus monodon
AATCCACTGTCTTCTCATGTATGTATCACGCTACCAAAAAATGTTTTCATCTGTAATAAAACAAGTCTTTGCATAATTCAAACAGCATGTCCCGTCACACCCATACCGCAGATATAACAATGAAAGCCTCCC
>NC_051400.1:17121458-17121598 GCF_015228065.2 Penaeus monodon
TACCTATCTGCACTATCCTATTCACACTTTTCCGCGTCTGCAACAACACACCGCTGGCAATTTGTCGCCGATACCAGCCAGCACAAAAGCCACAAGGTCATAGCCAATCCCTTGCCCTTTCGCCTTCACCCAACCATCAT
>NC_051400.1:17121774-17122602 GCF_015228065.2 Penaeus monodon
GAGAATGATTAACGAATATTTCGCGCTGTTTTGGTGACATTTACAGCAGGGCTTTTTGGCGACCCTCTGGTAAGTGGTTTACCCTCAGTCCTCAATGCCTGGCTGGGTGGCTGGCGGACCGTGACAAGTATTCAAGTGTTCAAAGGAGGCTCGTGGGTCTGTACAGGTAGCACTGTCCATACACTAATTAATTAATGAATGACTGTTAATAGATGCGTAAAACTATACCATTTAATTACTAGTCTAATCTAAGTGGTTCTTGAGCTACATAAACAAAGAACAGACTCACAAAGAAATAACTAAAACCAAACAACGAGGATAAATAAAAAAAATAAAAAAAGTCCCCAGGAGGAAAAAATAGGAAAACAAAAAGCAAAATGATTATGCACGTTCTCCTTCGTAGCAATTCGATCCAACAACTTTTTGTCCCAAGGGACGTCGAGCGCCCGGAGAAGTCGGCGAAAAATTCACGGCGACCTTCGAAGACCTTGTCCTGTACGGTAATCAATCACAGCCGCCGGGCCGCTCTCTCGGAAGCCGCGACGCCCGCTCGGAGGAAAGGGGCGAGGAAGGGCGCGCGTGTTACTCCCTTCTGCCCTGCCGCAGCTCCTGTTCAAGCATAGGCCTATGGGCTTGCATTCCATCGCAGGCCATGGAATGCAAGCCCAATTCTTGCAGGCGAGAAATGAGGGAGGCTGGGAGACTGGGGAGAGGGAACTGGGGGAGAGAGTAGACGAAAAGGGGAGCTGGAGAAGATAAGAGAATGGAAGAGACCTTGGGAAGTTAAGACGAACATGCACGTGCCCTCACGCAAACGCTTGCAGTAAC
>NC_051400.1:17123153-17124048 GCF_015228065.2 Penaeus monodon
GCCGACCCGTGCATCAACCGTTCCAGCGCCTATGGACATAACAGCAGGGCTTGCGACAAGCGTTGCAAAGTTTACTTTCGCTTGGGCGTCGAACCAAAAGCACGTAATTTATAAGACAAAAGTCGAAAAAAAAAAATCTGGTAACTGATCTCTAAACACTGTTAAGTTTAATCATAGGATTCTGAACGGCTTTCTCTCCATTTAACATCTGTTAATAGATCGACAACAGTTACAGCAACAGCTCTCACTATTATGTCAACTTGAACAAGACTAACAGCAAAAATAATGCTAATGAAAGTAACACTAGTTAACAAGAATAACAATAACGGTTAATGATAATGACGGCATCCTTTCCTTATTTATTGCCACTGCAGATAATCACATCAGATAAACGTAATTTCAACAGCCACAAACTCAAAATCAGACGGACATAAAACCACCAATTTTGATTCACACCGAAAACTGATAGCCAAATCAACGCTGAAGAAAAACCACATTATAAAACAATAATACCACGGAGTGCAATAACGTTGTAAAAAAAACACTTCAGCATTCGGAAATAACAACGAAGGGAGAAGCCACAAAATCTAAAACTGATTTTTCAACCAACATTTTGCAATGGCATAAAGAACAAGTAATGATATTCGTTGCGTGTTCGGCGAAATATATTATAAAAAAGGAATATCAAATTTTTAAAAAATAAGGGATGAAACAGTGAAACTAGAAATAAAAAAAAAAAATGTTTAGAGACAGAAAAAATCGCGTTTTCTCTTCCTCGTAAGTAGAGCAAGTTTGGGGCATTTCCTTGACGCTGCCGCAGCGTGGGAGCACTTCCTTCGTCGGCGTTGAAATCGCTTCCTGTTTAGGCGATGTCGATGCGCTGCTTTCGGAAGAG
>NC_051400.1:17125245-17125554 GCF_015228065.2 Penaeus monodon
TCCCTGTACCATCAAAATGCACTTGCAACGATCTCTTTAGTTAAGCTTTACAGCAATCTTGCATTTTTCACGTAAGCAACGATGCAAGGGCCGTGCAAAGGATACTGCATGACATTTCACATATTTTGATTGCAATACATTTTCTTTATGAAGCTTACGTATGTGATGCGGATATACACAGAATGCAAAAAAGTTTATAATAACAAGGACACCAAATTATTAGATCCTTTTCATAAGACGTCCTGATCTTAAAGATTTTATCATAATAATCCAACACCTTTAGTGCGTGTGTGTGCTCGAATGCGAATG
>NC_051400.1:17125635-17126024 GCF_015228065.2 Penaeus monodon
GCGTTTATCCTCCTTCCCCCCCCCCCTTCACCCCGGACCCCAAAATATCCCACATCCCTCGACAGCCATCCACACTAAATCTCCAGCCCTCTCTGCAGCGCCGCCAATCCCCGCCAGTTGCCTCGAAAGGTTAACCTATTTCTGGATCTCCCGAGTTCCGTTGCACGATTATAAATATCATTCTCCAGTGGTCTTTATTGCACGTTAAGGGACGCCAAGAGCCCCACTGCATTCCACGATTTTTTTTATGGAAATGATCCGAGGGCACCCTACATGCAACTTTTTATGGTGATGGAAAAATATAAAAACAAACAAACATAAGCATAAAATTATTGCAATTAGGGGATTTTGGGTAAATGACTCTTGTTTTAATGAATAATTCGCATGAG
>NC_051400.1:17126072-17126312 GCF_015228065.2 Penaeus monodon
GAATGATGACCCTGTGATTACAGAAGAAAATTCCACGTATTATAACAGCATTAAAAGCTAACAGTGAAAATCATGTACTTAATAAATTCTCTTATTTCTATTTTTTTTCAAACATGCGTAGAAAACTGGTATGAGGTGCACGTGCCTTCCACCTACCATGTAATAATCTAAGTGCGAACGTCAATTACAAGCCAAATCAAAGGTAACAGACATTCTTCCACACCGCAAACCTTGAGCAAC
>NC_051400.1:17126342-17126557 GCF_015228065.2 Penaeus monodon
TGTGTGTGTTTTGCTCCCACTCTTCAAGTATCAATCAACAATCATTTTTACGTTTTACATCGTATCTGTACATTTTACAACAATATACATGTTAAGAAATTATGACTAACCGTTGAGTTCCTTGAGTTTCCTTTGATCTTTGCGCTCGTAAGGTTTCAGGGATCTATCGAACTGGTGCAAAAGATTCAGTTTATTTAAAGGGAGAAAGAGAAAAC
>NC_051400.1:17126763-17126974 GCF_015228065.2 Penaeus monodon
ACACAGAATTAAGACCAAGCGAAAATCGGCAGAAAACAAACAGACGCACAGCTCGACACCATCCTCGCCCATCGGCTCCCCATCAGCCAATTCACGAGACCCAAAATAGCCTCCATGGCAACCGCCTTCCCCTCCGCTGCCGTCGCCGAGCCTCAGAGACGAAGGCCTTGCCAAACAACAAAATCACAACAAACGAATGGCAAACAAACCG
>NC_051400.1:17127198-17127420 GCF_015228065.2 Penaeus monodon
AGAGAGGCAGACATACACAAAACAAATAAATTCGTAAAAACGCTGCCGTGCCCTTTTGACCCAAGAACTCACAAGCAAGCAGCAGCCATTTAAGACATTCTCAAGATCAACATAAATAGTCGGTTTGCTTGCATGCTTGCTTCCAAAGCAATCTATATCTTTCCTTCTAAAATGGTTTCTTTGATTTGCTGTGGAGAGAGGGCAATGTGTGTGTGTGTATAC
>NC_051400.1:17127542-17128040 GCF_015228065.2 Penaeus monodon
TTCCCCAAACAGATCTATTGATCGATTTTTTCTTCCTCCCACGAAGCCCTTCCTCATCGCAGTGTCCTTAGGCGCGCCAGGGGTCCGCAATGACTCGGCCCTTCCTCCGTCGGCGTGTCAACAGTGACGTCACGCGATGATACACACGCTGCATATCTGTCAACAATCAGCATACATCTGCATAAGTGATTCCCAGGACATGCCGGAACCTTGGGATATTCGTTCACTGCGGAGGGCTTGGATATAACGAAAGCAAGAAACGGGTTCCTTCTAAGAATTACATAAAACATAAGGACACAACAGGGTAGTAATAGTTGTAGTAGGAATAAAAGAAGAAAATAAAAGTAGGTAGGAGACAGCCTCGCTAATACAATGGAGTTTCATCAGCAAATTCCTCAACGTTTCGGATTAAATTATATTAGATCCTTCTTAAGATGTACGAACGGCATAATGGAATCTTTACTGAATTTTTCCTTTCAGCTCATGAGAAGCAGTATG
>NC_051400.1:17128224-17128291 GCF_015228065.2 Penaeus monodon
CAAAACACTGTGGAAGTTAGAAGTTCAATCTGAGCCAATCACCACGTTAATTTGAGATGAATGCATG
>NC_051400.1:17128375-17128995 GCF_015228065.2 Penaeus monodon
CTTCTCTATTCGCTGTTTCTCCCATTCTCTCCATCCATTGCTTCCACTGCCATCGATCCTGCGTGCCTCTAACTCCCGAAAAAATGAGCGAGGTCGGAATTCCCGTCTCCTATCTCCCCATCCCTAGAATCCCTACAGGATATCCTCCAAGACGTGAAGGATAAGCGAAGGAGACGCCTCCTAGGATCCCGTCACGCACCTTAGGGAGAAAGAGAAGTTGCGAAAGACCTGCCTCCTTTTTCTTTTTTCTTCCATTTTTTTTTTCTCTCTCCCCCCCCCACCTCATCCTCACCCCTCCCCCTCCCTTGAACAATATATATCCTGGTTCGAAAAGGTTTTCCGCACGTTGTATCGCTGTCCCCACGCCCGGGATTTCCTTATTTGTGGGCGTGTGCGTCTCTCCTCACAAAGGCGGTGATGGATGAGCGTTTATTGTCACCGGCTACGAATTTTCTGAGCTGCAGGGAGGCTGAGGACGATAATCTCGGCGGTTCGGAGCCTTGGGTCAAGAATGCCGAGGCTTCGAAGCTTCTGGGGGCCTTGTTTATTTACACTTTAATTTCGCTTTTTCTTTATTTATCCATCTTCATCCGTTTTTCACTGGGCCTATTGGGCATTTC
>NC_051400.1:17129025-17129128 GCF_015228065.2 Penaeus monodon
CATTTTCCTTATCCCTGCGACAATATATGGTTTCGGAAACAAAGCTCAAATATCATCTGGTAAATTGTGTATTCATGAAAACTTCCAAATCAAAATAATTAGT
>NC_051400.1:17129166-17129306 GCF_015228065.2 Penaeus monodon
GTTTTCTCACATTGTGTCGCGCTGCAAGAAGAAGAACAATACACATTATTCTACGTTTAAAATATCCGTCGCTCCAATTTTCTTGAGAATGTATCCTGGGTGAAAAGACGCCCGAGTGACCTTCACGGCAAAATTAGAAG
>NC_051400.1:17130489-17130575 GCF_015228065.2 Penaeus monodon
ATAATAAATAGTTTAACAAACGAGGAAATTGAACGAAAATGACTCCGTTCACCAGAGCGTTGCAAGAAAATTGCTACCGACACACG
>NC_051400.1:17130608-17130902 GCF_015228065.2 Penaeus monodon
CAGTGTTCAAAACAAAGCACCGAGGAAGCAAAATAACTCATAATATCCACGTAATACAGCCACGCTAATGATACTAATAAATATCTTTTAAACGACAAAAAAAACGTGGGAGAAAATCTTTGGCCGCGAATGAAACTTTTATCAAGAATACCATCAAGAAGTAAGAAAACATGATGTTAAAATTTTCCCTTGGAACTAAGTATAAGTCTTCCTGGTAAATTCACTCTCCAGTTGTTATCGCGTTTCATGTAGGGCTAACACGTCTCGCTTCCTCTATCAGGAATCCATAAAGAC
>NC_051400.1:17131453-17131643 GCF_015228065.2 Penaeus monodon
AGCAAGCACAGCCTAACCACACGCCCTCCAAGCGTCCCCACCACTTTCGCAAACGAGCATTTCGTCCTCTCGTTTCCTCCGCTCCTTCTGTCGCCACTCTGGCCTGAAGCGCGACCCCCTGAAGTCTCCTGAAATGTCGGAGGACAATATTTCACTTCAGTTTTAGGCGATTAATGCCTGAAGTATTGTA
>NC_051400.1:17132082-17132279 GCF_015228065.2 Penaeus monodon
CCTCAGAGAATCGTCAACCGAAGAGGCAAAAGGCCGCAAGCGACCGCGGCTGACTCACGCCGTCCACGAGGAAGGGAATCGAAGAGAGGTTGGGCGGGCGGCGCGCGTGACCTTGGGAAGCCCGCGGTGGCGGTGTCATGCGGGGCGAGGTCAACGCCACCGGACATGGCGCGGATGCCTGCCGCGGCGCCTCGACC
>NC_051400.1:17132304-17132454 GCF_015228065.2 Penaeus monodon
AAGTGGCGGAGAGAACCCTCGAGTGGGCAGGGAAGGAGGGCACGTCACGCACACGCACTAAATACACGCAAATACACAAGGCCGTCAAGTTGCGTTCACTCGCGTTCGCGTACTTCTCTTGTTTCATCAGGCTCATATCTATTCTTTTCC
>NC_051400.1:17132543-17132639 GCF_015228065.2 Penaeus monodon
CTTCCCTCATCACGCTTCGTAACACCGACCCGACCTTGCTTCGAGGTCACCTATGATGATTCATTAACGCTCCTCTTACTGGACACTGAAGTGGTT
>NC_051400.1:17132768-17133137 GCF_015228065.2 Penaeus monodon
TGGAGAAAACGGAAACACGGCGTTAATGGAAAATGGAAATGTACGTCACTACTCCCAACAGCAGAACAACAATATCTATAGGTTACGATCAAAGAACCATTTCACGTAAGACGAAGAACAAGAAGGAAAAACAACTGAACCAGCAAACTGAATCAGAAGTCGGAACTAATTCCCACCAGCCTGTGTGAAGCCCATAATTGGCCGCATAAGCTCCGGTGCCATAACTCTGCTTCGGCGGCGCCACCGTCATCCTCCACAGGTTAACCTCGCTACTCCAGGGACATCGCCTCCACGCCCGCCTCCATAAACCGCCGGCTATTCGTAACAGGCTTAGAGACACGCACGCGCGCGCGCACACATCCCGTTTTC
>NC_051400.1:17133202-17134753 GCF_015228065.2 Penaeus monodon
TAATCAGTAGCATGCAGTTTGGCAGACTATCTATATAGCGATCGGGGGCCATAATTCACTCTCCTGTTGGTGAGTAAATGATATATTTATTAGAAGTGCGGTTGTACCCGTGCGAAGTTCTGCGTCCTGCGTTGGCGTCTATTTTCTTGTGTGCTATATCATCAAAAGTAATCTATACCCATTTCTTATGCCCATACAGCCCCTGTGCAACGTGCAACGATTTCAGAGATAAATGAACCAAATATAGAAAAGCACAACGGTTTCTTACGTACATAGAGGTCCACATAAAGTGCTTGTAAAACACCTTACAGATATCCATGCAATAACAGCCAAGCAAGTTGAGACCGGACTAAGCCAGAGCTATATCTATTAGCCATCCAGCACGTCGCCTTTCATTAATTCTCACCTGAGTGTTTAAGTAACTGTTTCTGCCTCTTGAATCGAAGCGGCGAGTCACTGCGATCTGTCTCTCGTGCGCGACACACAACACCTCGAGGTGGAAAGGAAAACAAGCTTCCCCCAATCCGTTTTCCTATCCCCTCCCCCTTCACTTGTCCCTCCTACCCCCCTTCCCTTCTGCCCGGCCCCTGCCCATGTTCGAAGTTCATTTTAATACAGTATCGCATCCAAAGCCAACATTAAACATATCAACACTAAAGGCGTTGGCGAAACGATCTATATAAATATGTTTAGTTTGTTCGCGGTGCGTTAATGCGTTTGTTTAAGGGGGGGGCAACTGGCACTCTGTATTTGGACGACCAATGCGCTTGATTAATATTTGTGAGGAGGGCCTGGGAGAGGGACAGAGGGCGAGAAGGACGGAGAGGGAGGGGGGGAAGGACGGAGAGGGAGAGGGGGGAGAAGGGGGAAGCAGAGGGGGGAAAGTTGAAAGATTGTGAAAAAAGACAGAGAAAGGGGAAAGGAAAATGGAGAGAAAAAGAGAAAGAAAGAAACGGTTAAATAGAGAAGCAAAAGAAAACGAAAAGTAAATCTCATTTTCTTGGACTACTTTACCCCTCATCGCCACATTCCTTCCAGTGCCAGAGAACGCCATCAGTGCCAGCGACAACGAACCCAAAAAAAACCGCCGCGACATTCCATCCTCTGACCAAACGCCAAAACATTTAGCGACATTTCTCCAACGTGTTACTCGATCTTTTATCTGGACAAGTGGCTGCTACCGTTTTAACTCTTATCTCGCTTCGCTTCTTATTCGATTTATTTTTTAGATAACCGACACCGTTTATATTTTCTTGAACTATTGCGTGGAAATGTGATATAATTTCTCTATTTCTTTACGCGACACTGCGCCGTGAACGTATCATTAGCCCGCGTTGGCGTTTATGGACGGGATCTCGTTTCTCGCTCGTGGCTGGCGAGCTGCACCGACTTTGCTTTTCCCTCTTCATAAATCAGAAGATGAAAGGGAAGTGAGGGAAAAGATGAAAGGGAAGTGAGGGAAAAGATGAAAGGGAAGTGAGGGAAAAGAGTTGGAGAAGGAAAAGGGAAGGGAGAGAGGAACAAATATTATCGAGGAGGAGGAGGAGCCTG
>NC_051400.1:17134924-17135295 GCF_015228065.2 Penaeus monodon
GAACCAGGAAAACAAGATCAGGCACACGACCGCCGCCGCGACATGCCCAGCACCGCCCACCCGGCGAATCCGTAACGAGCTGAACAAAGCATTATCAGCCCTGTTACGAGAACCCCGGGCTTGTAACGCGAACGCACACAAGCGTGACCGCAATCACGACCAGTTCGCCTTGCAACCTCCTTCCCTCTCTCTCCCTCTCCCTGCTTGCCTGCTGAGACAATTTCAAGAACGGCTTCCTTACAAGCGCATGATCGCCATGCACAGTGAAATACAGTGGCGCCTTTTAATTGTAATTATTCGTCCTCCTACTTCCATTTCGGGTGGAAAGGGGGGGGGGGGGTAAAGGGTGTTCAAGGGAAGGACAAAAAAGA
>NC_051400.1:17135550-17135781 GCF_015228065.2 Penaeus monodon
CAAGTGAGGCATCAATGCAAACGGGTCGGAGCGAAATTATCTGCAAAACAAAAATATTCCCGCTTCATGGATCCCGCTCCGGCTGCCCCCGACCGCGAGAGAGAGAAAAAAAGCAAGTTGCATTTATGAGTTGCACGTGTTGCTAATCTCGCTCTGCCTTTTGGTCAGCGTTTTAGCGTCTTCCAAAAAAGGAGGCGTAGACAATACCGGTTTTCGAAAAAGAGAAAATGA
>NC_051400.1:17135863-17136552 GCF_015228065.2 Penaeus monodon
CGGCAAGAAGGATAAGAACAGTAATACAAAGGCGCAGAGAAGGCAGAGCAGAAAACAGCAGTAGAAGAAAAAGGAAACAAGACTAGAGGAGACGAAAAGAGTCCAAGAAAGACAGCAAGCGAGAGACGGCAAGCGAGAAACAGCAAGCGAGAGACGGCAAGCGAGAGACGGCAAGCGAGAGACGGCAAGCGAGAGACGGCAAGCGAGAGACAGCAAGCGAGAGACAGCAAGCGAGAGACGGCAAGCGAGAGACGGCAAGCGAGAGACGGCAAGCGAGAGACGGCAAGCGAGAGACGGCAAGCGAGAGACGGCAAACGAGAGACGGCAAGCGAGAGACGGCAAGCGAGAGACGGCAAGCGAGAGACAGCAAGCGAGAGACGGCAAGCGAGAGACGGACAAGCGAGAGACAGCAAGCGAGAGACGGCAAGCGAGAGACAGCAAGCGAGAGACGGCAAGCGAGAGACGGCAAGCGAGAGACAGCGAGCCAAAGAAAGGCAACGAGGAAGACGCGGACCAGGATCTCGCCGCAGAAGCCCGGGCAGTTCGCGTCCGTGAGAGATACTGAGAATCCGAAGCCGCGACGACATGAACTGCAACACTGCAATGCAACAGCCTTACGGACTCGCCTTCCAGGATTCTGTTGTTGCAAGAATAAAAATGGTGTTTTGGGGAGGAAAATTCTCCGTGGC
>NC_051400.1:17136907-17137452 GCF_015228065.2 Penaeus monodon
AAATTTTTAGTGTTCCAGTTAGTGCGTGTATCTAAGCCACAACGACTTACTAACCACACTCGCACGTCTGCTCGGTCATAACCCGGTCTACCACCATATTCTGTCACAACCCACCCATAAAAAAGGCTTGCCATCGTACCTTCACGCCTGTTACGGTAATCATAAGGGCAGTAATGGACACCCCTATTACTCTACCACCCCCCTCAGGCTCCTTCCCTCCCCCTACATCCCTTAGACACCTTTATCCCCCTCCCTCCTGCTCCTTCCCTTCCTTCTCCTCCATTCCCCTCCCTTCTCCTCCATCCACCTCCATTCTCCTCCTTCCCCCTCCACGCCCTTGCTAACCCCACTTGCCGTCTGGACAACCCTTAGATTACCTCGCAATTTCAATCAATCACCACCTGTTCGGAGGCGTCAGTCGCGACTGGGGCGGGATAGAGGTTGGGTGATGGCGGGCTTGGGGAGACGTGGGTTACACCTTCTTGAGTGCAAATGCTACATCGCACTAGCACATACTAGCACTGACGTGGGCGCGCACTGGAACA
>NC_051400.1:17137603-17137933 GCF_015228065.2 Penaeus monodon
TATGCAATCAATCTTCGAGCAAGACCAAGAACACAACCCCGCACGTAAGCCTCAGAGACGCCCAACAGAACATCCCAACAAAAGAACAGTCAACGGACAGCTCGGCGTCACAAAATAGCAAAAACGACGCCAAATGACAAATAGGCCCCTCTGTGAACCCTGTGACAAAGAGCGATATCCTTATCAGTAAAGGAAGGAGGGAGGGGCAGAGATGGAGAAACCAGGGGAGGGAGAGGGGGCGAGAACAGGAAAGGGGAGTGTAGACAGGCCTATAACATCACACTTTTTTCTTCCCATTGTTAGGAGATGGAACATTATTCTGGCTTGTCT
>NC_051400.1:17138086-17138344 GCF_015228065.2 Penaeus monodon
ATACAGAGAACAAAAGAACGAGAGTGAAAGAAGGAAAATGATAGTGACAGAGACAAAACGATTCAAAGGAAAATAGAGAAGAGGAAGCTTATGAATCACGACTGCGAAGAGGAGAGACAGAGAGGAGGAGGAGGACGCGAAGAAGAAAACGACGAGCACAGTCGACAAAAACTTCAACCGAAAAATAGCGGCTGATGTCATCCGTCAAGAGGACGTCCAGGTAGACGGCGCTTTATTGCCTGTTGACGAGCTGCACGA
>NC_051400.1:17138371-17138948 GCF_015228065.2 Penaeus monodon
TCTCGCTCGCAACAAGAACAGGATGAGAGACCGAGAGCGGCGATGCCCCCTGAACAGCCACTGCCCCTTCGTGCATCCGAACATTCGTCGAAACATCCATCTGGTACATTTGGCTCTCTCCCTTCCCTCGGCGCATTCTTCCTCCCCTTCTTTCGCCTTTTCTTTTCTCTGCTCTCAACCTTCCTCCCTTTCCTGTCTTCCTCTTCCTAACCTACATCCTTCAACCCCCTATTCTTTTTCCCGCTTCTTCTTTTCCCTTATTCCTCTACTTTGCTTATTCCCACTCCTCTTCCTCGTCATCTTCCTATTCCTCTTCATTTTCTACTCTCCTCTATCCTCTTGCGTCTCCTCCCCCATCCCCTGCCCTGTCCTCCTCCCTCCCCTGCCTTCTTCTCCCCCTTCCCTTCCCTCCACCCTCCCCTGCCCTCTCCTCCCCCTACCCTGCCCTCACCCCCCCTCCCTCCTCCCTCCCCCTCTTCCCTTCCTTTACCTTGAGAGCAATGGGTCTAATATCCCTACAGCGCGAGGCGTATCTGCTTACAACTCAATAAATGATAATAAGACAGTCATCGTCTGC
>NC_051400.1:17139036-17139219 GCF_015228065.2 Penaeus monodon
TGGTGAGAGGGGGAAGGGGTCGATAGTGACCACACCCTCCCTCCCTTTAATAACTCCCAAGGTCACTTTTATACACCTACTTTGTAACTCCGTGATACATCATCATACGTAATTACAGAACGGACGTTTACCTCTCACGGATTTCATGTCGCTTTAGAAGATGGGGAGAAAAGGGAGAGGTTG
>NC_051400.1:17139363-17140022 GCF_015228065.2 Penaeus monodon
GTAATTAAGATGACGGAAGAGTTAATAGATAATATTTACTTCCATGATCTTAGAAAACACTGTCTAATAATAATAGTAATATATACAGAATATCAAACAAAAATCACAAATTGTAAACGTTACTAGCAAGAATAAATCTAAAAACACTACCGAGCTGGAGGTCCCAGTTCCCCCCGGAAGCGTATCAGCATATCATCGTCCCAAAGTAGCACCGCATCACCACACTCTGGCCATCGCTAGAAACGGCGGCACAGCCTCCTGCACGACCCGACCCGGAGGTATGTAACCGTATGATGAATGGTTGTCACTACACGCTAGCAGGGGCGCCGGGGGTTGGTAGGGACGCCGGGGGTTGGCAGGGGTGGAAAACAAACACGCATTCATCAATCATACTTTGGAATCGATGTATGCAAATGGAGGAGCCAACACGCCAGCAGCACCGCATAATGTAAGTACAGTTGCAAGGGGTCGAGCCTTCACGGACATCCCTCCGCCAAACCTGTTGGCGTTACTGGTATTGAAAATGGATAAATATAAAGAAAAAAAAATCAAGTAAAAGTTCATCATGCACGATATGCAATGCCCAGCGCCTCTCAAGCTAGAAAATACATGACCACAAATGCAAAGTATGTATAAAGAACCGACCATTATTTTAACTC
>NC_051400.1:17140087-17140375 GCF_015228065.2 Penaeus monodon
ACACCACCATAATCACACTCCAAACGGCCATTCCCACTCCGTTTCAAAACAATAATACTATCAATTTCGCGCTGCACGCCCTCAAAACACCCCATCACACAGCCCAGCTGATCCTATCTCGGCTTCACGACCTGTACGGCGTGGCTATCTGGCGCGCGGTCTGACAGCATTAACAACTCGACTGCTCTTTTGTCTGACATCGCGCTGATTGGTGTCACTGCAATTTGTTGCTCATCCATTGCATATGCATTTGTCTGTGTCAATCGCTGCTTTATAGTCTCTTTGCTA
>NC_051400.1:17141003-17141225 GCF_015228065.2 Penaeus monodon
TTCTTAATGCCCAAGCTCATACAGTACATCAAATGGCTAACTATCACGGAGCAAAGATCATCTGCATACTTAACCTAGAATTTCCCTTCTCAAGTGTGACAAGGATGTCCACTGTCACGAAAATTAATGTACACACACGCACAAATACTCGTTCTGTTTCCACAGTTCCAAACAGGTCTATGCCTTCACTGCAAATATGAGTGCAAAAAAGGATGCCGAAAG
>NC_051400.1:17142060-17142317 GCF_015228065.2 Penaeus monodon
CAAAACAAAAGCCTCGATCAATATTGGCAAAACAGACGCCAGGCAACGAGCCCAAGACGCAGGGGCGGCGCCAACCCGGACCAGCGCCCCTCCGGACACCCGACAGACGAACCGAGGGTAGCTGCGCGCGTGGGCGTGGGCGGGCGTCCGGGCGGGGTACCGACACCCACTAAACCTTCAATATCCCCATCACGGATGTCATCTGGCGAGTGGGCGGGGAGGGCGGCGACGGTGGGGAGATAGATAGATAGATAGAT
>NC_051400.1:17142462-17142935 GCF_015228065.2 Penaeus monodon
CCCGAGAGGCGTGTCTTGCGTGTCTCAGTTCCTGCTTGCGTGAGAAGAGGCACTGCGTCCGTTTTATGGCAATTATTTTCCTGAGCATGTTTTATTCCTAGCAGGGAGATGCGGCCACTGTGCTGGTGGTGAACGGAAATTAATCGAATCTTTTAAGGTTTGAGCGCAATTTTTTAAATCTAATAAGCGCTATGTATGTTGAGAGTTTTTCGATAAAAGAAAATGAAATAATTAGGAATTGCTTTCATCAAGGGACCTCTAAACGCTATCATTACACTGAGGCATCTCTTTACAGATATCCAAAATGTTTTCAATGATACTTTTCGATTTTATTTGAAGATTAATGATAAAAAAAAAAATCCAAAGCCAAAATTAATCCTTATTTCACAGAAAGAAACAAACAACTAAAGTATCAAAGACAAAGACAATATTAAATGAACACAAATAATAATTCTTATTCAAATCGATAAATC
>NC_051400.1:17143040-17143637 GCF_015228065.2 Penaeus monodon
ACATACGAGGATCCCCGAGGAAAAACTTGAGTCCGCAAAGGGCCCGAGTGAATGGCGCAAGAAGATTGGTAGGCGAGTTCCGGTCCGCTGAGGCAAACGCCGGATCACAACTGAATCAGTTGATGAACTGGAAATATAAAACGGAAACGTAGAAAAAACAAAAGACCATAAAAACCCAATTTCTAGATAATGAAAAAGACTTCTGCGTGTACGTGTACCTGCACATGTCATGTATGCACGTATGTCTGCGCGTGCATGTGTGCAACAAAGCAAGCAATTAAACATGAACCATAGACCCAGTTACTCTAAAAAAAAAAAGCCGTGGCACACTGCCGGCCGCTTGACAGCAACCTCATCCCCGTTTATTTGTAAAATAAAAGAGATCGCGATGAGTGTCTGGCGCTGTAATGGCGTCATGAAGGTCGCGAGGCCGTCCTTTCTCCGGCAGCGGAAGCAACGGCACACGCGACGGGAATGCGGCGTCACGTGACCAGCGCCGACCTCCGTCACTTTCTTTCGCTTCGGTCTCGAGGGTCGATGAGATGCGTAACGCAGGAACCCAACTCGACGCATTCGGACAAGTAATTCTATCGCGAA
>NC_051400.1:17143710-17144135 GCF_015228065.2 Penaeus monodon
GCGCAGAGCCACCGAACTTAGTCACACGCGAAGGATCTCTCCGCAGAGGACATCGCCGACATCATCAAACATGCCTTAAGGACGTTTTCAGCGGAGTGATTTCCGGTCGTTGCGACATCTTCGCCCCGAGTGCTCTCTCCCTTGGACTCGATTCCGTATCTTGGTTTCGGTTTTGAAGTTTTAGGTCTCCATCCCGAGCTCAATCTTAGTTTCAAAGATATCATTTTGGTTAGAACAAAATACCAACATTTTCACCTGGTCACCCTTTCCATATTTCGCAAACCAAGCTTCGTTCGTCTTCCTCTCCATCCGGGTATTGAAAGGCCATTAAAACAATGCACCGAATCCATTTCTTCGGACAACGAAAACCTTGTTAGCACCTGCAGCGCCGGCGAGATCCGGCTCCATGCGTGACAATTTTAATA
>NC_051400.1:17144357-17144652 GCF_015228065.2 Penaeus monodon
AGAGAGAACACAAAGAGAGAAAAAGGGTAAAAACAAAACTATGAAATAGAAAAGGAGCAAGTGAAAAACACCGAAAACAGAAAATGAAAAGAATAAATAGAGAAAGAGGGAAAGATGGCACGAAGGAAGAGGATGACAAGGAGAGAATGCGCCAGTGTCATTCCTTCTCCTTTGTCATGCGGCGAAATGGCACCAGGGAGGTCACGCAGGGCCAGACAAAGCAATAATGCAATAACGGTGCCAAAGAGCCACCGAGGCATGGCATTCGCTCAGTCCTTTGGAGAAAGTTGATGCA
>NC_051400.1:17147015-17148093 GCF_015228065.2 Penaeus monodon
GTCACCTTGTTATTATTCTCTGCGCGTCAGTGTCCATCTACCTGTTGCCACAGCGCCTAAGTCTTCCCAGGAGCAAGCAAGGAAGCCAGGGAAGCCAAAGCGAAATAAAACGAAATGAGCGGGAATAAGAGAAGAACATGCCTGAGCGAATGCAGCCAACGCCCGAAACAGGTTCTGACTTCAAGACGCGCCGATCAATATAAATTCATATAACTTCCGCTGCTTGATAGCCTTTGCTGAACAAGATATTACCTAGAGCGGCGCGCGATATTCGAGCTAAACGCCTCGTTTGCATTCGGCGACGCATTTCGGCAAATCAACAGAGATGGAATACAATTCATAAGGGTTAGTACGTATAGAAAAGTTTTTGTTATAAAAGCAAATGTATAAATTTTAAACAGGGGAGAGAATTCTCGGGAAAAGGGGTAAATGTTCAATAAGACACCTCCCTTACTCCCCCATCCCTCGCCATCCAGCATGGCGGCCTCCACCTCGCTCTGGAGCATGCCCTATTTCTTCGCCCTTCTCCTGCCCATCCCCCACGCCACCAACGACGCTGCCCACTGCCCATGAGCTTGCCCATCCCACCCACGTGAGTCATGGGGAAAGGCCCGAGAGCTGCACTCTTCCCAGCGAGGAACGAGGAACAACGGATCAAGGTCGACTCGACTCAAGAGGAGGAACAGGTGACGTCATTATCCCATTGCCAATTAATCCTTTTTTGAAATCAAACATTATAATTATCATTGCTTTGATTTACAGCTCATTGCGGTGACCAGTCTTTCAAGTTACAATTCAACGGTACTCGAAAATAATTGTCATTATTCATCTCTTATTTAAAAGCATTCCAGAAAACAAAAATAAACAAACATCCGATAGCTATCGAAAAAATAGTTCACCAGCGATGACGTCACACGTGCCATATACTCCCATTGGTCGAGCGAGTGATGACGTCTCCGGGAATGCACCGCGGCATATACGGGCGAAGTGTGTCCGTCCTTGTCTCGAATATAATGGGCCAAGAATTAGCCGAGTCACCTTAACGTCGGGGTTAGAGGAGTAAGGGGGTTGGAGGAAG
>NC_051400.1:17148184-17148384 GCF_015228065.2 Penaeus monodon
AAGCAAGCCCTGGCCGCTGGCTCACCATTACAAAGGCAAATTTTCGAAGAATATAATTGTGTTCCGCTCTTGTGCCTCCCCGCGCGCTCGAGTGAGAAAAACAAAAACAAAAAAGCATCAACAAGGTGACTCGAAAACGCACTCACACCAGCAGCCTTCTGGAATACCCGGGAGAGAGCGGCGGTCTACGTTTCGTCATT
>NC_051400.1:17149851-17150072 GCF_015228065.2 Penaeus monodon
TGCCCGACGCTGCAGCCTCTTGAGTCACGTTATATAAGCGGGAATCTCCAAGGCAAGGAGCCGTCGCTGTCACCGCCGTCTTCCCGATGACTTTCCGCCCCGAGTGAAAGTCTGGCGAGTGATGCTCCTCCGACGCGGCGGAAACTGCAAATCTCGCGGACAAAGAGACCTCATCTCGCGCTCGGTATGGATGCTCACGGGGACGTCGCTTGGCCTCCTCG
>NC_051400.1:17150353-17151249 GCF_015228065.2 Penaeus monodon
TCCCTGGCGAATCAAGCCTACGATGAAACAGGGCCTATCATTTTTTCTAGAACAGAGGAAGAGATATATATCAACAAATAATTTCAATACATAATTAATTCATTTATATAGCTTTAGTTCTTCCTATCTTAAAGTCCCTTCGATACGCTATACATTTCAGCTATAATCATCACTCTTTATTAGCCTCTTCTGGATAAGATATTCATTTCTTTTCGCATTATCATTACCATTTTAAAAAATTCTTCCCCTCTTTCTTCGCCTTTGCCACGTAAAGATGAGAGAAAATGCCATGGCCCTTTTCCCGGCATAAAAGAACTCCAACAGAAGCGAATTGCACAGGATGGATGTTGTGCGTGTCTTTCGGCCACTTCGATTCCTTTGCGACTTCGTAAACGCGAACTCTAAAACACAAAATGTATTGCATTATCTGTGTTATATACCTACACCAGAAACGGAGGAAAACGTGCAACAGAAAAAAAATGCGTTATTTGTCACTTCAGGCAATCTTCCGCAAGTTACGGCACACTAAAGGCGAAAAGAAAATACCTAACTTATCTTTAATACCACTTCACACTATTTTTTTAAATCTAATTCCAGATGACATAATATGAAAGATGAAATCATAAATATAAAAAGCTCTCGATTGCCGTTGGTGGAGCTTACATTTTATTCCGATGTTAAATGACGTTGTTAATTTTTTTCCCGTTAAAAGTCACTCCAAAACTGACGAAATAAAAGATGATGAAAGTGTTTCTGGCGCTTCAGCTAAACTTTCAGATGGACAGACTGACTAGACGGTTGCTCGGCAGACTTCCCGATAGACAGTGAAGGCCGCCAGATACATAACTATACAGTGCATATATGCACACACGCGGGTACATAAGCACACGCATGCT
>NC_051400.1:17151327-17151489 GCF_015228065.2 Penaeus monodon
CACCCGCGATAAGCATCTTTCGCGCTCTTATGACCAATGCAAATGGGGGCGCGATGCAGCCTCCCCGGGGCGCGGGTGACGGCCGAGGGCACCTCTCGCCACTGAGGCTGAGGATGAGTCTTCGCCCGGGGATGCTCGCGGCTCCGGCCGGCGGATGACAAC
>NC_051400.1:17151968-17152138 GCF_015228065.2 Penaeus monodon
GACCCGCCGCCTCTTCTCGCCCCCCCCCCTCCCGCTAATGGCTCCCGACCTCAAATCATACTAATACGTCTACGTGAGCGGCCGCACAACACACGGCATTTAAGTTATTTACATCCCGAAAACATCGGCCTCGTGACAAATGGGACTGACGTAAGGGAGGATGTATCACA
>NC_051400.1:17152937-17153387 GCF_015228065.2 Penaeus monodon
TGGACACTAGCATCCCTCCCTCCTTTGCCTCCCCCCCCCTCCTCGTTCCCCGCGGCATCTGCTCGTTACAAGTCTTTACCTCGATCACCGCCGCTAATTATGCTTAGGAGACCATCATGCTCTTCTCTCCCGCTCCCTGATTTACGACCTCGAGGGAGAATCGGCCAAAAACATCTCCGCCGGCCGGCCCTCTGGCGGCCACCTCGCCACGCCGAACTCGAAAAAAATTGCGTTTTATCGTAGTTTTATATGTAGCGTTATTTGTCCACTTCAGGTTTGAGCGATTACGAGTGTCATTTTCGCTTGGGGTAGAGACTGTTGATATCATTTCATTATCTTTCAGTACAGAATAGACTGTATGGAGAAACTCAACAACGTGATAATGAACAATATATATGGACAGGTTACAAATGAATACATACACAAGAGCATAGATACAGACGCTCGCAT
>NC_051400.1:17153425-17153537 GCF_015228065.2 Penaeus monodon
CCTTAGCTGCCATATCTTGGTTTCTCAACAGTGATGTCAGTGTCTATAACCTTCGAATAAGAAAACTTACATTAAAGATTACGAGCCACAATCTAAATTTCTGCTGCTTCCT
>NC_051400.1:17153598-17153796 GCF_015228065.2 Penaeus monodon
TTCCTGCATGCTATTTTGCCTGCGTTCTGTACAAGCATGCGTTCGTCTGTTTGTACTATGTAGATTAGACCATGTTAGTATTTTTTCTCTGCATGCCTTTGCCTCCTTGCGTGTACGTGCCAAGTGCTCGTGTGTCCACGCACGTGCGTCAAAAACATACCCAGAGAACAAGTCCTATTATTCTAACTTGGTGTTTCT
>NC_051400.1:17153819-17154328 GCF_015228065.2 Penaeus monodon
TAATTTCTCTGCAATAAGCTTCAATAGTACACACGTTGTGCTATTTTGATTCCTGCAATCAAGATAGCTCACGCTTGATATCCCAGAACCGCACAACCTTGTCCCCGTCGCAGTTGCAAGCACTTGCGGCTCGCTTATCGTTCTCTCCCATCCCTGTTCTATCCATAACAGAGCATTTAGTCTTGAACAAGCAAGATCACGATGGCCTCCGGCGCGGTGCCGATCTTGCAACACCAGAACCGCTTCGCATCGAGCCATCGCGACGCGCTGCTCGAGTCCGACCTCGCTCCTCCTTCGCCGGTTTGCGCTGAAGGTGGCTTGCTCTCAGCCAGCTGCTCTCTGGCCCTGTCGGTCGGTCGTTGTTTCTGGCCATTTCTCTTTCATGTGCATATATGCACATCGCTGTAAATCTATAAACATATGTACAATGTACAACAGCGTACATATCTATGTCTCCGTCTCTCACTCTCACTCCATGTCTCAGTCTGTGCTCGTCTGTCTTTCTCCTA
>NC_051400.1:17154670-17154740 GCF_015228065.2 Penaeus monodon
AACACATATATCTTTCGTCTATTCGTCTCTTTCATTCCCTGCTGTCGCTTTTCTTCTTTCGTCCAGTCTC
>NC_051400.1:17154791-17155169 GCF_015228065.2 Penaeus monodon
CCGGAAATGCCATGGAAGCACCCCATCCCAGCCTCGCCTCGGACGCCGCATCAGCCTTGATCGAAAAAAAAAATCCTTTTTTTTTATTCCAAAATCTTCGTGAAAAAAGGAGCCATTGTTCGTCGTAAATGGAGATCACATTTTTTCTCTCCTCTTATCTATACATTCTTATTTTATGCATTCATTTTATTTTTCAGCTTCCTCTAAAGGCACCGCTGTTTTCTATACTGCCATCCTTCGACACAGCGCAGAGATGACCAGGGTGAGGCGGCAGTCCTCGCGGCGGGTCGCAAGGATGTGCGCAAATACGATATGGCGAATGTGTGAGCAAATGAAAATCATAATTCTAAAATATGTATTGGAATAAGTAACATATTT
>NC_051400.1:17155282-17155910 GCF_015228065.2 Penaeus monodon
ATATACTTTTACGTGCGTACAAGAACATTTGGGAAACCTTCAGCAAAATATCCATACCAATCTATCGGCCAAAATCGTACTAAAAGGCGATTTTCTCTCCTCACACGAGACCTTTAAACCACGTGCGACTTATAATAAACCAAAGACTCCGAGAACGTTCCCGAACTTATCCCAAAAGCGAGATTCCGAACAAGAGGCGAGCGCGCGTAAGTATGCCTCTTATGCCTTTGAAATGCGCTCTGAATGGAAAACAGAATGGGCATCGAGCGCTGTGAGGCATTCCCACGCATGAGCTTGCACTTCAGCATGGCGTCCGGAGTGCATGAGGGTATGGGGAAGGACTTTCGCAATGATGGCATGAATCCCGATATTCTTCTTGCCCCGCCCCCTCCCCCGGCCTTAAAAGTGGGCAAGGTGATGGTTAGCGAAACCAAAAGAGACGTTCTGCTGATCATCGATGGTCAACAGCATTGTAAAAATTCTACTTTATTCCGACGACGCTTTTTGTGGTCTGCAGGAAAATCGAAAGTGTGTATTTAACGGCTGGATTGCTACATTCTTAATATTCAATACTTATTACGTGAAGTTCATTCAGCAATTATAAACCATGAATCAAAAAGAAAAAAAT
>NC_051400.1:17156225-17156418 GCF_015228065.2 Penaeus monodon
CATGCGCATATATATATACACAGGTACATAAATTAATGGATAACAAAGAGCCAAAAATCTCACACTCTCAAATTTATTTATATATGCACGTACATATGGCCAGACAAAGACCGTTCTCGTTTGCAAGAGACATTTTCTAACACACACATTATCCGGGTTTAGTTCCTGGTGTCCGACCTCCTTACAAACGACG
>NC_051400.1:17156523-17156647 GCF_015228065.2 Penaeus monodon
CAGACACCATGCATATAATTTTCTCCAAAAAGGGGAGGTTTTACACTCGCGAGCATTTTCCGCTTCGCTCGCGCCGCCCACGTCATCGGTAAATAAGTAAGATTATGAGTAAACTTTCGACGTT
>NC_051400.1:17156675-17156782 GCF_015228065.2 Penaeus monodon
AAGGACGAAAGAAAATTTTGTTGAGATTATGGTGGTTGCAATGTTTTCATGATGATCTAGCCGCCCACACAAGCTCCGTAGCTTTCGTTACCTTGAGTGCCCTTCTT
>NC_051400.1:17157183-17157477 GCF_015228065.2 Penaeus monodon
TGCCCCCCCTCTCCCTCTCCCTCTCCCTCCGTCTCTTAACCGGAAGATCCTTCGCTGGGCGGCTACTCACGGACCGAAGCTTTAGTACATGTGGATATTTTTCAGCTGGGCGTTATCTGTAAATGTTTTATTTTTATATTTCACTCGCATCATCATTAATGCTGCGATTATCATTATTTGCTAATCGACTCCATGCAGGAAATCTGAAAACGTCACTTGTATTTCATTTTCATTTTTTTCTTATGAGCGAATTATATAAATCAAATGTGTACATCAGAAAAGAGCGGAACATCT
>NC_051400.1:17157518-17157998 GCF_015228065.2 Penaeus monodon
AGAAAAAGGCGATAGAA
The DNA here is from genome assembly GCF_015228065.2 of Penaeus monodon. NCBI lineage: Eukaryota > Metazoa > Arthropoda > Malacostraca > Decapoda > Penaeidae > Penaeus > Penaeus monodon. Next base: position 17,157,536 of record NC_051400.1, read on the forward strand.
TCAGCGAAACATTTCCTTTATCATATAGGGACATGTCTTCTACGAATCCTGTCACCATTTCCTAAAAAATCAACCCGAGTTCTCCTTCCTAAATAAGCCACTGCAGACCAACCAAATTTAATCCAATCGGAACGAAACAAAAGCCAGACCGTAATCCCAGCCCTCTTGAGCGCTCATGACAAAAGGCAGACTGTCATGCGAACTTTTACCGCGCTCGTGACGTCACCGCCAAAGACTAAGAACAGCAAAGGGTGACTAATCGAGCCTCGTGACTGGAATCAACCCGCAATCAAGGTTTTATCTGATTTGGGTGTTTCGATGTAGAAGAAAAAATCAACTCTCGACTCGATCCCCACGAAGCGAAATGGCAAGCGGTTGCCCGACGCCTTACCATGCTCCCGCAGAGGAAGGGAACCGCACATTTCCCAGATTTTCTCTTTCTCGCAAATTCTCTCTGTCTCTA
>NC_051400.1:17158051-17158861 GCF_015228065.2 Penaeus monodon
AAACCCACCCCATTATTCGTCCATGCATCTTTCCCTTTATTTTCTTTGCTAATAAATTAAGCCAAATCACACATGAGGATGAAATCGAAGTACGCAAAAACGACTACACAGTTCCGAAATAAACAACGAAATGATTAACCTCTAACTCCACACAAAGACTCACACGACCGATTCCCCAAGACCAAGGAGAACACTTAAAGGGGACAAGGAGAAGGGACAGCCAGCGAGGGAGGAGACGGGAGAGAGAAAAAGAAACGGGGAGAAGGGAAGGAGAAGCGGGGGAACATACATAAAACTGGGACAAAAGGAGAAAGGCAAATAAAGAGGAGAAAGACTGATTAAAGGAAGTGAATAAGAGCTCAAGGCAGACGAAACAGGACAAGGAAGAGAAAGGAAGGAAGAAGGAAGGAAAAGAAAGCTTGAAGAAACGAATAAGGAAAATAGAAGAAGGAAGAGCAAGCTTTTTGAAACAAAGAGAAAATGAAAATAAGAAGTACAGACAAAGAAAGAATGGAAGCAGAAATAGAAGAGCACATGAAGCCACGACGCGGGAAAACGAAGGACAAAGCAGGAGGGGCGAGAAGGCGCAGGAGACAAGGATAAACAGCCCGTAAGACAATAGACGAACAAAGCCATCCTCATAGCTCTGGCGTGTAATCATGTGCGGCTTAATCCTCGTTCCATATAAAGAGCAACGAAGGAGGGGCGAAGCATAGGGCCGGAGTAAACTCGCTCGTTCAAGGATCGATCCAGCAACGAGATCCGGAGGTAAATAAGGCATCTGCTATGCCCCTTCTCCTTTCACCTGCT
>NC_051400.1:17158983-17159333 GCF_015228065.2 Penaeus monodon
CCGTTCCACTTGCAGCGGGAGGAGCTGGGCAGCGCCGGAACAAAGGAGATCGCCCAACACCCTCCTTGCAAGCCGTCAGGACGAGGATCCTTGTGTGTCAGACGATGAAGGAGAGCGAGGGACGGGGTTTCAGGACCTCCTGCTACTCCGGCTGCTGGTATCTCCACACTCCCCCTCCTCCTCGTATTTTTTTCTTCTTCTCTTCCTCCTTCCACTCCCTCTCTAATGCCACCAATGCCACCTTCATCACCTCTTCTAACCAATTACTGCTCCACCTCCACCTCCATCTCCAACCCCACCCCCATCCCCACTTCCCACTCCCTCTCCCTCTCCCTCTCCCACCTCTACCC
>NC_051400.1:17159431-17159714 GCF_015228065.2 Penaeus monodon
CTCCTCCTGTTCCTAGCTGTCATCCTTCACGCTCCCCCGAGCATCCTACTCCCCCGTCACGACCTGTCAGCGCCGTCCCAGGTCAAAGGTCAGATCTTCTTCACTTGCACATTCACCTTCTCTCCTTCTCCCTTCTCTCTAAGGCCAGTCGGCAACAGAGAGCGGAGATGCAAGGAGGAGCAAGATTAAGAGGAGGGATGGATGAGATAGTTGCACATAACTGATATCTCGAGGCGATCGATCTGCATCACTGTGCGATAAATCAGATGTGAATGACAAAAGA
>NC_051400.1:17160069-17160407 GCF_015228065.2 Penaeus monodon
ACCCAAAGTGCGCACGTCTTGCTTGCGCGTCCGTCTGGGTGCTCAGCAATAAAAAGGCCTAGTCTGTACGACCCGCCGACAACCAGCCTTTCAACCCTTTAGCCAGCGAAACATATCTCCTTAATACAACTGTCCCTGCCTCACCCTACTCGCTCTTGTCTGTTAACATCTCCGTCAACCACAGAGGACCAATTGGACTTAACACGCCCCCCCCTCCCCCGCTTACCCTGAGTGCCCCTGCAAAGCCCTGATCACCCCAACCTAATCGCATTCTGTAGGTGCATTAGCGGCGCCGCGGATACACCCGAAAGCCACCCCCTCACACCCACCCGTGTACT
>NC_051400.1:17160601-17160803 GCF_015228065.2 Penaeus monodon
TCCCCCACATGCAGGCGGCGACCCCAGAGACACTAAACCCACATCCTGGTCCACATTCTACCACCTCTTTGGGCCTTGCGACGGCGTGGGTGCCGCTATGCAAATCAGCCCCCCCCCCACCAACAAGTCATATACGATATATATGTTTCCAGAAATCTGACGTGAACGTGCTTGAGCTCCACTTAAGCTATATCTTTATGCC
>NC_051400.1:17161088-17161903 GCF_015228065.2 Penaeus monodon
TCCTTCTCTGTCTTCTTCACTGACGTAAATCACCTTTACACAAGAAAACCTTGAAGGCAGTTCCCGGAAACATCCTGCTTCTATCTGATCTATATACCCAACTGCCGTTGGCTTTTTCCCTCAGTCTTCCCTCAAGTGATGTATCTCCTGCTCGAAAGACTAGCGTATCGCGGGCACTTTTTCCCTTCCGATGACGCAATCACGGCCGATGAGGAAGTGGATAGCTCGCTTAGAGTAAGGGGGGAGAGTAAGGGAGATGGGGAAGGAAGGGAGGGATTGGAGGAGGGGAGGGGAGGTAAAGTAAGAGGGAGAGAAGGGAGAGGAAGAAGGAGAGTGAGAAGGAGAGAGGAGAGAAGGAGAGAGACAGAGGGAGAAAGAAGCAACATATACGCTTCGCTAAATCGGCCTAACACCAAGTCGCCTTATGTACCCCGCGTCTTATGCAAAGGACTTTTTTCCATTTGTTTGCAATATCAACGTTGCAATGACCTCGGATGATGACAGCGCGTGCCCTCGGTCACACCTCCGGGTGGCTGCTCTGTTAATTAACTTTTGCGCACGACAAAGACTGGCCATTAAATATACGATACCCAATCGATTATTAAGTCCGTCAAGTCCTAATGGATACAAAGCGAAATCGGTACTTTAATTAAGGCAAAGCAATTATAAAATGTAAAAGGAAGTCGGGTAATTTAATTAGCTATTTCTTAGATTTACGGATAATGAGTACAATATATCTTCACGGGTATATCACTGTAATATCCCAAGTATATTGTGCAACTGTGCATCCCGTAACCAGATAATAGCAATAAAAC
>NC_051400.1:17162155-17162236 GCF_015228065.2 Penaeus monodon
CACGCACTAAGCGCACCCAAATATGCAGCTCAATCGCACTTATACCAGAAAAGGGCGCCTTCATATGAGTGCCATCGCGAG
>NC_051400.1:17162310-17162808 GCF_015228065.2 Penaeus monodon
AGCGACTGAGACTACAGCATCGCCGTCGCAGAACTGGTCTGAGGCCGAAAGGAGGTCGCTTCGAGGTCGGATCCTGCGGGACTCGCGGTACATTCCCCGCGGCCGCCGCTCGGGCCGGGGAGCTGCAAATCCGACGTCGCTGCGCCACGACCCCCGCGTGTCGCTCGCTTCCTGACGGTCCCTCTCGTGCCGTTATCCTTTCCGCTATCTTCATTATCATCATCCTTAATCATTATTGTTATTAAAGTTGTCTTTTGAAGATGGCGCTTCCATCACCATGGTCACCTTCCTCCTCCTCCTCCTTGTTCTTATTTTCGTTCTTTTTCCTCTCTCCTCTTCTGAATGCACCGCCGACCTTTAACGCGGGAGAAAGAGCGCCCAAACAACCCGGCCCTTTTCCCCGCCTCGACCGCCGACCTTTGGCACTCCCCGCGCGGCCATAGAAGTGACATATCCTGCCAATGAGAGCGCGACCTTTGCCACACCTTCACGCTGCAT
>NC_051400.1:17162951-17163375 GCF_015228065.2 Penaeus monodon
CAAAAAAAAAAGGAAAACGAAGGACAAGATGAGGGCACAAGGAACCAAGATGAAAACATGAGAAGAAAGGAGACTGGTAAGAGAAGAAAAGGAGGAGAAGAGGAGATGAAAACGTCTAGACGGGGGGGGGGGAGTGGCCGCCCCTGATTCACGGTTGGGTGGCCACGGCCCAGCTTCCGTGGCCCTTGAGCGACACAATGAGGGGTTGCGAAGGGGAAATAAGAAAAGGGGAAAAAAATACCTCACTTGCTACGGAGACGAGAAGTTCTACGCTCTTGGTCGTGTCAAGGAGGTTGCTCGAGCCTCTCTTGCAAGACGAGAGGAAGAGAAGAAAACAGATAAATATAAACAGATACAGACAGACATTGGGAGATACGCAGTAGTCTATGCATCGTACAGTGAAGCGACGTGTAAAATCCACATT
>NC_051400.1:17163410-17163702 GCF_015228065.2 Penaeus monodon
GTAACGCTAATCAGTCTCAACCTAACCTTTACTTAACGGGAAAGAAATCGGCTCCTGACCACTTTTAAATCGATAATCGTTAACTAATGGAACCAAACAAAAAACAAGAAAAAATCATCACAAGAAAATGTCCCTCTGCTGTAAAATGAAACCAAAATGAAAACAAAAACTGCAGTCGTGGTCAGTGTCCCTCGGGGAGACCGCGAGAGACGAGGCTGCCTCTCAGATCTCCTGCAGGAAGACCCAGGTCGTGATTAGCGCTGAAGCTGGACGTGGTAGAGCGAGGGGGGGG
>NC_051400.1:17163881-17164364 GCF_015228065.2 Penaeus monodon
ATATAGTGAGAAAGTATGTTGGAACAACGACTAGTGGTCACTACAACGAATAAAAGGTCTTTTATTCTCCCACACTCGTCTCTGCTTCTTCTCAGATTCTTTATATTTCCCACCAATTACTGTACCAACATAAAAGAAAATGTCTATGGCAAGCACACTACCCGACTCCCCCCCCCCCCAATCGATATCACGTGAGCGCAGCCTTGCTCGTAATAATGAAGCCATCAGTGCCCAGGCTGTAATTACGGCATCATCCCCGCATTAAGAGTGGTTACACTCGACCATGCCGAAGGGCCTCGCCACAGCGTGCTGTCGGGCCTCCATTTGTCAAGGAGCGTCGCCGCTGCTCTTGGATTTTTACGCGCACGCAAGATAAGGCTTACCTGCTGATAGGCTACGTGCATGCGACACGGGAGACACACCTATCAACACATGTAAAATGCTTAGTGCACACACTCGTTTTCAAAAGGGCGCACGGAACAA
>NC_051400.1:17164412-17166938 GCF_015228065.2 Penaeus monodon
TTATTTTTATAATGGGCTCTATTTAATCCCAGATGATTCTTTAAGATTCCATTAGTCCCGATGATTAAGGAAGTACCGCATGACGGGACACCCTTTACCTCCACTATCGATATCTAGTTATCTATCGAAAAACCTTGTTTTTTGTCCAGTGAAATGAAAAGAAAAAGATAATAAGAAAAATAACATACATATGTTTGGAGGTAATTTAAGGAAACGGTTTTATATCTTAGAAGAATGGTGTGCATTCGTGCATATATGGGAATAAACTAACGAGACGATGATTAAATGAAAACGGAGGGATTTCATAAATGAATAACCATGCGAATAAAGTGGAACAGGCGAAACATAAATAAGCCAGACGCACAGCCCCAATGAACCCCACACAAACACCCCAAAGAACACGACCCCCCCCCCCCTATCGTCGCGCTCCCTCCCCCCTCACGCTGGCGATCCGCTACGCGCCGATGGACGCCGGGTAAAGTGCCTCTAATGACCGGCCATTGTCAGGCTAATAGAACCCCGACGCCCGCGGCGCTCTCTCATAATAATGGCCTTGCTAGTTGCTCCAGCCTTGTAATTGCCTCCCTCTGCTCGCCGGGTGTAAACAGAGCAAGATGGATGAGAGCGAGCGGCGGGGAGAAAACGGGCACCGGATGTTGAGGCAGAAGGCGTCGCAGTGTCGCTGAAGGCATGTGGCGGTGCGAGGTCACGTCTCGGGTGAAGAGAGAGACAGGAAAACAACCTCTGGGAAGCAACGCCAGGCGACGAAGGCCAGCATTCCAAGGACGTGTTTTCGATGATGAAGTCCACACTCGACACGAAGTAATGAGCACAACAGTGTCGCGTCTGAGAACGACGCAAAAACCGAGCGCCAATACGGGAGGAAGCAGCACGCATTCCAGTATCAGCGAGTCCCAGGGTCGTGCAAACAGCGGTCCAAGCGAATAGGATCTTCGTCTGGAGTCCCAGGGAGCCGCCGGGACTTGCATATCCTTTCCTTGACCTCTGTCCTCTGCGTCAAGCTCCTCCCTCCCCTCCCTTGGCCTTGCGGCTGCTTGGCTGACCAGTCTCTGACCCTGAACGCGCTTTTACCTTGCAACCTGCGCCTGTTACCGCAACACATACCTGGAAAGAAACGGAAATGACTTTTAGTTTCAAACAACCACATTTGTTTTATTATATATAAATATAACATATAATATTAATTGATCTGCAGTTCAAGCAAAAACAGAAAATAGAAACTTATACATAAATATACACAGATCCGGTTTAACATTAATATCTTTATTCCATTAACGTCGTTGGCGCAGCTGGGAAAGGAATAGCAAATCGGTAATCATCCGCATTGGCCAGCTCTCTGCGGGGCTTTACACTGGCGGCCAATGCAGGAAATGGCGGTGGAATGCCGTAGAAATGCCACTTGCGTCCAAACAGATACGCCCACTCGCACTCTCGAGTGCATGCGGATGCTAAGTAAAGCAGCTGGGCCTGCACGTCATACATCCGCAATTAATGTCAATACAGATCTTTAAACTTTCTGATATCCACATATAATCACTATATTTCCCGATACACTTACAAAACACAACTCCAAACTCATAAAAAAAATGATAATGATAATAACAATAAAATAAATAAATATATAAACAAAAATAAAAGATAATAAATAAAATAAAAGATAACCAAGAAAAGAATCGGGAAAAGCACCTACGTGGCAACTGCAGCCGACATGCCCACCTAATCTAACAGAACTTGGGACAGGCAGCCCTCCTTCACATACGCCATAACTCAAGCCAGAGGAGGCCATTTGTCTAGCAATCCTCACGCCCCTTCCCGCCCTCTGCCCTCAACGTCGAGTGTCCTACGAGAGGGTAACGCGATCCTTTCGTGGTTCCTTATCGGGGCCTTCCACAACACAATGCTGTTGTACTTTTCGATCCTACGCTATAATATACCGTGACAGGGTGCTTGTCGGAGGACCCTTGTGCATTCCTTTGTCTAGTTCCTTCGAGAACCCTTGTGGTTGTTTCTTTTCTCTGAAGTTGTAAGCACTTTTTTATCCTTTTATCTGTATATTTTAGGTTTAAGTACTTTCGGTGATGGCTTTATTGTTGTATCAGATTCATCTATGGCATTTTATCCGACCTGCTTTCTTCAGCATTACATTTCATGCTTCTAAATAACCTGCCCCGCGAAATGATAATCGCTTCTAGGCACTTCTTAGCGATCTCATCTCTACTGCATAAATGCTATCAAAACCTCATTTAATATTTATCATCACTATCTAAGTAATCTCGATCATAATTCCTCCCGCCCATTAGAATATCATTCTGCATTACTCATCGCGTATTTAACATCTTCATTGGCAGTCTTAACGAGCCTTCATTAACATCTACTTAATTAAAGAAACTAAAATCCCGCAGCGACTGACAGCGGCTGCACGCCTGGATTTTTTTCGTTTTTTTCCTTATCCCTTCTTTTCTCCATCGTGCATTCTTCGCGAAGAAAAGGAATTGAAATATACAC
>NC_051400.1:17167151-17167573 GCF_015228065.2 Penaeus monodon
CTCAGAACCATTTCGGAAATCTCCTCATTTTCTTCGACACTTGTTAATAATGGCCTCAATCTGCCATATGCATTTTTATCAATCTCTATCTCCGTCTTGGTTGTCAACGAAAGAGAGCATAAGAAAAACATGAATAAGTGTAAAAATTACTTGCAAATCTCCCCGTAGTTACACGGAAATGTAGCAAATGATTCTTTGGTTTGTCAATTTTGGATCTATTTTGATTTTTTTTTTATCACTCGGAAGACGTTTAATAAAGTCGGTACATGGCTGATTAGGTACAAAAGAGAAATTACCCATTTTCCGGAATAAGGTGGACTGAAAGAGAGACTGAAATATCAATGGTGATAATTATTTCAATGGCGCTACTGGTCCTCTGAGGTAACAAACAACAAACTCCCTCTCCTTTGTTTTCTACGTTA
>NC_051400.1:17167816-17167932 GCF_015228065.2 Penaeus monodon
GTGACCCGCCGACATTACCAACAATCCGGCACTAGTCTTGGCACTGGCATTTGGAGGCGAGTGTGGCATGACGCTCAAGTCAGCGTGGAACGCGGAAGCGAAGATATCGCGAAGGA
>NC_051400.1:17167952-17168178 GCF_015228065.2 Penaeus monodon
AAAATAAGGGAAAAAAAAAAGATTCAGAAGAGGAAGTCGCCCAAGGTTTTTTTTCTATAGATTCTAATGCCACGAATGAAATGAGACAAAGGCAAGGGCGGGCAAAGACCAGGCGGAGAAGAAGAAAAAAGTTTTAGGCTCTTAATCCTCGATGAAGGAGATAAAAAGAAGGAAAAACAGTACCAGAAGATACCAGGCGACGAAAACTCAAAGACCCCGATTCCAC
>NC_051400.1:17168224-17168722 GCF_015228065.2 Penaeus monodon
GTTAAATAAGGAGTCCTAAGATCTCGCGCGCTTGCATGACAACGATCACCTTATGACAACCGGTCCCGTCGGCCTTGCGCGCCTACGTAAGCGACTCTTGACACAAAATAAGTATTTGGACGATGTAAAATAATTGTTTTGTTCTCGGAGGTGGTCATGTTCTCTCGCCGTGACTGGCAGAACCTTCCAGAAAGCATCTTCAAACTGGGTTATGAGTCGGCGTGTTGTTCTTTGCGGCCGATGAATATATTTGTTCGGTAAATCTGCGAGCTGTTCATGTATATCTAAACATCCATTATATATTTACTATCCTGCTTGGCTTTGGTCTCCGCCGAGGAATTGTGACGCGAAAAACAATTATGAAAGAGAGAAAAAAAGACATTTTGCCAATTTTGAACAGTCTTGAAAAGTTTCATTCACTTCGACCAGTCACTTGGCTTAAATTGTGGTTAGCAGCTGATGTACTAAAAGTCATATGGAAATTAACTCACTGACCTA
>NC_051400.1:17168913-17169355 GCF_015228065.2 Penaeus monodon
GCAATTTTGCAAATAGTTATTATATGCATTCATAAACTGTAAATAGCCTAAATGTATACACACTGCCATATATAAAAGAATGTTTGCATTATCCCTGACAAAGCAACGGTGACCACTTTGGAAATCATCAAAATACACGGGCCAAGTTTACTTTCATGGCAACGACCTGCAGTAAAATAACATACGATTCTTATGGGATTTCAACACGACATACAGTAATGACCCGGGACTGAGAACTGAAAATTTTGATCAGTTACACCCTCTTTCTCGCGTTGGCTCAGGCACAGAATAGATTATCTTGTATAAAAAAATATATAAAACATATGAATAGGAAACAAAGGTAATATCGTCTATAAAAAGCGGCTATTTTAGATGATTACTGACTTGAGAAAACACTAGACATTGAATGAACTCTTGCGATGCCACTTGACACACGCAAGGG
>NC_051400.1:17169727-17170006 GCF_015228065.2 Penaeus monodon
CAGCCCTATTCGCAGAAACAAATAAACACGAGGAAAAGAAAAATAAATTCTCGCAATTTTGTTTTGATTTTCTGATTACAATTTATCTTTATCAGCCTGGTATCACGAGAGCCAACTCAAGGTGAGAGTATAATTGGGTGGTATTGATATGAAGAACACACAGATTCACTTACATTTGCATATTTCTGAAGTGCATGGTATCAAGGCTGGCATCAATATGTCAAATTGCCCGTTTCAGAGAAATGCTAAATACAATCTTGCATATGATATTAGTTTACC
>NC_051400.1:17170473-17170676 GCF_015228065.2 Penaeus monodon
AGACGAAACATAAACCGAACGTAGAACAGCAAGAATATAAGCTCGAATAAAACCTAACTGTAATAATATGCTAATGAGCGAACATTAAACAAATATCAGGATGAGCGAAGAACCTGAGAACTCAATTAGTTTCGAGACAACGAAATGCAATCAAGGCAACAGCACATCACTCGCTCACAAGGCGGACCAGTGGTGTAATATAC
>NC_051400.1:17170868-17170988 GCF_015228065.2 Penaeus monodon
ACACGCCCATGGCAAACAAAGGCGAAGGTGCAGAGGAGAAAGGAGAGGAAAATGAGATGGGAAAATAAATGAGAGAGAAGGAGGAAAGGAGGAAGGGAAGAAATTGTGATATTGAAGGAG
>NC_051400.1:17171071-17171615 GCF_015228065.2 Penaeus monodon
TGGATAGTGGGGCAGGGGGGGAGAAGGCATCAGTGTTTGGATGTAAGAGGAAATATAGCCAAAAAGAGGGGAAGGAGAGAAAAAAATGGAAAAAAAGGCAAGAAATTAACAAATAAAGCGAACACAGTGATGAAAAATAAGACTAGTAACAACGGAAAAATGATAAACAGAGATTTCAGGCAAAGAAGAAAAAAATTCGTTCTCAGGCGCCGCAAAAGGAAAAATTCAGGAAACGGAAGCAATCGCTCTCGACGGCGCCATCCGTCAGCCGCCTCGCCCCCCGGACGGTCCTCCCCCGTCGCTCTGGACGCAGGGGCGCACGCGAGCAGGCCTGCTCAAGGGCGAAAGAAAATTTTGCTGATGTTATGGTGGATGCAATGTTTTCATGATGATCTAGCCGCCCATACAAGCTCCGTAGCTTTCGTTACCTTGAGTGCCCTTTCTTAGTGGGGATGTCTCTCGCTACTTTTTTGCTGGTTGTTTGTTTGCTGTTTTGCGGTTTCATTCCATAAGTATTTGTTTATTCACTATGTTATTTGTTTGT
>NC_051400.1:17172314-17172382 GCF_015228065.2 Penaeus monodon
CGTCATGATCCCCGAAAGGATCTATCTTCCTCCGTCTCAGCTGTCATAAATAAAAATCATCCTCCGGT
>NC_051400.1:17172444-17172601 GCF_015228065.2 Penaeus monodon
GCAAAGGACTCTGGAAGGAAGGGGAGTCTAACCGTTATATTTTCCCTCCTATTAGGGAAAAGCCTGAGGAGGGGGAGGGGGGCAGAGGGTTATTCTAAGTGTGTTTTTTTTTTAGGAATTGTCGCTTCATCGATCAGCGACCAAACGCAGGACCTGT
>NC_051400.1:17172692-17173159 GCF_015228065.2 Penaeus monodon
GGATATCCGGGTCGATCACCATTCGATTCTCTAAACTAATTGCCATGTGGGATTTTTCCTTGGGGGCGGGGGGGGGGCCGAGCCTAACGACCACTTCCGAGGACAATGTTCTCCCAGGATTTCCTTTTACGTACGAACGCGAGAAGAGAGAAAGAGGGGAAGAGAAAACGAGGGAAATGAGAAGAAGAGGAGAGATTTACACATACATATCTCGCCGACGGACGTTTTGATAAACACCGGTACTTTTTTTTCAACACATCGCTGTACCTGATGAATGGTTCACGGAGAGCTGACAGATAACAAATCGACGCCCTGTGTTCCGTCCCGCAGCTGACAGATGGCTCATTTTAGGCTGACGTTTAAGGGACTGGGCTTTCCTTCGTGGATTTCTGGCAGGTGTTCGAGGCTTGGTTGGAGTCCGTCAGATATTCTGTGATTTATTATGATGTAGTGGGGAGTTGGAGTTG
>NC_051400.1:17174602-17174721 GCF_015228065.2 Penaeus monodon
CCTCCCTAGCGAGCGGGATGGGCACAATGCGCCCGTACTGACCACGCCGTGAGCGCCTCGCCGATAACGGGGAAACCAACCATGACTCGCGTCCCAAACCTCCTACTTTTCAGGTTTCA
>NC_051400.1:17174781-17174845 GCF_015228065.2 Penaeus monodon
TGAAAGATCTAGAAGGGGGAGGCTGGACGAGATGAGTATGTGGATGGGCGCGTAACACGTGCGG
>NC_051400.1:17175740-17176370 GCF_015228065.2 Penaeus monodon
CCAAGGATCGGCGCAGCAGGTTTGCAGAAGCGGGTAAAAGCCCCAAGCAAGAGGAGGCAAGAAAATGCCGAAGAAAGGCCCACAAATGCCACGTGTCTCCGCCCCAAGGTTGTCATGAAGTCCGCCGGCCCCGTCATGAGGTGGCCCGTCTGCCGTGAAGGAGAGACGGGATTCGAAAAGGCCTTTACGTCACGCGAGGACATCCAACCCCCACCCCCCATCTTTTCCTCCCATTACCCCTTCTCGAACACCCTCACCTCCCCCCTCCCCCTCCCCATTCACCCCCACCTCCTCTCCCCCCTTAGACTCCTTCCCTCGAGCCTCCCTCACTCCAGCGCCCTCCTTCTGGAACTCCCCCTCTCCATTCCCTCCCCCACTCCCCTTTCCTCCCTCCATCACGCTCCCTCCTCCTCACGCGTCCCCTCCCCCGTCCCTCCTGCTCCCTCCCGCTCAGTCGGAGAACAAAGAGCTCCCGAAACGTTCCTCGCCTTCATACGTCATCCACGACCGCTAATTACTCCGGACTTGCACTAATGACTCCCGGGATTAGGGATATTAGCCGGCCATTAACAAACTTTTGATTTTTTTTTCTATTTTGTCATGTCGACTGTCATGGTTACTGTTTCCGAT
>NC_051400.1:17176873-17178198 GCF_015228065.2 Penaeus monodon
AGCAGGCCTTCGTAAAATTCAGTCGTAAATTACCTTGTCTCCGACCTCGTAAACATTCCCGGTCGAAGGTATGCATATAATAACAGCCTCATTCGCTATGCAAAACACACGGCACAAACCATAACAATAATATAATGGTCCTAGTGTTTTGTCACTCAATTAACATACAGCAAGGAAGAAAAAAATAATAAGTTCAGCACCCTCCGTAATTACAGCTTCAAAAACAAATCCTAAACGGAGCCTCGTGTTCAAGAAGTTCTCAGAGACTCCCTTATTCGCACTCCCTTATTCGCACTCCCTTATTCGCACTCCTTCCATTACCCTAAGACCACGACCAAGAGAGAGACAAGGGGCACGCATTCGTTCTCTCCCGGGCTTCTTTCTCGCAAGGATAGACGGCCTGTCCCGCAGAACCCAAACCATGCCCAGAAGCTTTAAATTAATTACACCCGGAAGGCCTGAAATAAATGTCGTTCACTTATTGGTTAACGTGAGTTGAGGACTACCGCTGCCCGGGGCTCTCTCGCACAACGCTCGAGGTCGTTCAGTAATTATATGCAGCCATACGTCAACCACATGAACGAATTCCATGCCATCAGAAATACCTACAGTTCCTTCCAAAGTGCAGTGCAAACATAACCGTTAACAAACATAGAGGCGACCGCACGCGCCTCTGGGGAAAAGAGAGATGAACCACTTGCATAGAAATACGAAATGACTATTGGGAGTTTTTTTCACAAGCCCATAAACGTGAACTTTATGGCTTTCGGAGTCGCTATACAACACGGTCCGCCTTCAGAAGTGTCTCCTAGTAATTCCAGTACTAAACTAATCATAAAGGATTGATATACTTTAGTAATTACAACCTGCCTTATGAGAGCTTGTAAAAATGTGTTCCGGGTCTTGTACGGAAAATACACTGCAAGTAAACCAGTCTGGTGTGTAACCGATTTATTTTTCATCTCACATCAGTGTGTATGAATACTTTAATAATCAAAATATTCATCAAATATAATTTCAGTTACCAAAATAACAACGTTCTTGTGGAAACTAAAGAGATACGTCTTTGCAATTCCTAGCTGTATCTTTCAATGCAGCAACAAAGCTTAAGCAATGTACTGAATTCCTCTTGTGCGTGACACTCGTGAGAACACACAGGACACTTGCAAACGGGTAGAAGCTTAGACGAGAGAGAGAAACAAGCGGAAAGGAGAGAAGACCCAACAGGGAACGGGAGGAAAAGGGGGCAACAAAACACGAAGGGAGAACTGGGAAACGGGGGAAGAGAACGATTCTAACAAAGGTTTTCATCCAGGGGAGAATAG
>NC_051400.1:17178428-17178959 GCF_015228065.2 Penaeus monodon
CTAAACTGGAAACCAAATACGACAAATAAAAACTGAAAAAAATTACAGGCTGCCTGTAGGCGTGGCGCAGACCTGGGCGGAGCTGAAGCTGTGACACTTAATGATATACGTAAAACCGGTACTGCCTGCTTTCCTAAGCCTATATGCTTCACCGATATGGCCCGCCGTTGCTCAGATTAAAAGTCAATTGATGGAGAAAAGCAGCATAACAACAGTAAAAGCATAACAACAGCTAAACGTCCATTTTTCCCTCACGCAGCCTACTCCTACTAAATAACCTGCCGATGCTAGTCTGCCTCGCTTAATAACACCGTCCTCTTTCTTTCTCTCCCTCCCGATCTTTTCTCCTTTTTTTAACGCTAGAGGCCCAGTCACTAAAACCCCACAACAGGGTCTCGCCGCTATCATGGGGTAACCACATGCCTGTCCGCCCAGCATCCAGCGCAGCCTGTAGCCAACCTACCTGTACTGCCCTCCCTCGCCTCAAAGGACAGAGGCTGGATCATGAGATTCTCACGTGATTTTGTTTTG
>NC_051400.1:17179123-17179296 GCF_015228065.2 Penaeus monodon
TATAAGCAGGCGGAGTGAAAATCGCGAGTATCTGCACGGCGCCCGCACTCCTGTGGCAACCGCACTGCTGCCCCGCGGAAGGATATACGAGACTTCATATTAAAATAAACGACAAGAATAGAAGGTGACAAATATAGACACCACGCGGACATAAATCAATGAGAGTGACGATT
>NC_051400.1:17179334-17179718 GCF_015228065.2 Penaeus monodon
ACAGCCTTCCTCCACGCGACCTCAACCCTCGCCTCGGAGGCAAAAACAAGCCAAAACGAAGAAAGGTCACTCCATAATCGCACAAGATTATGCGAGCTGGCGGAAGCTCCATTTAATGATAACAATAACAGCGACTCCAATAAGACAAAAAAAAACCCGGTTCCTATTGCGAAGTTGGAGGAAGTCGGCGTTCGATCGCATCCAGACGAAAATGTCAAGCGGAGAATGTAAATCAGTCTGCCTACGCCTCCGGGCCTTCCGAACGCGGCGAATTTTCGGTCGACTTCCGATTCCAATGAGGATGTAAAGCGCGTCCTTGTACTTTTTATTCGCCTTTTTGTTGGAGCCGCAAGGAGCTGCATACTCTTTGGCCTTATTTGCGGT
>NC_051400.1:17181562-17181689 GCF_015228065.2 Penaeus monodon
TTCATTCATGCAAACAATTATATCATGCACATGACATAATTATTCATTTTGAAAAGTTGTTTAGACTGTAAATTAACAAGTTTAAAGGTAAGCAGTATGCAAACCTGCGGCAAAATCCAGCTTCATC
>NC_051400.1:17181832-17181974 GCF_015228065.2 Penaeus monodon
TTGTCCATCTCCCCATCTTTGTCGGACGACTTTGCTGCCCAAGGCGAGGCCAGAGCATCCGCCGCGGACATTTCCACTCCGCCTTCCCACACGCAACGGCAGAAACTCGGTAAAAAGCTAATCGGCGTGTGAGCGACGCGAT
>NC_051400.1:17181999-17182152 GCF_015228065.2 Penaeus monodon
CGCCAGGCCAGCCAGCCAGACTTCCTCCTGGCCAAGAATGCTCTCGATTCCAAGGCTTTTTTCCCGTATTGTTATGATTCTTGCTCTTCGTGTTGCTACTGTGACATATATCAGTTTCTTTATTGTAATACGTCATCTTCTCTTATTATACAT
>NC_051400.1:17182246-17182656 GCF_015228065.2 Penaeus monodon
AGTAAATGAAATGGGAATAAATTTACGCCCCTCCAGAATTCTTGTTTCTACATTAGCTGCTGACTCCCAGGGCTTAAGACACAAAAAAAATTAGAGCTAAGTAAATCCACCCCACTGAATCCATTTATCAAGCTCTAGTGTCCAAACCCAACGCTGATGATAGTAAACATGCCCTCTGGCCTGCAAAGATTTCTGCTCCTTTTTGCCCCCTTTTATTAGGGGCAATTCTGGCATCTTCCACTAAATAACTGCATAAGGTTGCCCTACAAGGTGTGGGGCAACAGGCGCCATAGCCCTATAGACATGCAAATAGCCGGTACTTAGGCATCCTTCCAGACACGTTTTTTTTTATCCACAATTTATCATCATCCTGTAGCAACAAGAACTTTTTTCTGCGGTGAGTGGCTGAG
>NC_051400.1:17182771-17182914 GCF_015228065.2 Penaeus monodon
CAAGGGCAAGATTTATTACGGAGATGAAAGATGCTGCGCTGAAGAGAGAGAGGCAAGACAGTCTGAGCAAAGACATCGCTCCCGACGAGGAAATGCTGTCAGGGAAGAGGCGCCGCATTCCGTCGCTCGCCTTATCATCTCCG
>NC_051400.1:17182951-17183770 GCF_015228065.2 Penaeus monodon
TAACTGAAATAACTTCGCTAGTTCTGACGTACGTTTGCAGAGTCTGATTTTAACGATATGATATCGACAGAGACTCGGAGAGAGAGACCTCCTTACCCGACGGTAACATAAGAATAAATAAATATATGAATAAGAATATACCGACACTGATAAGAACATTGATATGTTTTATTATAATTACTACTAAGAAGAGATACATTATTGATAATAATGAATCAAATATATCTGCAAACTCATGAATAATAATTAAGAATAGCCATGAAGCACAGCTAATACTAGCAAGATATCTGAACAGGTTTTCAAAAATGCTCAACTTTCAGAGGCAAAAAAATAATAACAAACGGGAAAATAACCTATTAAAAACGACCTCCTCGTTAAGATAAAAATTACGACAACTGAAACGACCTAATTGCCCACACATATAAATACGTATCATAATTACAGCGTTAAGGAAGTGGCAGTTCTCTCGCTCTGCAAAACCCAAGTGGCCTTGTTATGCAGTTGATTTCAGCCAGGTCTGCTCTCTCCTTCCATAAGGGAAGACTTTGAGCTTGGATTCAGTGGACTTCTGTTATTAGCGTTTTTAGTTATATTTTCCCTTTCTTTTCTTTCTTTTTTCTACCAAGTGAATAGGGTTTCTTTTTGAGGAAGAAAAGCGGATTTCAGACCGCATTTCGCTGGGCATGTGGAAGCGCCTTGTGTATGGATACTTTCATGTTAATGTATATGTCTGTCTGTATGTCCCTCCCTCCCTTTCGTACTGCGTGTGCGTATGTGTCTGGGAATGTATGTGTATTGCGAGACAGAGAGGGGGGGAGG
>NC_051400.1:17183916-17184079 GCF_015228065.2 Penaeus monodon
TGTAGGAGGTATTGTTTCTCTGTTTCGGTAAGAACAGAGAAAGTAAAAGTGTGTGAATGAACGGCCAAATAGCCAAACACAGCCAACCTGACCATCTTTTCTGCAGCTTTTATTTTCGCGCAGATTCTATAGATCCAAAGATTCTCACTTTACTCGAAACGGG
>NC_051400.1:17184232-17184802 GCF_015228065.2 Penaeus monodon
TAATTCAGAGATGGTGGATGGTGGGAAGAGGGTAGTGAGGAGAGAGCATGGGAAGGAAGGTAAACAAGGGGGTGGGGAGCAGATAGGGGAAGGGGAAAGTGAGGGGTGGTATTGGAGAAAATGTGGATAAACATGGAAAGTAGAGTCGTGGATTGGTAGGAGAAACAGCTCGAGGAGATCAAAGTAGACGGTGAGAAGATCGCACGGACTGGTGACGGGCACAAAACCTCGCTGCCATTGTGGTGCCAACGGGACCTTCCTTAAACGGCACTTGCGCGCTGACTTCCCCCCTCCCCTTCCACCATCCTACCCCCCCCCTTCTCCAAATCAAGCTCCCTTCCATGAAGATAATTGACGTCATCTTACGTTACGCATCAGCGGTTTTATAAGACAAAAACAATAAAAACAAAGCATCTCAGTTACGTCGTCGATGCAACAAGAACTCGGCTAAACAGTGATACTGGCACTAAACAAGAAATTCAATTTGCATCCTCAATAACCAACAAAGTTAGAATAGTCGCATTGAAATTAACGATTACTACAAGGATAAGGTAAAAAAAGAAGAAGAGG
>NC_051400.1:17184850-17185257 GCF_015228065.2 Penaeus monodon
TGTTTTACTGTTTTATTGCACGCATACTGCGGAGACCATAAAACACTTTCAGAACAATGAGATCATGAATTAAGTCCTATGCAACAAAATACATAACAAAAAAACAATGAAAATAGGAACAATATCTCGTTACGCTCATTGCCCGCGATGACTGTAAATAAAATCTAAAAGATATTTTCAAAACATACTACAAGGCCTCGGTTTGTAACGGAAAAAAATGTCAAAATAAGTTTAAAGTTTTTCAATTTTCTTTTTCACCACGAAATGTGCGAATGAAGCAGCGTGAAACTAATCTATATGTTCTCCGTCCTTTCTTTCATTATCGGCGTGATGTTCACAAACGCCCCTTTGTGACACAGCCCTGCATGGGACCAGGAGATCTGTGATATTCGTCGTCTAAGAAAGGC
>NC_051400.1:17186199-17186480 GCF_015228065.2 Penaeus monodon
CCGAATCCTTTGATTCTTCTTTCGAATGCGTAAAAAGCATAAAACCTAAATGAATCAACTGCATTGCTCAGGCCTATAGAAGAAGAAGAAAAAAAGAAAACAAATGTGTCTAAAAGATAATAAAAAAAAAAACCAGACAAATCACTTTAAAAAAGACAACTTGTTCCCTTGACGTGTAATTTAGGTAATTAAAGCATTTTCTTATGACAGGTAACCGTTACGGACAGGTGCGGATGACAGAGGGTCAAGGCCGGTTGATCTCTGGCCGAAAATGTGTATGG
>NC_051400.1:17186589-17186978 GCF_015228065.2 Penaeus monodon
TATGTAGGGGCGTGCGACTGCCCGAGAGGAAAAAGTGCACCGGGCGAGAATTGGGCGTGACGTCGCCTGCACATCTGAGCGACGGCTGAAGGCTAAAGGTCCATTATTTTCAACCTTACCGAAGATAATGGCAATCAGCAATATTGGATGATTTTTATGGCATGCCCGGAAAGGGTTTAAAAAGAGAACACAGAAAACGGGAAGCGAGGGACGGTATGAGGCGTTACGGGGTAAAGGCTGCGCATGTATCGTGGTAAAATTGCATAGATAGCATTAAAAGAAGAGAAACTGAGAAAAGAAGAGGAGGGGGAGAAGGAGGAAGAGGAGCGAAGAAAAAAATAAAACATGAAAATAACAAATTACCAGAGAAAAAGAATACATATTTATAA
>NC_051400.1:17187128-17187795 GCF_015228065.2 Penaeus monodon
CCAGCCGCTACATGGAGTACAACCTCGCGTCTTGGCACTACTTCAAGTCATTCTTAAACCCTCGACAGCCTTGAAGTACAAGAACCTTTTTTTGTGCGTACAACTACTTCCTTCGCCCCTCCCTCCCTCCCTCCCTCCCCCCCATCTTCCACTCCCCTTCCTCCTATCCTTCCCACCCCCCTCCCTTCCATTACCCCCCCCTCCCCTTCCATCGTCATCTTCTCTTAATCACGTAATCCCGTCCTTATCCCGCCGCTAAACCCCCGCCTTCCCCTTCCACTCCCTCCCCTCCCTTCACTCACTGCCCTCCCTACCTCTCTTGTCCCTCCCTTTCGCCTAAGCCCCCTCCCCTCTGGCCTCTTCCCCCCTTCCCTTCGCCCCCCTCCCCTCTGGCCTCTTCCCCCCTTCCCTTCGCCCCCCTCCCCTCTGGCCTCTTCCCCCCTTCCCTTCGCCCCCCTCCCCTCTGGCCTCTTAGCCCCCCACCACTCTGGCCTCTCCCCCCCTTCCCTTCGCCCCCCCCCCTTCACATAGCGTCCCTATACGTCCCAGAAAAAAGTCGTCTGGCCTTCGCCGTCGCTCAAGCCTAAACAAGTAAACACCAGTCAGCTAAAAATGATTCCCTTCCAGAATCTACAGTCTTTAAAAAAAACGCAGAAAACTTGTAGAC
>NC_051400.1:17187829-17188462 GCF_015228065.2 Penaeus monodon
AAGGCAGCGATTCCGTCCATCCAGCTCGGCGAGACTGCACTGAAGCGCCTTCCTGGGCCCGGGGCGTCCCTGATCGCCAACAGGGCCATAAACCTCACCCAGACCTTAAATTGGGGGTCTGACCTTAAGCCCAGTCAAGTGTGGCGGCGTTTCTTGATGCGCCTCGTGTGTTGAGCTGCGACTGGCGGACTGCTTGTGATGCGACCGGCTGACTGTGCGTGTGGGAGGCGGAGTGAGTTCGCGCGTGTGTGAATGCGTGTGCGTGTACTTGTCTCTGTACAAGAGTGCAAGCAAGGATGCTGTTCGTGAGTCCGTACGTGGGAAAAAGGCGCACAATAACCATGGCAAAACCCGCAAGAAGCGCAGCAATCCAGGGCTCGACAAAAGACAGGTGCCGCGGACGCCCAACTCCTCAGCGAGCGGGAGGAGAGCTGGGGCCGCACACGCACCCTTGTTACCTGGGCTAGTGATCCACAGGGGCGGCGGTGAGACACTTGTGGGTTAACAAGGTAAATGGCTGGAGGTATCTGCCCCCAACCCCCACCCCCCGGAAAAAAAACTCTTGCATTTCTATTTTCTATGAAATGAGGAAAATACAAGGACAAAGTCGATTTGAAATCTCTTCAACAAGCC
>NC_051400.1:17188537-17188958 GCF_015228065.2 Penaeus monodon
ACGGGTACGGAATCATAACAATAAAAAAGAAAACAAACCACAACAAAACACGTAAACAACAGGAAACAAATCGCAGCAAGGCCGCCAGAGCCAAGCACAACCAAACCGGCCGGGTCTGCTCAGGTTTAGCGACAAAGCTGAACCTGTCCCGGCGACATAACAGACTCAAAACCAATTGCGAAGGACACTTAAAAATACTTTTCGATCTTCACAAAAAGACAAAATATGTATGAAAAAAATACAAACAGAGATACGACTTTGAACTGGTATTTTTACGACACTCTGAAAGCTTAGCGCGCAACGGGCAACAAAAAATACATTTCGTTTTGAATTCGGCGAATATCTTTGCAGCGCCGTATCATACCTTTCAAATGGACAAAACGTATATATTCTCCATCCCCTACCGGAGTAAGAAAATCGG
>NC_051400.1:17189173-17189389 GCF_015228065.2 Penaeus monodon
CTAATCCAGACATAAAACAAAAATTCGTTTTCGCGTCAGCCTCTTCAATCCCTCAAGCCTTGAAATCCTATGGCAATTTCCATATTTAAAAAACGATTATTTCAGGCACAACAATGAAGATATTTTTTTTGTTCCGTTTTTTGCTACGAAATACAAATTTGGCAAAAATGGCTGACCATAATCACAAGAGAGAAACGAGTGACATAAAGCTGCCGA
>NC_051400.1:17189609-17190106 GCF_015228065.2 Penaeus monodon
CGGGAGTCACTCCAGTTTACCGAAACAGGAGTTCCCGTTTGCGGAAACACCGGAGTTCCTGCCGTGAATATTAAAAGCCGTCAGTTGCGTCACACGGCTCCTTAGCGCCGCCTTTTGAGAAGCACGTAACACCTAACACACGAAGCACTTGCCATTCACATCGGTCCATGTTCTTTGCTGAAAAAATATGAATAAGAATGAACAAATTGCACAAAACACGGTGCGTCAGGAACGCTGAATTTACATCAAACGTCCTGCTTTGCGAAATTATCAATTCTTGGTCTTACTATTTTTTCAACAATAAATCATGTTCATTTGTTCTTAGCCTTTTCCTCATTCTTCAAATCCGTCTTTGTTCTTCAACTGTCACTCTTTTTTGCACTCACTCCATCACTCTTTGGCTGACGGCAATCATCACACTTTGCATCCCATTATCATAAGCGCATTTATATTTTTCTCTTTATTGGAGAGTCGAAGGCTCGGTCGATCTTGCTCTT
>NC_051400.1:17190776-17191472 GCF_015228065.2 Penaeus monodon
GTCACTTATCAAGCGTGAACATTCCCAGGCGCAGTCCTTCGCAGGAAACTCGCATCCTATCCTCCTTCAAACGCTCCTCGCGCCCACAACAGCGCAGTTCTATCAACCAGTAAGGTCGCACTTGCTAAAACAATTCCAATTATTCAGGTTTTTATTGCGGCAGTTGTAATTCCTCCGCGCAACTTCGACAGTAAACTTCCTTCCAAACCTGCACTCCGAGGTCGACCCGCTAATGACACTCGCATCTAATGCAAATGCAAAGTGATTGCAAGTCACTCTTATAACACTTAATCGGAGATACATGTATATATGTATACACATTATATCTATCTTTGTGTATTCAATGAAATACAGTAACGTGAGAGGAAAATATGATAAAATACAATCTCATTCTATTTTACTTAAACAGGAAAAATTATCGAACAATCAGAACACTTCCTCTTCAGTTCGGATTTTTTTAAAACCTTTTTTTCCCCTTCTGCCGTCTTTCCTTACAGGGACGTGGTCATAGCACTAAAAACATTAAACGGTTTCACTTAGTCCACTTACGCGTACGAAACCCAACTCCATTCGTGCTCCGAGTCGGTCAAAAGACCCCCCCCCCCCCGCCGCCGGAAAGACGTAAAAGTGCAATACAGAGGCTTGGGATTGCAACGTGGCTCATCAAGGGACACGCCATGCATACCGGCCCTTGGT
>NC_051400.1:17192184-17193070 GCF_015228065.2 Penaeus monodon
TCGCAGAGGCGCTGCATTTCATTAAATCACACAAGGACACTCTGCACGCAATCACCGAGCCGCCATTACAAGCCCGCTATATTGGCCACGACGACAACCATGAATATTCAGCAACTCGGCATGATTCTGCGCCGTGTTCGACTTTGTATTCCAAGCAGAAAACTTGAATAGGACATAAAAAGATTGTATTTTTAAGGGAAAAACTGCCGTCTGGATGTTAACATTCTAGCTACACTGTCTAATTATAGAAGGCCTTATTATCAATATAAGAGGGAAACGAATGTATCACTCGGAGACTCTAACATTTGCACCTTACACGCAAGCGCGAGCGCACATGCGCCGAAGATGCCTCCTCCCAAAACACACGCACGCACATTCATATTCCCTCTAACACGCCCGTGCAAACGCAAACGCTCCACTCACAAGCAAATAAACACACATGCACAACCCCCCCACCACGCACATGCAACGGGCCACGCACGGACGGCAGACTGTCCGGTGACCGTTCTCGACAATCCACGCTTGAGTAGGCCTACCTTCCCAAGCCTATAATACGCCGGTCCACCGCCAAGGATCCCATCCGGGCCCTCATGCAACACGCGGCCTATGGCAGATCCTATAAAGTCATTGCCATCATTGCACAAATTGTGGCTTCCATGTAACGTAATTGCCTGTTGTAAAACTAACTTTTTCCGGAGGGTAAGTCACATAAAAAGGGGGAACGAAGTGGGAGAGAAGGAGAGGGAGGGGGATGGAGAGGGGGAGAGGGAAGGAGGGAAAGGAAGGGGAGGGAAAGGGAGGGGAAGGAAAGGGAGGGGAAGGAAAGGGAGGGGAAGGAAAGGGAGGGGAAGGAAAGGGAGGGGGAGGAGAGGAAGAGAGGGTAGAA
>NC_051400.1:17193593-17193876 GCF_015228065.2 Penaeus monodon
GCCCCTCACAAAGCTAAGAGAAACCACCGGGGTTCTTGTAGCCTCCGCCGCCTCCTCTCCTTATAAGGGCCGACTCTAACTTCGACCAGACACTTAGTCCCCAGTCCTAAACTTCTCAATCCTTGGGGGTCCTGTGAACCGCGAAACGGGAGCAGGAAGCCTGTGATGAAGCTGGGGGAGGGGGGGTTAAGGGAAAGGGGGGGGGGAGCCGACGGGATGGATCGTATAAGTAGTTCTTTAGGAGAAGGTGGTCGGTCGCCATGGGTTACCCTTGGCGTGTCCT
>NC_051400.1:17194306-17195644 GCF_015228065.2 Penaeus monodon
CCACGACGGGAAACCCTAGCCCTGCACTTGCATTCTTTCTCACGCCGTCAGGTGATATTTTCAGGACCTCAGAAGAAAACACCGAAAAAAATCTAACCCAAAAGCACTTAACTCTCTCCCCCAAACAATCAGCTCAAAGAATCAAAACAAACGACACCAACTAAACCACACAACCGCCGTCAGCTTCGAAGTCAAGCCAAACTGCCCCTCCAAAAGCAAGCCTAAGGAGCGGGGCAAAGGGCGGCCAGGTGACGCCAGGGGAGGCGCTGGCTGGACGTGCCTCACGCGGCATCTTCCTCACGACCGGCCGGCCGGGAAGGGAGATGCAGCTGCACTTCGGATTTGCAGGATTTTTCGTTTCTTTTTTCGTGTGGCGGGGGTTGAGGCCAATGCTGTTGATAATTGCTGTTTTGGAGATGGGGTGAAGGGGCGGAACGGGAGAAATTGGAGATGAGGGGGTGGGGGGGAAGAAAAAAGTGGGGAAACACAGGGAGTTAGGGTAAGCAGATCAAGAGATAAAAAGACAGATAGACAGAGAGAGGGGGGGGGGGGTAAAAGAAATAAGAGATACTTTAGAGTGAAGCAAGAGACACATAACATGGTTTTCATTAAAAGCCCAAATCTGTCCAAAAGACGACATATCAGTTCTGTGGAAACTTGATACATAAGCTATTGATCAGTACACAATTTCAGGTCGCTCAAATACAGACATCAAAAAAGGGAATAAGAACTCACCTTTTCACAACGTAAACTATCTCTATCACGACGTCTCTTACGAAATCACCAACGCTTTCACACACATCAACTTTCTATTTCACTAAGTTTCACACAGAGACTGGGTGTCATCGCTTTAACAAACGATAACACACAACAGCCAAACATTTCACCTCCGCGAACCATAACCTGCCATTACTGCAGCGTTCCAGCGTATCCATCACAGAAACCACACAGAGTTACGCCTGATTGCGAAAAGAAATTTGATACCACGAGATCAAGAGAGAGGGATGAGTTTTCTAAACTCATTCAGTTCATCCAAAAGATTTACTATAATACTACAGTAATATTCTTTCATTTACATTCAATGAAATACACACGAGGTTAAATGAAAACGTATTCATGCCATATTTTCTACAAATATAATCAAATCCTAATCATGTAAAACAAGCATGGACGCACAAACACGCACGCAAAGCCTCCTTACGTGCATCGTCAGCATTCAAAGCTCGGTCATAAAATCCTAGCCTTCTCCTTCAATAAGCTGCATTCAATCATCAAGTTCATAAAATGACACCGAAGCAGCTGGCACGCATCTGTCAGTAGCTGTCAGAAGCCTCATAT
>NC_051400.1:17195685-17196043 GCF_015228065.2 Penaeus monodon
TTCCAATCCCTCGATCTCCCCTCCCTCAGAGATGGCAAGAAATTAGTTGTGTGTCTCAGTCGAATGCAAATTAGACAGAGCAAAACTTCTTTTAGCGATGATGCAGTCGATGCTAATGACACGCGTTTCATTTACATCGAATTCAGCTGTCGGGATCTCGAGATCAGCTGGGAGCGGAAGCAATTGCTTTTTTGAAGACTTCCCCACTGAAATGTATGCAATAGGATAGGTAATAAGCCCAACATATACATGATTCGACATTCAATGAAATTTGTGGAAATTTTCAGAAAATTAACAGAGAATTCCCCTCAAAATAAAAGGAAAATACAAAGGAAAATATTGCGGGCCTCAGTCAGAA
>NC_051400.1:17196102-17196198 GCF_015228065.2 Penaeus monodon
GGGAAGATGAGAGGCAATACACAAACACATATAAATCTCTAAAACTGTAAATAGTCAGCGAGTTTGGTTGGTTGTTTAGCCGGGCAAGTGGCAATG
>NC_051400.1:17196463-17196539 GCF_015228065.2 Penaeus monodon
AATAGAGAGCGAGAGAAGTGGGGGGACAAAAGGAAAAAAGGGGAGAAGGGAAAAAGGGAAAAAGGGGGGGGAATGA
>NC_051400.1:17196639-17197741 GCF_015228065.2 Penaeus monodon
TTCGGCATGACCTGCTGCTTTATTTAGTCGTTGACCTCTGACCTTGCCTGACCCTCTGACGAAAAGGACCGAGGCGCTGTTACTTAGTGCCCAGGATGTTACTCCCCCAACCTTCGCACTGATCTCGTTTCAAAGCTAGACTTTCACTCTCTTAGTAATATTGATGAAATATCCTTGTTTTTTGCTGGCTACTGGACCACACCCACAAGGCAAAACCAAATTAGCTTTATTACATTAACCGTGACCTCTCTCTCCTTGCCGTTAGTCTGCTTGCGTCACGCCCCGCCGCTGGGCCACTCCGCACCATAAGGTCTTCTGTCCATCTCTATCCCGTACTGCATCTCGACAATTTTCTGTCTTTCTCCCGGTTCCTTCATGCAACTTACCATTTTTCTGAATGTATCTCCTTAATCCTTAATTTATCTTAACAATTTTCTTTCTCTATTTCTCTGTCTCATCAATTTTCTATATCCATCTCTCTATTCTGCATCTATCTCATGTTTTCTGCCTCGTATTGCTACTTGTGCAATGCTTACACCATCCTTCCATCCCTTATGGCATCTCATCGCTCAACTGTAATTTTAACCTTCTCCCTTATTGCAACTCAACTGCCGCGCTTGCAAATCGACGACCGCTTTCTTGCAGCGTTTAGAAGGACATTCAGGATCACCGTAAGCTTAGCTCTTCCAGAAAAACATCCAAACTCATCCTCGCCTAATTAAACGCTTGCCGCCTGTGCTACAACAAAAAAGTCGTTTGTATTAATTCCGACATCGAAATCAAAATCCAGCGGCAGGACAAAATCGCAATGAATACACGGAATAAAGATAACGAAATATTGCAATAGTCCCTTTGTTCTACTTTTTTTTTACGAGTTGCAACCCATGATTTCCTAAGAATATTAACGACCAGTTCCATGCAATTTCATGAGCATTTCCAACGCACCGCAAAGGCTCGAACCGCCGGTCTCCCTCGCGACAGGCAACGACGCGGCCTCTCCGCCATCTGCTAAGGCTACCGCATGATGCCCTCGGCCGCTGCTTCGTAATCCTCGTTTAAGTGGCAGCGATGTCCTGCCGGGGGCTCGTCGGCCTTCCCGGTG
>NC_051400.1:17197903-17199354 GCF_015228065.2 Penaeus monodon
TCGCATCCGTCGTTTCTGCCGCTTGCCCGCTGGCCTCCATAGGAAGTGGCTGGGATTCCGTTATGGATGCTAAATGTCAGACGACGTCGCCCTGCCCTTCGTGCCTGCCTCGCCCCGTCTGGCTTTCAGGAGTACCTACGACAGTTCATCTACAGTAATATTGTAGTGACAGCCTTTAAATCATCAGCATAACTTCACAAGAAGCAAGTATTTCAAACAATCTTGAAGCAAGCAGTCACAAGGAAGAATTGTCTATGCAAATGTTCATGAATATTACCATCGGAAAACTACTAATTGGCTCATAAGAGCACCGTCAATTTTCCGCGTCAGGTTGATCAATGCAGTTTCGAATCAGGAAATCTCAGCTTTGCGCCCATAAAGCAAAATGAATTCAGTTCACATCGCTAATAAGCAGCAGAAGTAGAGTAAACAAGCAAGACAGATTAACAAGGTGATACGATATCCATTATTCAATCTTCTATCCCCTGGACAGCCTATCAGATTTCAATCTCCTTTAAAGTTATCGACTTCTAGAAGGCCTCCCCCTCAAACAAACAAAAATAAAACACAAACACATACCCACACTACGAAGCTCCTTTGTTTACACAAAAACGCATCGCGCACCAGTGCTATACAACATTATATTTACCTTCCCGTTTAATTAGAGGTCCACTATACAAATCCCATCTACCTCTCTGTCACAAAACTGGCCAGACGTATAATAAACATTGTGGATCTAAAATCATGTGCATATAATTATGGAATCCCCGCCCTTTCTGTCACCTTCCAACCTGGATAATGAACTGAACGGCCTCTATTATAGCTCTCGGTAGAGTATACTGATTTTAAATTATATATAACGTATACTTAGTGCATATTATAATGCAGATATACGAAAAGTTGCATAATGTTTTAAACAAAAGACTTCTACTTCCAGTAACATTACATAATCAACTACGCCACGTCTCTCCTGGGATTCTTTGATCTAATAAGCAAAATGCACGGCCGGACAAAGAACAAGGTCACGCCAGAAACACAAACTTAAAAGCGAAAAAAGCAGGGAAATACATGAAGGTGCAAGGTCTCTCTGGGAAGCAACCATGTTTTTTCTCTACTTTTCCTTTTTTCATATTTGGAGGGTTGTACTTGGAAGCCACATCATATAACACGGTCAACCCTTGCCTTAATGAAAGCGCCCGTGGGACACAGACGACGCGACGCTAACGGGACGCGGCGGACATTTCGTCTCTTGACCCAAATTGGGCAGCCATCTCCCCCCCCTCCTACCCCGCTGCCCCTCCCCCTCCTGTCTGCTCACCAGGACATTTATTTGCTTCCTTCATCTTAATGAGCAGCGCGTAAACACTGAGCAAAAAGTGGCAGAAAGGTAGGAAAATTTGTGTTTCATTGTGGTTACATTTTCTTCCTTGTCTTCTCCCTATGCGGGGCAA
>NC_051400.1:17200209-17200383 GCF_015228065.2 Penaeus monodon
AGGCGGGAACATCCTTCACCCGCGATCAAGTTGACCTCGTGACCCGATGACCCCTTCGCTCACACTTGCACCTTCAGCGCTCACTCATGGCCCGCCGACGCCCCCCCCCCACCCCCGCCCCGGTGCCCCCGCGCAATGCAGGCGACTTTCCTACGTCTAACGGTTGCAAACTAA
>NC_051400.1:17200846-17201025 GCF_015228065.2 Penaeus monodon
CTGTTCGCCTTTCACTCTCGCGATTCACTGGCGAGCGAGAAGCATGTGCAATATTCAAATGAGGCGGGCGTTTACCTATGGCCTGCAATGTCGCCTGTCCTCTCACGGCTTAACAAGCTGGTGATCGGGATGATAAAAATAAAAACTAGTGTAGACGAGATAACGGATATTTGCCAGGG
>NC_051400.1:17201152-17201467 GCF_015228065.2 Penaeus monodon
ACAATGCCTGAAAAACAACACCAGAGGAATAAGTATTTGGACGCAAATCAAGACTAGAGATAAAGAAATAAAAAGATAATGCAAAATAGAGGTCCGTATATAGACAGGCAGCAATTTCAAAGACAATAAAAGAAGTGCTCTTAAAAATAATGATAGACAAATAAGCATGCGAATTGACAGTGAGATTAAAACAAAAGGTTTAGATGCAAATTAAGATAGCTATATGAACTGAGACGGTGGCAAATAACAACATATTTGAATTCTGATACTCATAGAATTCGCATACACTTATACAACAAAAATGCAACACACCTT
>NC_051400.1:17201520-17201704 GCF_015228065.2 Penaeus monodon
TCCAGTCACGGACATTACTATACAAATTAATAATATCTGCATACCGATTCTGTAATTATGCAATACTGGCGACTGTTATCAACCACTGTACGGGTAAGCAGACCCCGTGCAGATAGAAAACATAAGTAAACCGATGCGACCGTTGGTGATACTGGCTGTGAGGCAAAAAGTCTTTTTATCATCG
>NC_051400.1:17201733-17202322 GCF_015228065.2 Penaeus monodon
GATACTCGAAACATCAACTTGGATGCAGATCGCCTTAACGGGTCTTCGATATCAACAAGAGAAAAACTATGCGTCTTTTGCTGTTGTTGCATGCACTTACGGGAAGAAGTGCATGGAGACATAAACAGGGGGAAACCATATAAAAGCAAATTACAGAATAAAAAGGAAAGAGATATACTTGGACAATTCTGACCATTAACTACGCAATGTCTCACTCGTGGTTCCATCAGAAGGCGAGACAAAGGTGTGGACTAAACGCGTTATCATTACATAATTCACAGCCACCTGTTGCGCGTGTCGTTTCGAACGTACCAATCACCTAATTACGATACTGATATACGGACCGTAATGTTATTTAACAAAAAGGGAAGGAAAAACACATTACGTTTCCTAAATAATCTGCTCCGTAAAGAAGGAAAAAATAACGATGTGACAACGCAAAAAAATACCACAAAATTAACAGGGAGAATTTCCTTGTACATATTGTCTTACTCCAACCGTTTCAGCATCCTTGAGGAGAAAATGAAAACCCTTTGAACCACCTTTGGCCTTTAAAGGACTGACAACACTATTAATACGGCCAGGTGCA
>NC_051400.1:17202485-17203012 GCF_015228065.2 Penaeus monodon
CCACTCCCTTTCCCTCTCTCGTCCCTCACCCCACCAAACCAGTCTCCCCCGAAAAGAAGAAGAAAAATCACACAGTCGCAGTTTCCCTCGGACAGCGAGCGCCGAAAGCGAGAGAAAGGCCGAAGCCGAAAGCGAGCGCCGAAAGAGAGAAAGGCCGAGGCCCGAGAGCGCCACCGTCCCCGGCGCCGCCTCTTCGGGAGCTTCGACCTCCAGTCCCAAGGCGCTTGTCCTACGAGGCAAGGATCACGTATGCAAGTATATCGGCGATTTGCTATTGGACGGGAAATATTCGAACGTCAGCTTACGTGTGTGAGGAAAAACAGACTGGAAAAAAACACTTGCACACGCGCGCAACCATATACACACATACAAACATTCCCCTTTTCTGAAATTTTTACAATGACAATTTTCCACCCTGCCACCCAGGGAGTCTTTACAGAGTATATCAGAAGAAAACCACGTCTTCACATAATGGTCGGCATTTCCTCTTCTTTCCGCATTTTGCTCTAAAATATTAAATAGAATAT
>NC_051400.1:17203759-17204307 GCF_015228065.2 Penaeus monodon
GATACAGTCAGCACTATTTTCGTTATCTAATCATTTAGCTTCTGGCTAACTTCATCTAATATTCCTCACTCGCCCCGCCCCCTCTGCTCCCGGGTCGTGAAACTGCAATATCCCCATCAACTTATGCAACACCTGCATTATGGCAGAGGGAAGTCTCCCCCCCCCCCCCACCCTTAACCATAGTGAGTACTCATCTAGATCAGCTGCACACAGCCTTCTAGTCTGGCTTCACAACTCTCTCCCCCTCTCCCTCACTCCCCCTTCTCCCCTACTCCCCCTCTCCCTCATTCTCCCTACTCTCTCACCTCCCCCCCTTCTCCCTCTCTTCCTCTCCCTCACTCCCCCTACTCCCCCTCTTCCTTTCCCTCACTCCCTCTACTCCCCCTCTTCCTCACCCTCATTCCCCCTACTCCCTCTACTCCCTCACTCCCCCTCCTACCCACTCCCTCCCTCCCCAGCCTCCTTCCGTCCATCTCAAGGACCTCTTAGGATATATCGCCTTGATTGCAAACTGTGTGAGTAACCCCCATTTACCTACATACCTCTGG
>NC_051400.1:17204396-17204766 GCF_015228065.2 Penaeus monodon
TGGCAAAGTTGCACGTCGCCAGAGAGCAAAGGACACACCGGGAGCCAGGTGGTGGGGCGGGGGGGGCGACCTTGCAAGAGTACCAAGCCGTTGCATCATTGCACTCGACAACACGATCCAGGAGGCGCCGGCCCCTGTCGAGAGCCTTATAATCCGATCGAAAAAGGGTCCTTAACATCGATATATTTTTTTTATATAAATCTCATTCTTCTAATATTACTTCCTATAATTGTCATTCCTTACTCTGAGGTTCAGCAGACTTCCTTGTTTTCAGTCAAGAGGCCAATGAAGCACTCTTTCTGTCACTCCATTTATCCTTCCTTCACGCCCTCCTTCCTCCATCTCTTTATCTATTTTACCTCATCCTTCA
>NC_051400.1:17205045-17205411 GCF_015228065.2 Penaeus monodon
CCCCACTTCCCTACGTCCTCCCCTTACTGATACAGTTATGAAATAGGTCAAGGTGTTTCTTATCCGTCGACGTGCCTCCGACCAAGGGGGGGGGGGAAGACTGTTTCCCTGTTATCGTATTCCCATCGGACATCCGCACTAGATATATAATGAAAGCGCAAGGTCGGGGCTCACTGTAAATGAAACAACCTCTAATAAAATGGAAACCGACTGGATCCCACTTGGACCTTTCGAAATACGAAGATTGCTCTCTAATTAGCGACATTTCTTACCTGAAAACCGAGGGGGGGGGGGAATTTAACGCAATAATATGAGTACGGTCATTCAGGCACAAATATGAACATAATAAAAATCGCTATATTCTCG
>NC_051400.1:17205439-17205528 GCF_015228065.2 Penaeus monodon
CGAAATCCTGGGCGGGTCAAAATAGTGCTGCTCTTCTCAAGAATAGGCGCGTCCTTGAACTTTAGATTCGTTAGCAATCCCAAACTATT
>NC_051400.1:17205564-17205640 GCF_015228065.2 Penaeus monodon
TGTAAATAATTGACCATGGCACTTCAACCCTAATTGCCTCTTAAACTCTAACCGTAAATAATACCGCGTATCACCT
>NC_051400.1:17205674-17206011 GCF_015228065.2 Penaeus monodon
GTTAAAATTCGTTACACTGCTTCATCGCACGGTCACACTTCGTAACTTCATCAACACGTAATAATACCCTTGCCGCCCACAAGCTGCCAATGCGGGTTGTATGCTTGCCCAACGGCGATTTCTCTCTCCCCTGCTGACAGCTGATGACGAAGAGTGCCCATCGCCCTGGGTGTGCAAGGGAGCAAGTGTGCAAAGTGGCAGGTGTCGCGAGGCGGTCGAAGAGAATAATGTTTCTCGCACACTAAAGCCTTATTCCCTTGTCGCCCTTAGAGAGCTCATACACTTAATCAAGTGTCACGGCGAGGTGCAGCGACACACGGGAAGAATAATTAGGGGG
>NC_051400.1:17206180-17207300 GCF_015228065.2 Penaeus monodon
TGTCTTAATTAGCATCTCTTTAACACAGCCGTAAACATAGCCTTCCTCGTGTACCCCGGGAGGCGCGTTGTTGTTGTTGGCAAGCGTATGGTAATTAGTAGAACGTCTGTGTCAACGCCTGCCAACAGCCGAGCGCCCGCTACCACCACCTTAAAAATCCAGCCGCAGACACTTCGGCATTTGAGCCTTGCGGTTGCGGTGGCGATGAGGCTGTTGGGACAGCTGCTCAAACAACGCCGGGGGACAGAACGCGTGTATTCGCAGGGTGGAACACATACAGCACCGGCAGGTGCTTGAATTCATGAACACTGGTTTAAAAGGTGCTCATTATTTTTTAGAAAGATACATGGGAATCAAAAACGTATAACAAATAAACCAGAAAGAACAAGTACAATTGTCGCAGCGTTATCTGTTCATTTGTAATACCGCATCAAACATCATTACAATATTACACATGACCATCACATTGTATTTTCAGCCGCTGGTATATATTAACATTATCAGCATATACTAGCTGTATGTAATACCCACGCAATCAAGTGAAACAAAGCATAACGAGAGGAAACGAAAGAGCAGTGACACTGAAAATATACATAAAACAAAATTTCTTTTTTCCAAAACCATACCATTCAAGACAAGGTCCATTATTTAACTATACAAAATTTACGCCTTTGGTTTCCTAATCTTTTATCGGCTTTGCTCCCCAAGTAGATCGTGACGATAAAGCCGGAGGGCGGGTGCCATCGCCGTCACGATCAGCCCCGCAGAGGCCGTACTCCGCGACGGACGAAAAGGCTGGCGGAGGAAAAACACTTCGGCCACAGACACTACTGCCTCCACATCTTTCTCGAACGCAACAATTAAAAGGGATTAACAATGGCTGTTATAGTGATCGCAACCGACGGCAATGACAATGATGATGATGATAGTGACAATAATTACTTGGATGCAAAATAAAAGTGAGTCAGTAGGTATAAATACAATGAATAATAAAAACATAACAGTAATATCCTTTCCATAACGTGAGGATAACATAGAAAATGAACAACGATAGTGAATCTTTAATGAAACCTTTAAAAGTTTAGCAGACACGCACTATTTACCTTCCACCACCATCCCC
>NC_051400.1:17207357-17207647 GCF_015228065.2 Penaeus monodon
CACAAATTCCAGACACCGTCACCTTCACACCGGCCGCCGCAGCCACGTTGCCTTGAACCGCCACCACAATAACTCACCTTCACGACCATTTTTATAGGAAACTTTGTCACGATTGCTACTAATAATAGAAAACACTCATGGCAGGTGCAATTAGCATTTTTTTCTCAGGCTGATGAGGCATCTTAAATGTAAATTGAGTTATGAATGTTATCATCTTCGATGGATGGCAAAGCACAAGGTTCATTAACGGATTGTATGAGCAAATTATGAGACGGAGCCAAGTCATGACG
>NC_051400.1:17208046-17208762 GCF_015228065.2 Penaeus monodon
GATGGTTTGATAATTAGGCATATATCAAGCGAAAACACTGTTCTTGTCCCGCACCGGCTGGTTAATCAGTGCAAAATATAAGGTCTATGAGGTCACTCTTCACCTATGACCTTGCCTTTAACTAGAGCGTATATTAATCCGGAAGAATGAAGTAATGAATTAATTATTATATAGATATAAAATACAAATCGTAGCCCAATGAAATTAATAACATATAACGATCTATTAATAAAGGAAAAGCAAATTATTAGGGCACAAAATAAATATGAATATTGCATACAATCCCTAAAACACATGTGAAGTACAATAAATAACCATAACATAAATACAAACTACTTAGAACAATCCATAAAACAGATGTAAATTCAAAGATCAGAATCAGGAATGAAAATCCTATAAGCCTATTTTCCGTATTTTGCATATCCACGTGTGTATATACATGCGACTGTACAAGCCTGTGCGTCTGCTTGTACACCCCCCTTGCCTCGAATAATAGACGGTGTTTCGTATGTCTTGTCTCCCTCATTTTTTCTTCGTCGTGGAGGGAGAGAGAGAGTCCCTGCGCCTCACAAGCATCAAAGGGGCGCGCGCGAGAAGACGCCGCGGAATTCTCGCTGTGTTATTATGGATTCGGGGGTCGGGCCTCTTGCGGCTGTCGGCAAGGGGGCCCAGGCAGTCAAGGGGAGGCTGTGCACGGATGTGGGCAAGGCTTTTTC
>NC_051400.1:17209048-17209283 GCF_015228065.2 Penaeus monodon
TCACGAATGCAATTTCAAACTAATGCCACAAGGAAGAAAGCCATTATGCTTCAAATAACCGACTTTGATATATAATTATATCCCGAAAATGACGATAAAAAGAAACATAATTACCGACGCCCGTGAGACGCCAAAGACACGAACGGCCATTTCCGTCTTTTGTTTACGGCCGACTTTCGGAGATCGATCGCCTTTTGTTCCCCGAGCTTGGCGTGGACTAGGTGCCATTAATCGC
>NC_051400.1:17209816-17210070 GCF_015228065.2 Penaeus monodon
GCTAAAAAGTGTAAACAAAACAACATTTTTTATTTCTTTCCACTATTATGCCCAAAAATCTGGCAACCACGCAATGGAATGCCGATGAAATAAAAAGGTCCGGACAGAATGCTTGTCTGTTTCTTCCTTGTCCGTGACTGTATCTTTGGGTCTAAGTAAATTCATGTACATAATCGTGTATTCATATATGGGAGATTATAAATGCACATTTCTATAAACAAACAAATAACACACAATCCCACAAAACATCCCAA
>NC_051400.1:17210142-17210560 GCF_015228065.2 Penaeus monodon
TGTACACACAACCAAACACGCGTACACATAGCAGAGTCGTAACACATACAAACAGACACACGCGAAGAAGGAAAAAAGAGCGAAAAGAGGGACGGAAACCAGGGCCTCCTTCGCAGAACAAAGCGTCCACCTGCCTCCTTCAGACCTTCTCCATGTCTACCACCATCTACCTCTACCCCTTCAGACCTTCTCCATGTCTACCACCATCTACCTCTACCCCTTCAGACCTTCTCCATGTCTACCACCATCTACGCAAGCGTGCAATAAAATGCTTAAAGAACTGAAAGGCGGAAAGAACTGCCATCACGCACCCCCCTCGCCTTTGTCATCAAAGAAAAACTCGGTTGTTTTTTCGCTCTCAGAAATCCCAAGTTACTAGAGTTGAAGTTTGAAGTTGAAGTGAGTCTATTATCATGGA
>NC_051400.1:17211242-17212243 GCF_015228065.2 Penaeus monodon
CGGAGCCCCTAGATTCGATAAGTTCAATGGTCTTCCACATTGAGCAAATCCCAAACTTTATCTTGACGTTTACTCGGCCGATTAAATCCACCTTCCCCAGCGCTGTCCATCATACTGGTCGACTCCTGTGACGCCTCCTTATATAGGCCTCGTGTCGGCTCCTTATAGGCTTATCGACCCCTATTTCTGCCCGCAGCAAGGGGGAGGAGGAGGGAGTAAATATATATCATGGTTGGTTTGGCATTTTATGTTGCCTGGCGTTCAGGGGGTGGGGGTAGGGGAGGCGAAGGGGACTGAGGAATGTAAGGTGGGGGGGGGCAAGTCTCTTTGTTTTCTTCCTTCCTGTCAACGAAGATTCCTTGTCTTGCAGAAAACTATCTGCAACTGCAAGCAAAGCAAATTAATTAACATAGAATATATCTTGCCTACTCTCTCTAGTCCCCATTTTTAGCCAAAATATAAACAACTCTTTGCTCCTCACTCAAGAAAAGACGACAAAAAAAAATCTTATGCAAATCTAGCGATAATCTATGCAAACATTCTGGAATATGTAAACTTTGCCTTGATTTGTGACGAGTGGACGCGACTTTAACACAGAAGCGACTCTATACTATAAGGATCAGCGACTTGGCTCTGTTTCGCGAATGGTTCCCTGTGTTTCACGGGCCTCATGCTCACGAAAGTCAGACTAAATAATTCCTAAGATTTAGTTCGCCTGTATATAGAATGACTGAAAAAAGGGAAAGTTTTATTTAGTACTATCATTAAATAGTATTGATACATACATTAAAAGTTATAGTTTTTTTCATATATGCACACATAATATTGTAATATCATACACATAATATCAATATGTAAATTAACATATATTACCTACACCCTTTCATGTGCCAGGAAAATAAAAGAAACACTAATGTAAATCGTTCATAAAAGCAGGAAAGTACAAGTATATTATAAAATCTTTCGGTTTCGAAATATTATTCTAAAAAGATACATTTTAC
>NC_051400.1:17212764-17213075 GCF_015228065.2 Penaeus monodon
TGTCGTGAATAATAAAGACCAAACTAGCAGAATCAGAGAACAGACAAACAGCGAAATGAAGACAGAGGAGCAGCGCCCCAAAAGACACGTGATGGAAGCAACACCTGCCGCTAATTGATTTATGGCCATGACTCTTCCTCTCCAGGTAAGACAAAATGAAGCAGCTGAGTAACACTTCATGGTAACACCTTGGCGAATGGGCAGAGGCCTTCAAGAGCCTTCACACTGTGTCATCCATCTCCCTTTGTCTCGCTTAAATGTATTCTCCCGCTTCTAGCCACCGATATGGACACAACGAACCGTCCCATGGC
>NC_051400.1:17213219-17213811 GCF_015228065.2 Penaeus monodon
AAAGGAGACTCGCAAGAAAAAAACAACAGAAAACGGGAAGTCGGCTAGCCGTGACCAAAACAATCCTTGTCGAGGTTGTTGAGTTTCTGGCCCAGTTAGTTGTTCGTCTTGAAGGACGACCTGGTATTTATGGATGATGGGGGGGGGGGGAGACGGGGACAGGAGAAAAGGGGTAGAGGGATAAAGGGGGAAGAGCAGGAGAGAGGGGATAAAGGAGGGGAAGATGTGAGACGACGGAGAGACGGAAATAATCGGAGAAAGAAGGGAAATCGGAAAGGAAGAGAAGAGAAGGAGAAGAGATATAAGAGAACAAAGGAACATGAGGGAGAAGAAAGAGGGGAGAATGAGGAGACGCGAGCCTCGCGGGGGGGGGGGGGGATGGCACATTTCATGGCGATGACGTCACAGTCCTTCACTCATTGTGCTACAGAACATGATGACCGAGAGCGTTCACGGCGATGGGCGGTTACAATGAAAAGAATGATTTGCAAATTAATTTTGATGCGAAGAAAATAATAACAATGCGAAGAATGTGAGAACATAAACAACTTTGATGAACCGTTTTGAATACATGTTTATTGTGATGGACGGT
>NC_051400.1:17214351-17214755 GCF_015228065.2 Penaeus monodon
CACTACATCGGACGCAGCAATTAGTGGCTCCGCCGCCAGGGGCGCCCCGGAGATGGAAGGTCTGCCACTCTTCTCCACTCGACATTGCAGGTTACATTGCAATTCAAAATCATTATTTGCAACTGATAATGATCGCTTGTCGTGTTGATTAAGATTGTTTAGATAATAATGGGCACAAAAGACGGTATGTTAATTATTCCGAAATGACCTTGTTACTAACAAAAGGCAAATTACGTTATTACCTTGGCAGTGGTTTTGCTGGATTGGAATGAAACACATTCACATAAAAATAAATAAATAACGTATCTAAATTTAAAAATCACTAATACTTCAATGACATGAGAACGAATGGAAGTTGATTAGTAGCTATTACTCTACTTAATAATATGCATGTATAAGGCAGA
>NC_051400.1:17214793-17215110 GCF_015228065.2 Penaeus monodon
GGCAGCTAACTTCATCAGTCCGCTTCCAACCCGCATAATATTTTACTCAGTATCAAAAGTCAGCCGACTCGTGCAGCGCAAAAAAACGAATAAACGACCGCCATAGAAACGACCGCCCAATCACCGAATAAATCCCGCGGCTGCGTGTAACGAGACGACCCCACGTCAACCGCACGCGGCTAGGGATCACACACACACACGCGGACGCAGACTGATACGCGTAAACATTCACACTTAAAGAAACGTAAACACTCACTTCAGGAAAGAGTTACCAAAAGCCTGCCACTTGCCGAAGAAATCAGAGAACGGACGCGATG
>NC_051400.1:17215169-17215289 GCF_015228065.2 Penaeus monodon
GGAGTCAAGAGAACTGTTGAAACATAAAGATGCTTCAGCGCTGCGCGGAAGGCGTCGTAAAATAGCGGGTTTACGTGTAGCTCCCGCCTCGCTTCGCTGGGCACCATGTGCGCACACAAC
>NC_051400.1:17217008-17217686 GCF_015228065.2 Penaeus monodon
TTGGTGCGTGACTTGATATGCATCCGAAAATGCTCTGTAAATCGTGATTACTCTCCAAAAGGATTTAATATACATTAGGATTTATCTTCTGAAATTCCCTTGCAATAATTCCGAAAAGAACTAAAACCAATTAACGACTGAAGCACGACGAGCATGACTTATTAATAAAGCTCTCGGATGTCAATTTACAGTAAATATTTCCACCGCAATTCGCTGGAAACCGATACCCACCCGGCACTCTAGTAACACCAGGCGGTACACGCGCTCCGGAGGGTCGTAAAGGTGACGCCGATATAGACCGGCGGAAAATAAAATCAAGAACCGACATCGCCCGAGCTGGATTGGGAATCAAAAATCAGAGATAATGCGCCCACCAAATGCCCCTCCCCCCCCCCCCTTCTCTCTTCCCCCATGCCCCTGCTCTGACTCGTGAGTGGTCAGCCTTCGGTGCGAGGTCGCGATTTTGACCTATTTTGCTGCCTTTCATCACACAAAGACCGAACAATGACGACTCAAACGGTTTGGCGCGAGTGGAAAGACGAGGCTGCCGGAGATGATTCAGCAAACATTCCGTAAGTGTCACGGCTCTGACGAGATATACCAATCAGTTTCCATTGTGTCCTTGTGCTTACAATTACACGCACGCGCTGACGAAGTTATGGCACGTAAGCTGCACCC
>NC_051400.1:17219393-17219850 GCF_015228065.2 Penaeus monodon
GTTCCCCTGCTCCCACCGGCAGTTTCGAAAGCCCGCCTCCCGCGACCCAATATTACAATTCGCCCGTAATAAATTGGGTTTCGGGCGGCACGGAGCGAGGCCCCGCCCGCCACGTATTGAGTAAACCTTGGCTGATTCATACAGTGAAGGTGACCCGAGAACACTAACCCTTTCTGTCGGGATTGTCTGAATCTTTCACAATTTCTCGACGTCGTGACTAAATCCTCCGCCAGACTGACCTTTGTCGGTCATTGTATAAATAATAACAATGAACAGTTTATAAATGCCAGCTTGCCAACTCACGAGATATCGATGACAACAGATCACTTTTGTGCGGTGAACTTACACTCATCGCCTCTTGAGTCTGCGGATCATACCTGGAAAAAGAAGATAAATGAATTACGTTGACAGAAGAACGATGATGGCATTTGCACATTATCACAATTAATCTACAGTT
>NC_051400.1:17219952-17220660 GCF_015228065.2 Penaeus monodon
ACAAATTTAGTTGAGCACTTCCAGCAGACCCAGAGTATGAGTGCAAAGACAGCCATTTTCGTCACAAGTCTTTCTTTGACATATTACTAGCCGGAGATTTGCCGCCTTTGAAGATAGGTTGACGTTTCATTTGTCGTATTTAATACGAAACCTCCTCCTGCCCCCCCTGTCAGCTTCCCCAGCTCCGCCACAGCCTCTACAATCCTGTCCCGACGGGCTGTGGGAATACCGCACGGGAGGCGGCCAGAAATCAGTACTCATAAGCGGGACTCAAATTATTATAAAATACCAGTGGAAAAGGAATGAAGGAAAGGGGAATGAGGAGAAGGTGAGAGAGGAAAGGGAGAGGGAGTAAGAGAGGAAGGGGAGATAAGAGAGTAAAAGATAGGAGAGGTAGAGAGAGACAAGGAGCCACCCCGACCTATAACTGTCGCCACCTGCCATCACGTCAGCCATTGGATCTTGTGAGGACATTTAAGTGAGGGGAAACGAGGAGAGGCGAGAGGCACATTTACCCGCAAGAGGTATGTCTAGTCAAATTACGAGCGAGAGAGCGGACAGGAGCATAATCACGCTTCGACAGGATGATGACGAAAAAGAAGAAGCTCGGAGAAAAAAGTAGACACCATTGTCCTTGAACATAAAGACCGACTCTGTTGCTTATCTAGGGATGTTTGCCAATTTCCCTCGCTGTTATCTCGAACAAAA
>NC_051400.1:17220700-17222932 GCF_015228065.2 Penaeus monodon
TTATAGAAGCTCAATTTCGGGAACAAATTATAAACAGGTTATATCCTACGGGGATCTTTAAGACCCCCTGTCCGAGTCCCTATCACGTCCTATGAATAAAAGCCCTTTTTATCGATCCGATGAAAACGATTAAATGCCACGAAGACGCGACAATAATTATAATCATCCCTCTTTTAATGAACTCCCGAGCGAATTACCAGCGAGTCCACGAAGAGCGATGATGAGGCATGTAACAATGTTGCTGTAGACGCCTCTGCCTCATGTGACGAGCTCCGTGTTCTCCTCACGGGGATCGTCGCAGATCGCTTCGAGGAGAGATCTTCGCTTTGTTGGCTTCACCGACGGCTCGGTTCGTTTTGTATTTGTGCTTTTTGTAGAGCATTTAACTCTTCAGAATTTTAGAAGACTTTACTGTCTATATCAAGGCCTTCTAATTCCCTTGAATACTGTGTATCATACCTCCAGAAGAAGCAAAAACCACCTTACGAAGTGGCTCGACGGCGTCAACTTACAACAAGGCGAAGAAGGCAACTCGATCCGCAAAAGAGATT
The DNA here is from genome assembly GCF_015228065.2 of Penaeus monodon. Taxonomy (NCBI): domain Eukaryota; kingdom Metazoa; phylum Arthropoda; class Malacostraca; order Decapoda; family Penaeidae; genus Penaeus; species Penaeus monodon. The sequence continues at coordinate 17,221,252 of NC_051400.1, forward strand.
TCATACCCTTTAACCTCATAAGGGAAGGATGTTGAGGGCTGTGGTTATTCTTAATTAAGTACCGAGCGTCCACATCCAGGTACGTGTAGCTAAGCTCCCCTGTGGCCAAGCGCACTTGAGACGACTACAGCTGACCTTGGGCCACACCCCCTGCATGGCGCATGACGTGCGAACCCGGTTACGTTCTACGGCACAAAACATACGTGGCGTTCCGGTATAATTACGTATTCGCTGTGTGCAAACGTGTGCGGCCGAGTGCGTGTGCGTGAGAGGGATACCTACGACTGCTTAATGACACATCAGCGTCTTTGTGTGATCTCGAAGGTATGGCAGAAGAACTGACTGTGTTTGTAGGTACATTGTTCCCTGGTCACGTTTTCTATGCCCCTTTTTGGAGGGAGATAGACAGCATAACCCCGTCATCCTCGTCCCGTTTTTATCTGAGAGCAGCAGCATCAAGGGAACCTTTCCTGCATCCTCGACGAATGGCTCACGGGCATGCACACTGCAAAGTTTGTGATCCATCCATCTAGTCTGAAGACGTCTTTGAAGAGAATCCTCTATCTTCCGCATAAAGTAACCTCTTTTCTTCGGCACTAAATCCAATCATTCAATCCCGCCAGCAACAGCAGAGCAGATGACCGTGCATCCTGCCACCCAACCTGCATGTCATGGAACGGCGGCGCCGTTGCGGCTAAACAAAGTCACAAGTCTGGCCGTTTTTTTTTCTCTCTTCTATTCAAATCTTAAATCTACACACAGAAAAAATGAGAGAGAGAGAACTGCTACAGTTGCCATGTTCCAACCTGTTCCTGTGCATCAAGCGAGATCCCGACACATCAGATCGAGGCGATAAGACGGGGGAATCAGTTGACAAGAGGCGGTCTCGCGAGAACAACGAGATCAGAAACCGACAACCCATTTGATAAAGCTACTGCCTCACTGAATGCAAACACGACTTCAAAAATGATGACCACGAAGCCAAAACATACTGGATTTTTTTGTTACCAGTAGAACTCATAATTCATTCTCCCTGTTGTATAAAAAAAATCCTAACAACGATAACTGCCATCACTCTAGGAACAGGTGTGCACGCCATCGCTATATAAAACGTCACGTCTGCATCTGATAGGCTGACATTCATTAGTTTGTCCTAAAATCCTCTCGGAGGGCACGGGAGCCGTCGCGAGTCGGGGCCCCGTCCTGCTGAGCGACGCCAAACCCGACCTTCTGACATGCCGAATATAGAATCCTGAATGCAAGCGCAAGTAAATCAGTTCTAGACAGAAGTAAGAGAAAAAAATAAGAAAAAAAAACTGGGCTGAAATGGCAACACTTGGGTTTCTACAACGAAGCCTCCCACAGAACCCGCTGCCTAACAACAGTAAGGCACCTGAGAAGAGGACGCCTTCCCCCAGGAGTCCCTGTCCTCTGTGGTTTGAGGCAAACCCTGAGGTCTGGCCGTAGAATGCGAAGCGATGGGCGTGGTTCCTCCCTACGAGACGCCGGACAATGGGAGTGGTTATTTGCTGGCGCATCAATGGGTGTGGCTACGAGACTACGAGCAGGGGAGCACACCAATGAATAGGCGACTGCACTGAGAAGATTGATGCAAGATTGAGCCAAGGTCTATGGACATTGCTCCTTGTTAATCGATGCAAAGTTGCTTGTTGTAATGGGT
>NC_051400.1:17223020-17223477 GCF_015228065.2 Penaeus monodon
AAAGAGACAGCAGGTGCAGCCAAATATGCATTAAGCACTCCAGGTTGGCAAGTGGTTCTATTCTTCACCTCCAAGTACATATAATCGCCTTAGAGTTGGTGCCTCCGTCACCTTCCTCGACAGCATCCTGACTTATCGGCGCTTCCTCGGGCGCTGCTGCTTTGTACCTCGCGCTCGAACTCGAGATCGTGTCTCCGCAAGCTCTTCCTTCATAAACTCAGGGTGTCTTTTCCCTTTTTTTCGTTGGCTGTTAATCTTCTTGGCATTACTTAACATTCTTTCTCCTACTGTTCGTGCCAACTATCAGCTCACTCATTGTATCTTCCGTCAATCTCTGTTCGCCCTCTCAAAACCACAGCCTACACGACCCCTAACACAGCCTTGACCTCCCGAAGTCGCACTCACTCAGATCGCAATCTCTTTATCTACTGTCTTTCCCGCATCCTCAATTATCATG
>NC_051400.1:17224099-17224232 GCF_015228065.2 Penaeus monodon
CGGCTCTCTTATCTGCCGATCTGCGGCCCGAACAGGATTTCTAGGCCGTCCTCTCCAGCCTCACTTTGGGATAATGCTGGGAGTAAATCTCACTCTCCGACCGGTGTAATTATATACGAATTCACGAGACGGC
>NC_051400.1:17224973-17226134 GCF_015228065.2 Penaeus monodon
CTGCGACGGGATGCCATTTCTTCAAATCCCGAGAAACACGACTGACTTGACACGGGAAAAAACGTACACCCTGAGAAACTAATCTTCAGGACAATGACGTCACCAAACGGAAATAGCGGATGAGCGAAAAACCCCTTACAAGGAGTCCAAATAGTAAGCCCTATTCAGACCAGCGACCGACCAGACCAAATAGCAGGGACGTCCCGTTGGCCTGGAATTGAGACGCGTCTTTATATGGGCGCCTGGTATGGGGTGGGCATCGGGGCAAATTGAATTTTCTCTTGATTAAATTGGGATGTTTTGGCATCAGCTCAGGCGGGAATGCTGTCGATATCTTTTAATGTTGACATAATACTACTAAGGTGGCGGAATGATGTAATAATAATTGTCCTTATCACTATCTCTACGTCGAAAACATAAAAAAATAAGGTCCAGTTACTACTCCAGGGTGCATATAATAGCTACATTTACGGAACACTATACAATATTTCAGCAAAGATTACTGCGTTTAACAACTAGTTCAGCCAATTGTTACCAACTCTAGGCATACAGAACGAGGAGCCCCATCAGTTAGAGAAAGATGGCACATACCTTCGTAATGGGATGCATTTTCAGTAATAAAAGGTAATGAATGCTGAAAATAACTCCCCAAACTTTTGACAACGCCAGACAAAAAAATCAACGTCGTTACTATCCTTCCACCACATGAATATCATTACTATCCTCCCTCTCACCATCTTTAGCGCCCTTCCTTCACCTCCCTTCCTGAGAGCATAATACCAGTGCAGTTGAAGATACAATAATCATTTTCCTCAAGATTATGATCAGCCATTTCGATGTACCGTGTCCGAAACATACTCTATGGCAGCCATTCCACGCCATATCGACTATCGTATGACCGATAGCTCTATTTGCAAAAATGATCACCCATCCATGCATCTGCACACTGCAATTTGGCCACCATAAACCACCACATACTACCATTCCCCGCCTAACTACATAGAAATTACAGACCCTCGTAACCGTTGTGGTAGTTAGTTAGCAACATAACTAGTTCCATTGCATACAAAAAAAGGCTTGCTATGGGTCTTAGGAATCCAAGGCCGCTCTTTCAGCAATGCCAACTAAGCTCATTAACAACAAAAGCTAGATTGGCTGTCA
>NC_051400.1:17226387-17226676 GCF_015228065.2 Penaeus monodon
GCACTGCTCCTTCACCCCATCCACCCTCCCCCTTCTCCCTAACACAACCCAGCACCGCCTCCGCCAGCCCCAGCAGCAGCGTCCCCGCCGCCCCTTCGCTGCTTCTCTTCCAGCGCGAGGGGCGTGGTCTCGGCAGGGCGTGAATCTCCCCTCGACCTTGGCGGGGGAAGGAAAGGCCCCTCCACCTTGACCTTGGCCGGCTTCCCTCATTACCATAAGCGTAGCATTCCTCGTCCGCCTTTAAAGGAGACAGACGGAACGACCGAATCATGGGCTGAGCGACTTAAAG
>NC_051400.1:17226795-17227099 GCF_015228065.2 Penaeus monodon
ACAAGAAGAAAAGAAGGAGAAAAGTGGTTAAAATGAAGCAGGGAAGACAAGGCGAAGAGTGCGAGACCGGACGGAATCCCCTCCGTCACTCGCGCTCCGCCACAGACCCGCCGACAAGCTCCCCGCGTGTACTCGTGCTACTGCGACGGCGGGAGACACTCGCACGACCGCCCCTACATGGCCCCGCCATGTAGGGGCATGTAGGGGGGGGGGAGTTCTCTAAGGTCACACCAATAAGTTCACCTACAGAGGTTAGATTAGGAAGCATGCTGTATAAAGTGATTTCAAATTAATTTCCTTGTTT
>NC_051400.1:17227137-17227471 GCF_015228065.2 Penaeus monodon
AAAAGAAAATCCAATCAAAATCTGAAGACAACTCTCGTTCAGACAACTCTCGCAAGGAAATATTAACCATACCAGTGTAAATGATCAATCGTTCTCCTGTCCGAAAGTGACCTCCCCACTTAAATGGAAAATATACGCTTGCACATCACATGAATGGAATCTCAATACTAATCACAAAATCTCAGCATTAAATAATGGCTACCCTTTGAAGAATAAACAATAATGATCCAACTCACCATCTTCATTTCTAATAAAACAGGTTAACAATAACAGCAGCAAGACAAACTAATTCTTCCTAATCTATCCTTTCGCTCTTTCTGACGAACGAGATCCG
>NC_051400.1:17227603-17228147 GCF_015228065.2 Penaeus monodon
TGAATAAATAAAACCACGCTCTTACAAGACAGCCCGGATAAACACATCAGTCATAATGCACATTGTCCTGTTGCCAACGGTCTGTATGGTGATGGAAATTATCAGGTCCGGCCATCGCCTACCACCGCCTACCACCATCTATCAACAAGACAACACCGGGTCTAACGAGGGGATACAAGTGTCAACCAGGATAGATCATGGTACTTTGTCCTTTTGTCCTGTATATTAATTCTATCTCATTTCTTTATGTATCGATTTGTTCACTGACTTAAGGTTGTGCAGGTCATGGTTTGCAAAGAAGTGGTCAAAATAGTAGTTTCATTTCAGTTTTCATTAATTCTGAAATATCACACCCAAGAATCTGCTTTTCATTAATGCCATTTGTTTCTTCGACATTTAAACTACACTTAACATAACACAGATATAAACATAGGAAAGGTGAGATCTTGGCCAAATAATTCTTAGCAATAAAAACTTTCTTCTTACAAGAATACGACATAATCATTGTCAACCATTGAGCTCAAATAAACAACAACATTTTACC
>NC_051400.1:17228215-17228702 GCF_015228065.2 Penaeus monodon
CTAATCTGCGAGGGGCTTATACTACTATCTACCATCTCCTTCCTTGCCCTACCTGTCTTGATATGTTAAGGATGTGACCGTTCCGTCTGATAACCACAGTATATGGAGTAACAGCACCATATACGCGGAGCAATGTACCGTACAGATTGTATGCAGCACAAAAGTGTAGCACCTTGTTTGACTCACGATAAATCAAACATTCCCTTGTTGGGCTAAAAAAAAAGGCCCAAGGCCGCCACATCGAAACAAGCAGGTCTACCCTCGGAGGGAAGTTGTAGGCCTACGCCCGTCCCCCGACCTCTCCCAACACACAAATATATAATGGTGTGTCCGTCTGTGTCCGTCTCCGTCACTGCTACTGTAATCTTAATACGAAATACCACCATTCTCATCGACTTTCGCTTAAAAATAACGTTCATTACATCGCCATACGAAGCTGTACTTGAAACAAACAGTCGCAAAACACGATATCTCCTTCCAGTCTAGT
>NC_051400.1:17229399-17229757 GCF_015228065.2 Penaeus monodon
AGGTCTCCCTCGAACTTGCCGAGCCGCCCTCCGCGCGCCCCGCACCTACCGCTGGCGTCGCAGGAGGCGCGCTGGCTACCTCGGGGCGATAAGAAGGGCGTAAGTGGCCGCGGCCTGAATGCAGTTCCGTCCCGAGAAGCCGTTCGCGGAACAGAGGAGGTCTCGTACTTCGAAATGCCCATTTGGATAATTTTCTTTAGCCTAGCCATCGCCCCCCAGAATGAACTAGAATATATTATACACTTCAAGCGCCAGATAAGAATCTCGAAGGAGAGCGTTAGCCGCAATCACCGGCCCTTCTCTCGCACACTTCCTCGTTTACAATCAACTAGACAACGAACCTCATTTTCCGCCCCGT
>NC_051400.1:17229918-17229994 GCF_015228065.2 Penaeus monodon
ATTCCGTAACCTCTGCAGAGCAGATGAACCCGCAGGTAAGCCACCTGACGGTATCAGATCAAAACATAAACAAAGT
>NC_051400.1:17230080-17230189 GCF_015228065.2 Penaeus monodon
ATTACGCAACCCCGCGGCCACGCATCCTCGCTCGCACTTCATAACTTGTTTGGACGGCTAAAAAAAGGAAAACATTCCGGACGCGTGAATACCCATTGTAGCGCCGAGA
>NC_051400.1:17230710-17231245 GCF_015228065.2 Penaeus monodon
CCTTAGGGCTTGAACTGGAGGAAGAAGAGGGGGGGGGGTCAGTACATGGACATTAGGCAGGCAAATGGCGCGGAGGCGGAAGTAAGAGGGAAGGTCTAATTGCTCTTTCGCTACGAATTCTTCCTCGCTGGAATTCTCGAACTGCGACCGCTTTAACCGCCCACGAAACGACTACCCCAACCGCCCGCAAACCAGGTCGAGTGCCAGTGCTCTTCGCGAAGCGGGACGGTAAACGGCAGACAATCTACAGCAACCTCCAGCCCATCTCCCGAAGCTCTCGACCCCATGACCCATAGCAAGACACCTACAGCAGAGAACACAGCCAATGACCCATGTCCTACATCCCCGTGACCCATAGCCCATAGCAAGTGGCCTCCACAGCCCTCAGCAAACACTAATGTGCGAGTCGACAACAGCTCCGCCCGCGCCCACGTCACAGATAACTAGGAGGAGAGCCACCGCCGTCAGCGACCTCCATCCTCCATTCGCCTCACAGACGCAGACACAAGGTTATCCCGAAGAATAAGAGCGACCG
>NC_051400.1:17231311-17231385 GCF_015228065.2 Penaeus monodon
TGCTCTCAGATTAATTAAGCATTGATGCAGGGCGATATTTATTAATACACAGTATTATAATTAACAGGTTAGTG
>NC_051400.1:17231672-17231756 GCF_015228065.2 Penaeus monodon
TGATGACTTCAGTAACTTAGGTTCACAGAGATGGTTGATTTAGAAAAGTTTTCACTTTACATACTTTGATATCGTTCTAAATTG
>NC_051400.1:17231800-17232609 GCF_015228065.2 Penaeus monodon
GTTATCGCGTAGCCTGCCAAGACACTGCTAACCGAATCACGAGACGTAAATTCTGAGACCTGAGCAAGGCGAGCCCGGGGGATGTCCTTCTACGCATGCTCCTCGCCCTCGCCTTCCGCCACCGGAAAACAAGAGAAGAAAACAGACAGTTGGGGTCGTTTTGTTTGCGCTGATGCAACGGACGCGTGCAAGACCAGGGGGGAGAGGACTAACAAGGACAACAATAGCAATGGCATCATGGAAAAGAGCAATAATACTGTCAAGAGCAAATGCAACGTTAGCAGCAAATGGCAACAACCACCTGCCATAAGACCGGCATTATCAAATACGCCATAAACACTCGACAAAAATATGACTGAACGTAATAATCTAAAATCTTAACGAATCAATTCCGGCGCCGGACAGACCACCCATCTTCTTATCAGCAACACCGCCTTTATTTTAATGATCCTGTGTTATATCACGCTACTGGGGTGGGGTGGGGGTGTAGTATAGCACAGCGGAGAGGGGCGGACAGACCACCGCCGGCAGACGCCTGCCAATCATGCCGCGAGACGAGATCCATAACCCACATTTGCCTCGGGGGACAGCAAGCCATAGAGAGCAAAAAATAAGGAGAAAAAATGAAGAATACGACACGAAAGAGACTGCAAAATCTGAAGCCATTATCAATCTATTCAGTGCCACGGTATACTCAAATTACAGTAAATGATTTGCTAGGTTGCAACTATGCAATGTTATGATTGTGATAAAAAAAAGATGAAAGTTGGGACTATCGAGAGGTTAGGAGTGAAAAATATTTGAGTGCA
>NC_051400.1:17233018-17233207 GCF_015228065.2 Penaeus monodon
AATTTCTTAATGCCGTCTCGAAGTCGTGACCATCTCATCTCAGGAAACGGAACTCCCAGCATCTTCCTCGTCCGTCTCGCGCCCAGGCAGCCCAGCGAGCGGCCTCGACGCCCATTAGCGCACATCACGCCAAGGAATCTGTCTTGCTGCCCAGGCGGACGCAAGCACACAAGCTCCTTCACTTACGCC
>NC_051400.1:17233619-17233844 GCF_015228065.2 Penaeus monodon
GATACAAAAGAAGATTCATAGCGTTAGAACAGGTTTCCTTTCAAGCAACACCAGTTAATCTAATGAAGGCTCATCTTTAGGAAATCTGTTCATCTTAATATATAGGTGCTCTTTTTCACCATTAATGGGTTAGGAAAGCATTATGGAGTTTGAAAAACGAAACTTTTGTCCAAATTAAATTTTAAAAACAGGATTTTCATTAGGTTTCTTTTAATTGTCTACTGT
>NC_051400.1:17233898-17234232 GCF_015228065.2 Penaeus monodon
ATTGCTTTCTGTGGAAGGACAGGTCTAGATCAGTGCAATGATAAAGCCAAACCCACACGCAGACGATCTGTGACGCAATACTCGAAGCTGATTCCCAGCACCGCCCCCTTCGGCCCCTGCCGGCGACGGAGGCTAATAAAACGTCGGTCCTTAGGGAGGCAGCGAGAGTAGTGAGGGAGGGAGCGAGGGAGGAGGAGAGTGAGGGAGAGGGGAATACGGGAGAAGAGGGGAGAGGGGAGAGGAAGGAGAAGAGGGAGGACCGAGGGAGGGAAAGAGGGAGGGAGGGAGAGGATAGGGGAGAAGCAACGAGAAGTAAAGAGAAGAGAAGAGAGGA
>NC_051400.1:17234348-17234702 GCF_015228065.2 Penaeus monodon
GCAGGAGAAGCGAGGAGTTGAGGGAGAGAGCAAAATCCCCAGCAATGGCTCGCTCTCGAATTCGCCGCAGCACCGGCCCCGCGACGCCACTGAGCGAGTGCAAGCGGAGCAGGAGCTGGGGACCGCCTCCACCTGAGCATCACCTTGAGATAGGGGGCGACGGAGATCAGCATCAGCATACCGAATCGGAACGCCGACTACAGATGCTCTTGCCTTATTTACATGACGTAATGGAAGCGGGGGGTCGGGGGGGGGGGAAGGGGGCCGGTCTTCGGTCGGCCAAGGATATTCGCGAAGGTAAGAGTGTGGATATAATAAATGCCGGAATGGGGTCTCGTATTGCACCGTATTTGC
>NC_051400.1:17235002-17235221 GCF_015228065.2 Penaeus monodon
ACCGCCTTCCTTGAAACCCAATCCAGGCGCATATTCCGCAGATCACGTACGATTCTGCGAGCTTTCTACGCCTGAGGCTGATTTAAGCGACGAATGGCAGTGTTCTGTTGCCTTGAGACACAACACTTCCAAGGTCTGGTAAGAAAATGACATAATGCAGACGTTGCATTGAAAAGGAAACTATGAATAGCAACAAGAGAGAACGTTTTACTGTTTTTT
>NC_051400.1:17235283-17236350 GCF_015228065.2 Penaeus monodon
GTCTCGTTGTCTTCTATCTGTGACTTCTGTTCGATAATCTTCATTTTTTTTTCTTTACCCTCCGATTTCTTAAAACCTAGCTTCTGCTGATTTTCTCTTTTGTGCTTTCTTCTGACTTTCTTCTTTCTTCTTATTATTCTTTCTCCTTCCCCACTCTTTCTTCTCTTTTTCCTCTACTTGCCAAATTTCTTCCTCCTTCCTTCCAATCTCCCATTCTCTCTCCCCCTACTCTTCTCTTTTCTTTCTTCCTCATACTTTTCTCTTCTCTCTTTCTAATCCTTTTTTTCTTCGCTTCTAATCCCTCATTCCCTAATTATTCTATACCTTTGCTTTTCCCTAAATTCCTTCTCCCCTTCATTCTTCCCCTATTCTTCTCCCTCCCCTACTCCCTCTATTCCTTTTCCTTCCCCCAACTCCTCTCTTCTCTCTTCTATTACCTATCACCCTCCTGTCTCCATCCTTTCTAATTATCCTCCCCTACTCCCTCTCTCTCTTCTTCCTTCCCTCTACTATCTCTCTCCCTTCTTTCTTCCCCCTCCTCCCTCTCCCTTCTTTCTCCCCCTCCTCTCTCTCCCTTCTTTCTCCCCCTCCTCCCTCTCCCTTCTTTCTCCCCCTCCTCTCTCCTCTCCCTTCTTTCTCCCCCTCCTCTTCCCTCTCCCTTCTTTCTCCCCCTTCTCTCTCTCCCTTCCCCCCCCAACCTTGAGGGCCGCCCATCCGCAGCGGGCGTGGTGGGAAGTGGCGTCCGGCGAGCCCTCTCTCAGACTCCACTTACGCTTGCCATCTCGCCAACGCCTTTCGCCTTCCCTTCCACTTCTGGCTCTTCTAGTCTTTATCTCTGTTCAGCTATCTCCCCTTCGCTGTGACTATTCGTCTTTCTCCCTCTCGTTTTTTCGCTTTTATTTGTGATTCGTTGATCCGTTCTTTCGCTTGGCCGTGTTTCTCTTTCCTCTCCGCATCTCGTAAAAAAACAGAGAAGGTATAAGCAAATGTAAATATAAAGATGAAGGCGTAAAAAACGTATACGCATATACATTTGCGCATACACATAAGCGCGCGCGGACGGACGG
>NC_051400.1:17236573-17236828 GCF_015228065.2 Penaeus monodon
AAAGGCTTCCCCCTATCCCCCCCCCCTCATGAACTAATCGTTTCACGCTGGCTGGACGAGACCTTACATAACTCACCTGACCGCAATAACCATCCTGAGTAATTTCAGATAATTCCCCTCTGGAGAATCGAGGAATAGCGTTTAGCTTAATAATGTAATGACTTTTTCGCCACAAAATTTCCTTAATTGAATAATTGATTTGAAATGTTATTATGACATACAATGAATCTTGTTATTATGACATACAATGAAAAG
>NC_051400.1:17236936-17237541 GCF_015228065.2 Penaeus monodon
CCGATTTAAATTTAAAATATGGACATATAAAAAAATGAAAGGAAAACTCAGCTAAATTAAAAACAACACCGCACCTCCCAAGTGTTCAGACCACCACCATAAAAATAATAACGAAGCTAATTATGAACATGGAGACTCATAAGATTAAACAAGAAACAATAAAATGTGTTTCTTTACTGCACAGAAGCTGATCCTGAAGGGCGCGCCACAAATTAGGTTCAATAAATCAAACGATGTCAAAATCATGATTATGAGTTCTACTTGATAAATGTTATTGCAAGAAACAGCGATGTCCACTCATTATCTCACAATCAATTTAATGTTTAAAACGGCGAGAGGAAGGGAGACTCCGATTTCATGAGTTGTTTGTCTGTTTGGAATAGCAAATCAAGAGATTAATGAGAAAGTTATGATGAAATTCGAGCATGAGGATGAATGCATAGCCTGGATTATGAGTAATGATGATGACGAATAACAAAACAATGATAGTCTTAAAGCGCTCTAGATTACTGAACAATAAGTCACTCTCCACTGCCTTTACCATATAGCCACTTAGAAAAGGGATTTATATGACATCCTCCCCCCAAAAATACCCTACCTCAAAA
>NC_051400.1:17237724-17237950 GCF_015228065.2 Penaeus monodon
CACACAAACTTAACTATCTCGGGAGAAACAGAGTCCGATGATTCTATAAAAAAAATAGTAATAATAACACAACAAAGAGATCAACAAACCAAGAGGCTGACTATGAAGGTTACAGGAATTCACCCCACTCCTGGACCCACTACCCCCCCTAAACACCCCCACCCATGTTCGGGCAGGATAATGAGACGAAATCTGTATCTTGTTTACAACCCACGAAAGCCCCGGT
>NC_051400.1:17238058-17238517 GCF_015228065.2 Penaeus monodon
ATACTCTCACATGGAATACCCTGGGCGTGGCCTGGGGGCTGTGCTCAAGGTATTGGGCGGAGGAAGAGGGGCACAGACAGACACAAGATAAAGGAGGGAGGGAGAGAGATGGCTGTTTGGTAGAAGTCGGGGATAATGGCGAGCGTTAGAGGTCGGGGAAAGAGAGAGATTAAAAGTGGCAGATTTAGAGATACAGAGTAATGGTGGGCGATAAAGAGACATTAGTGAGAAATAGATTTACAGCGAGGTGAGCGACAGAGATCCGGACGGAAAAGGGGGAGGGTCAGTTAGGTACAAGAATGAAGGCAGAGAACAGACTAAGTAAAAAGTAAAATTGGTAATAATAACAAATATTTCACTTTATATCCTATTCCCCTTCATACGTATTATAATACATGCTATTCATTTTACTCGGGTGTGACGAAATACGAGGAGCACATTCGATGGTTGCGGTTTAAA
>NC_051400.1:17238904-17240116 GCF_015228065.2 Penaeus monodon
TTACAAAAGGCGACGGCAGATCCCAATCAAAGCAAGCCAAACAAGGTCAGATGCAAAACCCCGACCTATCTATTCTGAGTTGACATGCAACATACACATTCGCAAGCCGCAAGACATCTCAAGATATTTTCATCTTCCGACAAAGAAAAGTAGACAAAAGAATTCTAGTGAAAAAATGAAGAAAATGAAGCAGAGGAAAGGCGAGGGAAAGACTAAGAAAAATATAGAGTTAAGAAGCGGTCTGCACACTCCCATCGCCATGTCTCCCCGATATGGGCGGAGCCTTCTCGAACGAGCCACGGCGGTTCAGCTAACAAGAAAAATCGAGTTTTAACTTCGGTCCGGCCCTTGATTTTTTTTCCAATTAAAGTTTCGTTTTACACGAGATCTTTGAGGTTCTTGTGTGGTCCATATTGCCTGTTGTTTTTTATGGAAACCACGAAAGAACGGAAGATCCAAGAAATTATAGATTTTGATTCGATTCGCGTCATCATTTACCTATGATTATAATTACCATTTTTCCACATACCATGATCAGCATCATTATTAAAGATCAATTTTTTATCTACTGCGTTTTTTTTTATCCTCGCATTATTTTTGCAGGTTGCACGGTACTCCAGCAACTAAAATCCCTTGCCGCAGCACCGCTAATCCGACCATTTAACAGCCTACGTATAAACTGTCGACGAAATTGCCGATAATTTTCGTCCCGCGAGAATGTACGTGTTGTTAGGTATACCGTAAGTGCGTCCTTCGCAAGAATTCCCTCTTTTGTTTCTGCTGCAGCAGCAGTGAGGATGGCATGTTGCATAAGCATGGCAATAATTATCTCTTGAAATGAGTTAATAATGACTGTTCATGTTGATTATTCAAGGTAGAATGTTTTTCTAATCTATCTCGATGCGCGATATACCCGTCTTGCTTGCGAACAGGATCTATATGACAAAGGAATTTTGATTATATATTCTAATACCCCGACCCCCCGCCACCCTTCAAAAAAGTGGTCTCCACCCATACACCTTGCAAAGAAGTCAACAAGCAGACGTCTTTTCAACCGACACAGACAAAAATCTCCAACGGGGACCGATCCTAATAATCCGGGCATATGACACCGAGAGAAAAGAAAAATAATAGAAATCGGGGAAAAATAATAAATATAAATAAAAACCGCCGGCCGAGAGACCCCGCGCCCGCCCTAACAAGGGAAGGACC
>NC_051400.1:17240144-17240426 GCF_015228065.2 Penaeus monodon
CACGCGGCGAGAATACGAAGGAACAGATCGAGATCCTATCGCACCCCCCCCCCCCCCGCGCAACGATGCATCATCCCGCTGACGGCCGGAGCAGCGCCGCTGGACGTGCTCGGGGCCGGATAACAAGTCTTAATTAGTCCTGAGATGAAGGCGCAGAGGGGGTGGGGGGCGGGTCTCGCTGATTCTCGTTTTTTCTCGCTCCTCGTTGTAGTACAGAAGTAAATATACCTTCCCTTCAAGCAGACAGTGCTCTACACGCCAATCCCCGTTCTTAATTCCCTT
>NC_051400.1:17240594-17241864 GCF_015228065.2 Penaeus monodon
CTTAATCGCGAGGAAAAGGGACCTTCTCTCCTTCAATAAACGTCGCTTTGCCACTGTCCTCTCGCTCGCCCTCCACGGCCTCGTAAATCACAATTCCTCGATTTATTGCAGCAAGCGAATTCATTTGTTTGCAAGCATGTCGGACCGCTAGACTCTGGTCCGTATGCCATGAATTCATAATCAAGCGCTTTTGTGCTTGCAAGGATATGTCCAATGTAATCATATAAAATATCTAAAAACAGTTGTACGTGATTAAAGTTCAGAATGTAATTGCACTGTACGTAATATCGGTTCGCAAACCTAACAAGAAGACGAGAAAAAAGAAAAAGAAAAATGATATTTCGATCGTGAAAAATCTAAATAAAATAGCCTTTGAAATCCTACGAATATAATCAAATTCTTGCGGTTTGCTCGACGCCCTGAAATTCAGACGCGAACATTTACGACTTTGCCGGCTTTTTAATGTCTGTTGTGCTCTCGTCTCCACCAGCAGCTCGTGAACACAACCGCAGACGGCGAAACACAGTCAAAGACAAAACAAACCGTCATTAAGCCAGGCTCTGTTATATTTTGTCTTCACATTTTCAGTGGAAATTATGGGTGGAATTTTTCTGCACGGAATCATATGTCTGACACCCAAAATTTCACGCCCTTGGTTATGTTACGAATTAATATCGTGATAATTATCTTTGCTTAAATTCCCAAGTAACTTACAGCTTTACCGCACTGTCCTTGAATGCATAAAGAACTCGCCGGGAAAAATATAAACTACTGCAATGTGATATTAACATATAACTTCTGTGCTTTATTTTTGTTTCCCTACATCGTTATTGCATTTAACCTTGCATTTAATTTCGTATCTACAAAATATTTTTCAGTTCACATGAACTTCAATACACAACGATAAGAATTATTATCATTTTCTGCATCCCTTTGAAACATAGCGTGCACGATCACTGAATGCAAAATCACGTTGACTGGTGTTATACATGACACTTGGGAAACAGGATTTAAGAGCGACGTGCAATTTGTACTGCACATCTCAGAGTGATTACAGGAGATTCTGCTTGCCTAAATGAAGTATTTATATTTATGCATTTATTTTAATAATTTTCTGGACGGTGAAATAATGAGCTTTGAATTAAGGAAGAGTATACTTTTTAAGTAATTAAAAAAATCAATTATTTTTGTTCACTTCCTTGATGGGGTAATAAAACGACTGGAAAAATATTTCCACGGCGATTAACCGATGTAAGATGAAGAACTGGCA
>NC_051400.1:17242271-17242426 GCF_015228065.2 Penaeus monodon
TAAAGTACAGTGTCACATTATCAGTATCATAAACTTCGGAGGGCACTTTATGGCCGAATTAATGAACGCTAACTCAAATCGCACCTACATTAACGTCAAAACAAATATGAAAACAATTCAAAGGCTGTTGGACAAATAAGGATCAACCGTTTTGA
>NC_051400.1:17243688-17243899 GCF_015228065.2 Penaeus monodon
TATGCAAGTTGATCTAATATTGAACTGTGAATACATACGAATGCCTTACCACTGATACCAACAGAATTTGCAAGGAGCAGCGAGGAGAGACAAACCCGATTAGCTTAAACTGCACAATAATAATTATTGCATAATGAGGTCGCGGCGCAAATCAACAAACCTAATGAACTAATCCCGGATGAGAATGGCGAAGAGGGTGATTCGTGATGGT
>NC_051400.1:17244500-17247073 GCF_015228065.2 Penaeus monodon
ATGGCCGGAGACGCGAGCCTCCCCCTCTGCGTCGCCGCCGTCATCCCCGGACCAAGGTAATCCACACGACATGCGCATGGTAACACCACCCAGTGCATGGCAGGAGCCGCAGGCCGTGTGATGAGCCGCGCGTGCGTGGACGGGCGGGAGGGCGTGGTCGAGGCCCGGACCGTCCCCCAGCTGCCCCGAAAACCCCACCTCTCCTTCTACCGATCTTAATTCGAGTGATGGCAGGTGCTGCATCCGACAGCAGGTATGTGGCTGGACGTGCGTGAAGGCCTCTTTGCCGGCTCTTTGAACGCCGTACCGTGTGTGTGATAGCTTTATATGATGCATAGTATAAATACACCTTTTATGCAACACCCTAAATGCGGCACCCTGTTTGTTCCATCACCTATGCGACAAACCCTATATGCGGTATTTCATATGCAATAACTTGTACTACATTATGTATGTCATCCTGTATATGACAGGTAGGTGTACTTGACGCCCTTTATATGGTACCCTGTAGACAACACCCTGAATTAATAAACCTTACTATACAACCTATTTACTGCGCTGCGCACTATGCCTCGCACGTACCACGAAACGCGAGGTCCGACATTTTCAGGAAGTACTCAATAGCGCTTGGCGAACACGAGTGCTTTAGCGCAGGTTGGAAGAAACAAAAGTATGGATATGAGTCATGTGATTCGGTATAAGGGGAAAAAATAATATTCATCACTGAAACAATCCAAAACCGACATTTATGGAAAAGTACGCGCTTTTAAGAAAGGGGAAACGAACAGACAAACACACTGACATACAGACATCGATGCTCCACACACACACACATAGCAACAAACAAACACCCGCACGCAAACGCCCCATGAACAACAGATACCAACTCCCTGCATCTACGGGGCTCCATGAATAAACATCGAGATACATATCTAATTCTTTACAAAATGTAAATAAATAACGACAGCCAGACTAATCACACCCGGCCCTAAGCTGCTCATAACAATATATCACATCTCACTGCCCTTCTTCGTTAGCATAATCAACGCCCCTGCTAGTCGAGTTCTCTAGAGCGACTACAGCGAGTTCTTGCGGCGCCCACTTTCTCGTCACGCCCAAGGAGTAGCTCGGAAAAGGCGCCCGAACGAAAACTCTTCCCGGGCCGACACGTTCTCTGCTCTCAACACGAAGGATAATAAGTATAATGAACATATCGCTGCTAGACCGAAGAAACACACTAAAATCATAAGCAGATGGCGAACAGGCCAAGGCGATATAGCGAGAACCAACAAGCATGAACAAAGGGATCTAAGCTGTATAACGAAGGTATATATAAGCCACCAGCAGTAATTACAACCCGAGAATTGTGTTCCGTGAGAGATGCGTACATGCTATAAACTCGCCCGTGGGAACATGCCACGGCGGAACAGAAGTGTGAAATTGCCCCGTAATTCGAACCAGCGTGGCGCGTTGCTTTTTGGTTATTTTGTGTCGTTTTTGGGTGGGCGTCATGCTAATCGCTGCCTTGGAGAGTGATTTCGAGCTTTAACAAGGAGAAGACTTTCCAGACGATGCTGATGCCTCCCCTCCAAGTCCTCAGATTTTCGAGTGACGCTGCACCCTTAAGACGAAGATTTATCGCAGGAATTCTCCTTTCTGTGGGAGTGACGGCTAACTGATCCCTTGCATGAAGAGAAAACTTACAAAATTCCCACAATTAACACAGGAGAACAAGGTCCAAACGCTTAGAAACCCAAACACGATCCCCTCCCTTACATACGAAATGCAATGAAACTCAGCAAGCAAACCTCTGGAAACCTCTTCATCTGGATCCGCCAACACGAGCACACGGAAGCCATCCAACCCCCACCGAGCACCCTGCCCCCTTGTCCCCATCCCCCGCGCCGATCTCCTATCCTAACGACACGCTCAGGTGTGAGGCAACGACGTTTGTAGACACGCACGGCGCCCTGACATCGCACCCATTAAAATCCAGTCCACAGCCGCGGAGACGCTCGACGCCCATTGCCATTCCGGCCGAGCGCCCGCGTCGTGGCCTCTGCCGGATCCGCTCGGGTGTCGGGCTGCCGCCTCTCGCCCAGGCCGACGGCGGACGTGGGGAAAAGAGTAAAACTATTGGGTAAATGAGGTAGATAAATGATGTAAACAATTTAATTAATTGCAACCTTACCTTGAAAGAAAATATATAAGGCAAGAAAATTACCGGGATCGCTATTATCTATGTTAAATCAAACTCATAAAATGCATAAGCAGAATAATAATCACATGATCATTTTTACTGCCAATGGTAATTTACTGCAAATCAACGGCAGAGTTTATTATATGCGTCATTAAAATTGTATTGCTTTATTCTAGTTAACAATAATGTAAACCATCTGAAAGTACATGAATGCGTCATTTGCGATGAATATTTTCTATGTACATATTCCTCTCTCTAAACACGCATCTCAAAAAGACAAATGCAATTAATGTAAACCTAAAAAAATATCTACGAACGTCTATCAACATCAGGCCACAAGGAGACGGAGAGGACTGTGGGTGTGATCATGGAA
>NC_051400.1:17247122-17247451 GCF_015228065.2 Penaeus monodon
CCGTCCATGGCGGCGGGGGGCAGGCTGCTCGGCGGGTCACGAGCGCTGCACCTGCGTGGCCTCCCGAGCGGGAGTCTCCTTCGCCCTGATAATACCGCTCTATAAATACTGCGGCGACCTTGGGTAATGATGGGTTGCGGTCGTGAGGCGGCATGGGCAGGCAGAGGGGTGCAAGGGGTGGGTCATGGGTATGAGGGCAAAGGGGGGGAGGGAGCAAGGCAGGAAAGTGGATAGAAAGGAAACAACTGATGTAAGAAAGTAAAAATAAGATATCTGAGGAGGCGGAAGAGGACAATACAGAAATTTATGAAGCGAGACAAAATGCCATG
>NC_051400.1:17247531-17247850 GCF_015228065.2 Penaeus monodon
CCAAATTCCTCAGGACAGAAACTGCGCACGAAGAGCGACATCCGGCGAAGGAGACGAGAAAGATCCTCGAAAATCGCTAACAGCGCTGACTCGCCGATGCTCCCGCCCGCGACACGCCCAATTTCACACAGAAAAGATTCCCAGATGTCGCAAAACTGTTATCGCCATCTTGTTAGGAATCTGAAAGGCAAATCTTAAACTCGTTTCCCATGAAACCAAACTAACATTCCAAGACCATCTCCTTTCGTTGCTTCGATAATAATTACTAGGGCGAAAAACACACATGGATAGAATATAACAGGCTAATATTAGACACATT
>NC_051400.1:17248034-17249463 GCF_015228065.2 Penaeus monodon
GGTGTCTAATATTAGACCTATTAGATTCTATTCTTAAAACATGTTTGAGAAAATCCAGAACTCAAACCGGATATATCGCCGTCGACCTCCATCCTCAGGTACACACATACCCAGTAACTCGACCGATATTACAGATAGATATAGATAACAGTTGCAGTGGTAAAAATGACACCAAAAACACAGAAATTAAGAAAAAAATAACAACAACCACATGCGTACATAAAATTTTTTCACATCCCTTATCGCCTTTGAGCCACAGGGACAGTCTGCCTATCTGCCGTCTGTGGTGGCACCCACTGAACTCAATACTGGCACTCTCTCGAGATCTTCTGGTACGTGGCACTAGAATCCATGCCGGAGGAAAGTGCCGCCTAGATGCCACGCCACAACCCGTCGCTTAAAGAGCCACCATAGTTACGAGCCAAGCGACGGAATCTGCGCGGCATTTGTCCTCGGTTTATTGAAATGCATGACTGATGACCTCGGCGACTCGGTCTGCATGACCTTTGTTCTCGACGGTGTGCAAGAAGACGCAGCCAAATGATCTTACTGCTTTCTTCACGAAGACCAATTGAAACACAAAGGCGTTTTACGAGGAACAGAACCAGGCTATTCCTTTGTTGTGTTTTGAGCGCAATTGTAATTGCTGAATGGATACATAAAGTACCACTATCCGGACACAAAGAACACGCACGTTTCCAAACCTATTTTACAAACCCTCCACCGCACTATAAACGTCAGTATAATTTCGCATCAAACCACACCTGACTCTTCGTTAAAGACGTACAAACAACTATAAAAAAACACCAGGAAACAAAAACACCCCCACCCATTACAACAGCAACAAAAAATGACCGCACACACATGGCAAGAAATAAATTACGCGCCATTAACCAGGATAATGACACCATTACACCAGATACGGGGCAACACGCCTCTAGTTAACCCTTTTGGTACACTCAACACGGTGTTCAAGGCCACAGGACTCTTTAGCGACCTCTTAACATTCCATTATAAAACAGATTATAAACACCATGAACCCGTCTACAGATGCCACATCAACAGGGCGAAAATTCGTACTCCCCAAGAGCGAATAAAACGGAAGACAAAACAGCAATTCTAAAAGGCACACCCTGCTCTAGGATTTCCTAACCCGTTTAACAGAACCAGTAATCGCAAACACTAAATGACTCTTAATCTCCACTAACAACTCCGATGTTTCCCTTAAACGACAATCAGATAACACTAATGAGTATAAAAAGGTCTCAACACGAAATAGACGATAAGGGTTCTGTGCCAAAAGCAGAACATAACCTAAGTACCTGATGATGCTGGATCGTAATAAGTAAATGGAGATAATTAAACAACCTTATGTATAACCGGGATACCGAGTAAATATGAACAACTACGTATACGTATATATGTCATA
>NC_051400.1:17249613-17249965 GCF_015228065.2 Penaeus monodon
CATGTAACTATCCAGTTATGTAGAAACGCCACCAGCCAAAAAGGTCTAAACCAACAAGTTACCAAGAGTTAAAGACAAAAAAAAATCAAACCACGCAATAATCAAACTCCACGCTCCCACAAGCACACGCAAAGGCACGCACAACACGTCGCTAGTAACGCGCACATCCAGCTGGACTGAACCTCGCCGTTTTTTTCGTCTGAGGTCACGGGTAACCCTTCCGTGAGATCCTCCGCAGACACCTGTTACCCGATCTTATCAAAGGAGGTGTAATCGAACTCTGAGGGCCGCTCTGTCACACGAGTACGCGCTGATAAGGGGAACAAATTATCCAGCGAGAGGGAAACACGGA
>NC_051400.1:17250908-17250993 GCF_015228065.2 Penaeus monodon
TACAGATTCCATCCCAATGCATAACTTGAAGCCTCTCATAACGCTTCAGCCTCTGTCTCTTTCTCTGCCTCAGTTCGCCTCCAAT
>NC_051400.1:17251048-17251984 GCF_015228065.2 Penaeus monodon
TTTATACCGTTGTCACGCGACCCGCACGTGTGAAACAAGCAGAGGACACACACATGAAGTAGGGGAGACAAGATAACAAGACACACCTGGGAAAGAGCACAGCAGGCGAGGCTTTCATAAACCCCGGCTCTCCCTCGCCCCATGCACAACGCCTCAGCATTTGCAACAGTGAGTACTTGTCTAGAGTGTTTCTTGCTCGTCAGCATCTAACTGATATGTATGACCGAATTTCCAAACTACTAGTCTTAGACGAGTCTTACGCTAGAAGTGCATTAGAATTACATCATGTTAAGAGCCAAGTTAAAATAGTATTTATAATAATAATATATCGTTCGTAGCATTCCTTTCCCTAAGACTTCCTTAAATAAACTTTTTTCTCTTGTAAGGCTACCGTTATCCTAAAACCCTCCACTCCAGAAGATGTCCCGCGGCGTGGCTTGCGTAGCAGTGGTGGCGGTGGTGGCGGCGTGCCTGACGGGCGCCCTGGCGGTGTGTCCTTCAGGCATCTCGCCATGCACTTGCCGCGAGGAGACACAAGGGCGCATCATGGACTGCACCAAAGCGTCCTCCTCCGCCGATCTGGTCAAAGTCTTCCAGGTGTGACATTTGCTTACTTGTGCTTCCAACAAAAGGTATATTCTAAGGCATGAAATATCTTTTAATCGTAATTAAAAACATACATAAATTTGTCTGTTGTATGTATCCGAATCAATCTGTCCTTTCGCATCAGTGAAATGCTGACATTCACGAATAACTAAAAAAAAAGAATAAAAAATCCCGCAGACGGACATGGGCGACTCTCGGTTCGACTACTTCCAAGTGGTGCCCCTCGACGGCCGCTCGAGCCTGGAGGCGCTCCCGGCCCACGTGTTCGGCGGGAAGACGTTCATCTGGCTGTGGATCGGCCAGACGGACATCGCCTCCGTCGACCCCAAC
>NC_051400.1:17253024-17253752 GCF_015228065.2 Penaeus monodon
CCACCCACGCCTTTTCCTATTCCAATTCCTGTGTGGAGCAAGTCAAGAATCCGGGTAAAATCCCTGGAAATTCCTCACGTTCGGGATCCGAGCGAGGCCGCCGCGGGGGCCGGAGTCACGTCGCTCGTATTTACTCAGATGACACTAAATCTCTCGGTTTCCTCCAACAATGGGACTTTTTGCAAAACACAACACGTAGATCTATACAAAGGGTGTAGGGAAGGGCGCACAACACATACAGGAGGAACGTGGGCAAACATTCGGGGGTTTAGAGCCGTGTCACGCCCGTGCGGACACAGCCACCCACCCTCACGCCCGCATCTGCGCCCTCTCGGCCTTTCGCGTCTTCAAGGTTCGCGGGTAGTGTTTGCCGTCGCCCGTAACCTTACTTCGCGCACGCCCCGCGCCCTCGCCTTCACGCATCACACCCGGTAATTAAACCTGAAATAACACCCGGTCGATCTGTTTCCGCCTCGAGGCTGTGACGAAGCCCGGTCGTCCTTCGGGAGGAATGTCTCTCGTTCTTGCGCCGTCGGGACTCGCCGCACGAACCCGGCTTCAGTTCGGCCGCAACCGAAGGCGGAAGGTTGAAGATGCTATAGGTTGCTGGAAAGCGAAGCCTGTAAAGTGAGGACAGCCAAATGTCGAAAGAAAATGAGGGAGGCGAGGGGGAGAAAGCCGACAAATTCAGATATCTACATTCGAAAATGCTAAAACCGGAAAAGTCA
>NC_051400.1:17253872-17254348 GCF_015228065.2 Penaeus monodon
ATAGTGAGAATGAACATAACATAATCCATAGACCCCCAAATTGTAAATCTTATCTACCAAATACTACAGCAGCAGACAAATCGCTAAATAAAGCAAAAGCATTCTACAGAGTTCCTCCGACTCTCCCTAGGGATGGAGGAGACGCTGGTGGACATCACCCTGGCCGACTCCAGCAAGCTGACGACCTTCCCCTTCGGCAGCGTGGACACCTACAAGAGCCTGTACAAGGTGTTCCTCTCCAACACTCAGATCACCAAGATGGACCCCGTCGCCCCCGCGCCCAACCTGGCCGAGGTCAGACCTCCCCCCTTGTGCGTTTGCAATGCATCTATATAGCAGGGCGCGAGCACGTGAAGCCACCCTGAAGGCGAGCTTCACCAAGATTTCGAACTTACTTTCTAAAAAAAATCATATGAAATCCCACTGTAAACAATAGCAGACGAAACAACACTTGCGAAGTAATCCCAGTGTTCAGG
>NC_051400.1:17255165-17255410 GCF_015228065.2 Penaeus monodon
CCGCTCCCTCCCCCGCCCCCGCGAGCGCAGGTGAGCGTCCCCGGCAGCCAGATCGCCAGCGTCGCCCCCAGCGCGTTCGCCGACCTGCCCCGCCTCGCTCGGGTCGACCTCAGCAGGAACCCGCTGACGGCGCTCGAGGACAACTGGTTCGCGGCCGCCACGTCAGAGTGAGTTCTCGCTTGCCCTTTTCGTTCTGCCTATTTTGTTTATTGATTAAAACGTGCGCTCAGTCGAGCGATGAGGTC
>NC_051400.1:17255486-17255812 GCF_015228065.2 Penaeus monodon
ACCATGCATGCGTGGACATATATCTTATATGCCTCACTTCCCCCTTTCCTTCGCTTTTCGTCAAACTTTCTGCGGTCTACAGAACGCATCATAACTCACAAAGTTTACCGAGAGAGCCCTCCCTTCTGCAATCACATTTCCAAGTTTATATACCGTATTTTAACTCCAAACACCACTGCCAGCTCCGCCGCGGAATATATATTTGTGATTTTCTAAATTTCTTCGCCATTTACACCCTCTGAATATGCAAATCATCGGATTAAGCAGCCTCCTTTTTCTTCGGAGAGAATTTGCGTTTCAACAACCGAAGAAATACCCGTCATCGT
>NC_051400.1:17255850-17256203 GCF_015228065.2 Penaeus monodon
TTAATATTTTATACCATTTTAGCTTTCAGACGTTTTCCCTCGCACTTAAATGTCAAATCAGTCAACGATAAACTTGCACTCAAAAATACAAGCAAGAAATCCAGCCACAAAATATAAATGCATAGATAATCTCAAGAAAGGTAAGCAGACAAAGATGCTAAACACAAATAGAAATGTCTAGAGTCGAATGGACAGGGATTCCCATCTGACATAAACAACTTCATTTGTTAGCGAAGAAAGGTTTCATCGAGCAAAATAAGACACACTTGGGGCGGCCGTTGCGTGAAGGCATCTCGATCGAAATTATTGCCATTGAAGGAATTGATACCTCTAACTAATAATCATGGGGGACA
>NC_051400.1:17256408-17256578 GCF_015228065.2 Penaeus monodon
TTAAGTTCAACAACAAAAGGAACGATAAAAGCGACGAATTATAATAACCAAAACCCTCAAACACATTTCAGTTAAATCAGACTAAGCAAACAACGAAATATTAAAACGATTAAAATCCAACGCCTATGTTCAACGCCGGTCTGTTATTCCTAATGGCAAGCAACAGAACT
>NC_051400.1:17257012-17257564 GCF_015228065.2 Penaeus monodon
TTCCCCAGCGGCGGGCGGTTCCCTCGGGCAACAGAAGGCCAGCTGGTTCATCTCTCACAATGCAAATTACGATCGCGGAACAGGTGGTCGCGTCGGGTTTATCGATCGAGGGATTCTTTTAAAACGCGTCCTCTGGCCCTCAAAGCCAGCGCATAAATTTACAGTTTATTTCTCTGCGTAGGGCACTCGTCTACACCTCACTTGGTATAATTTGTATCATTAGTCACACGATAAGCACTTCGAGAACAGCATCATGGGAAAAAATATGAATATTAAAAAGAAAAAAAGTAGTATATTCAGTTTGACGAACGTCAGAGAGATAACAAATACAATCAAGTATCTTTTAAACTGTAACAATTCGCCTCAAATAAATCTTGCTTTGAGAACACTATAATATAAAACCGTAAATTTCGCTGCAGATTATAGACCGAAACCTCTCTTTCAATGACTGGTATGCGGAGCTTGTCTCGATTAAGCGCAGTATTTAATCTCCGACAAATAGCAAAACAAATGATGGGACATATTTCTTTAAAAATCAATTGAGAAAGATTT
>NC_051400.1:17257620-17257867 GCF_015228065.2 Penaeus monodon
ACGTGGGGAAATATTGGACGAGGAGAGGAGGCGAAAGGGAAAACCAATCAAATCACCGAAAACGAAGGAAACCACCTTAAGGGCACATGATGGTGGTGGTTTACTGTTAAAAGTTTCGCCCCCCCCCCCCCCCAACGAACCCCTCTCGAGCTGCAATAACAAAGGACTCGGAAGAACGCCTAGAACGTGACGTCACAGAGGCAGTACGTGAAAGATTGAGGACGCACCTGTGGGAAATTAACAGCCT
>NC_051400.1:17257992-17258213 GCF_015228065.2 Penaeus monodon
TGCCTGCGCACACCTTCGTAATCCAACTCGTGTTTTTATTTCCGATCACGGGAGGCGCTGCTTGCTTGGCTGTCGAGGCGCTGCGACTCGCCATGCGAGATACCGTTATAACTGACCTTCGCTTATACATAAAACCGGATCTTTATATAGAAAAAGTAAAACAAAAAAGCAGGACAGGTTATTCAGGTCTATCAAACAGACGCACGCACGCGAAGGCAGAG
>NC_051400.1:17258628-17258863 GCF_015228065.2 Penaeus monodon
AATCATAAAAAATATACAAATTTGACGAAGAATAGGACGGGGAGCTAATTCGTGATGTTCCGCCAGATAAACATTCTTAAACAGCGTGTTTTATCACCGTGAGCAACGCTTAAAAAGTGTTACAGAAGACAAAGCGCGCGGGCAAATTGTAGTCCTAAGGAATAATGAAATCTAAAAGACTGTTTTTTCCTCTACTTTGTGTTGTATTGGATAACGGGGCTATTGTAACACACAG
>NC_051400.1:17258941-17259319 GCF_015228065.2 Penaeus monodon
TCCTTTTGAGATACAAAAGATCGGACAGTTATCGCGAGGGATGAGGATGAAATGGCAGAATCCAAGGCTGCAACAAGGAGCAACATGACGAGCGAGTTCATATCGCAAATATCCACTGCAAGCGCCCACGCAGAAGATTGAAGCGAAATTATTATCAGTTCAAATACATTTTTCCAAAACTTGTTGCAAAAATTATGTAAACATTAAACATACCCTTAAAAGGTATTACACGCAACAATCAGAACTTTCAACGATATTGTTACTATAACAAACGAGTCACAAAAGCAACAATTAACCTACTTAATCCTCGTTATCCTTCTCTCCTTTTCTCTCCTCTACGTCTACTTGTTCTCTCTTCACTCTCATCCTATCTGCTTT
>NC_051400.1:17259461-17259598 GCF_015228065.2 Penaeus monodon
CTCGCAGGCCGTGGGTGCTCTACCTGGACAACTGTGACATCGCTGACATCTCCCCAGGGGCGTTCTCCGGCACGCTCCCTGCCGGCCTTTTCCTCAACGGCAACAAGATGACGTCCATTCCTGAGGTAAGGAACTTG
>NC_051400.1:17259874-17260131 GCF_015228065.2 Penaeus monodon
GTAAAAGTAACAATATCAATACGTAAGTGGTACACATAAAGCAATACTTCTAGCATTTGTCTTGAGACTTTCCTCTGACCCCCCCCCCCACTCCCATCCCTTTTCCCTATCTCCTCCCCCCCACCCCTCTTTAAACCCCGCCCACCAAGACCTTGATCTGCCGCAGGATCATGGTCACCGCCTCACGCCCTCGGGTGCTGGGCAAAGCTCATGAAATATAGTACACTGAAGGCTGGGAAGGAGACTGATGATGGACT
>NC_051400.1:17260289-17261529 GCF_015228065.2 Penaeus monodon
GTTAGAGAGCGGGGAATATGTGAGAGAGGCGGGAATGAGGTAGGCGGGTGAGGCGATACAGGAATGGCTGGAAGGATAGCGTGCTATTTTTAAAAAGTCAAATATAATAAACAACGAGCGGGGAAACAGAAAGACCAAAGGTAAGACTAAACCACATCCAGTCATCCTGGCGGCTCCCGAGCACCCGCAGGCACAGAGCCCCGACGGAGCACGCGGTCATGTTTGCAGGATGACATCGTGTTAGTAATGGAGTTAAGAGTTGATTTCACTTAAAAAGCTTAAAGTTAAAAAGAAGGTGAACACGAGGGCGGTCTATATGAATATTATAAATTGTCTTTCTACTAGTAAAAAAAAACCAGCTTATTCTCCTTGTTTCTTGTGACTTCGTAAATTGGGTCTATACTCACACGGCGTCACCCGTGCACGCATATCACGTTACATGTTATTTTTTCTATACGATATTGAGAAAAAATAGTACTTTTCTAAGAAGAAAATTCCTAGCAATAGACACAAGGTATACTCTGTATTCGAACAAAATTAACTGGAAATTCAGATTAAAAGCTTTTTGTTTCCGAGCAAATGAACAAATCCAACGCGAAGAGGCTAGTTCCACTTTCCACAGCATATCCCTTACCCTTTCCAAGCAGCTATTCATACGTCCTGCCACATCTCTCTTCTAAAGCACCCTCTGTCTAGATAAAATAAAACCAAATACATAACTCAGCAGCTCTGGCCTTTCCCCTCCCCTGCCAGGCCACCTTCCGCCCCCTGCTGGAGAACATGGCCTCATCGACGGCACTCGTGCACTACGTCGACCTGAGCAAGAACCCGCTGGAGTGCGACTGCGCCGTGCAGTGGATCGCCCAGGACGCCACGCTCTCGCCCTTCGTCAGGAATGCCGTGTGCAGCAACGGCGAGGTCGCAGGGACGCCCATCCAGGACCTCCCTGCTGACTTCTTCGGCGGGTGTTAAGAGAAAGGCAAGGGGAGGGCAGGGCGAGAGCCTTCGGGAAAGACGTCGACAAGAGAAGCCAAGAAAGGGAGACGCGTCCTGCTCCCCCTCCGCCGACTCCCATTCCAAATATAAAGGAAGGAATAAATAATCCACAAAGTTGGAGTGAAACTCATTATCCTAACACCCATAACTGACCAAGGAGGAATGAGTGTGGGCATGACTATGCTACTTAAGATCTTATCAATTAATTTCCCAAAATAATTCTAGAAAATCCACTTATAGACGT
>NC_051400.1:17261616-17261835 GCF_015228065.2 Penaeus monodon
CACATCCCTCTTAACTCGCATCCTTTTTTCTCATCCCAATCAACTCACAATGGAAAATCTGGAGCGCCATTACCTCTCCCAAGGCCTCGACCGCGAGAGGAAACAAAACGGCGCAACATCATCACATCTCGTGTCCTAATGTTTTTGTTTTGACGCCTTTGGGAAGGATAATGATGCTGCACACTCGCCGGTGGGATTCCACGGGCGTGGCTCTCAGCA
>NC_051400.1:17262079-17262517 GCF_015228065.2 Penaeus monodon
CAGTGCCCTGCACAGTATAAGCGCTCATGGCCATGTCAATGTGTACACATGCTTGGTCACATGCGCATGGCACATGTACGCAAACCCTTGCGACCCCGAAGAAGCAAGTGCCTAAACACAGTCGGTCACAACGCCAGTTACTCTGGGCGGAAGAGCAGCCCTCGCCTTCGAGAAAATTTAGATTTATTTTGACCGTCATGGCGTTATTATTACAAAACTATAGTAACGTGAATTAATCAGACATTGCTACTCACCTTGGAGGGTCATTACGTATCAAGTGCAATTACTGGATAGTTACTCTTAATTACAAGGTCTGACAGACTGCCATTCATTCATTTCTTATATGTGGAAACATTGAAAGCTTCTGTTCGTTGCAGACTCGCGATCCTATCTTACACATGGAAATATCCCTTGATCCATTACATGCACGTACTGTGA
>NC_051400.1:17262648-17264366 GCF_015228065.2 Penaeus monodon
CCATAATGAAGAGAAGAGAAGCCAAGCCAAGCGTCCTGACCTTCCATGATGTAGAGCATGGAGCCGATGTCCCCCTCCTTGATGATGAGAGAGCCCGCCGCGTATTCGACGCTGTACATGCACTCGACGATCTCCTTGACCTGCGCCATCTCCAGGTTCTTGAGGAAGTCATTGTCGAGGATCGCCTGGCGGAGCAGCTCCTTCGATCTGCCGGGGGAGTGGGGAGAGTGCCTTTAGAGGGGGGCGAGGGATGATGATGATGATGGGGAGAAAGTGCCATTACAGGGGGGGGGGGGGGCGAGGGATGGTGATGATGATGGGGAGAGAGTGCCATTACAGGGGGGGGGGGGCGAGGAATGGTGATGATGATGGGGAGAGAGTGCCATTACAGGGGGGGGGGGGGGCGAGGGATGGTGATGATGATGGGGAGAGAGTGCCTTTAGAGGGGGGGGGGGGCGAGGGATGGTGATGATGATGGGGAGAAAGTGCCATTACAGGGGGGGGGGGGGGGCGAGGGATGGTGATGATGATAATAATGCCTTGGTAAAGAGAATTTGAGGAGTTTGTTGTTGATGATGATGGCGATTACAATGACAGTGAGATAGTGTGAAGAGTGATGTGAAAGAATGGGGAAAACTCGGAGGTCTTCGTGCGGCGCAGAAGGATCCCTTTATTGGGTTTTAATTAAGGATCAATGATGTACAAGTTATGTAGTTATAGATACGGGTGCATGTATTTATAAACATGATTAGATTTTTAAAAAGGCAATCATTAAAGCTGGGAACACTTATATCAAAATATTATCGCAAAAGTATTTAGCTGTACAGGCTGAAAGAAAAATCACTATCAGCAGTAGAAACTATGTGTGGTGGTAATGGTGGTAACAATGGTAATGGAAAGACACATTATGATATAAAATGAAAACAAGAATTATGACCGTTGGTGAAATGGAAGAGAAAAAGCAAATAAGCATTTTCTATGAAAGTGCCTGAAAATCCTACAAGCAAACACGATCTGCCATCAATTGCTTTGTTGTTTTTTTTGCAAATGTATCTGGAATCTCAGCTTTGCCACACACACAAAATATTTACGAACAATCAGCGAAAAACAATCCCAACCATTCCCCTGTAAATTTCTAACATTCATCTCGAATTACATAATAAAACTTCAATATTCAGAACCATGCATCATAAATCATAATACAAGTGTATATAACGTGTGTCTAAACAGTGCATGTAGAAGAAAACTGTTTATAACAGGTCAGTAACCTAAATCAATTCTTATCTGCAGTATTTCTCAAGGACGATTGGTCGTTCTTTCGGTAACTTACGATAAAACGAAAAGGTTTATTTCATACTCTTACCTAAATTGTGCCAAAAGGATTATTTAAATGGATAAGCACCTTTGTTACCGCTTACCTGTTCAGTCAATTGAATAACAGTCCTATGGGAACTGAATGGTATTTTCTATGAATTACTCTTCCTGCTATGAAACAAACTTTCATTATATTAAATCTACACCAATAATACGACGGTAAAATATAAATTGATGGGTCTCCCCTTTACAGAAAATGTTCCACGGAGCCATCCTACAACTCTCTATGTAAGAAAACGGAGTTGTAAGATACGAGCTAGGGGTGACCAAAGAATTTCAATACGGACCGAGTTGTGAAAGAGAAAATATTTTACATTTCGGACCAGAGTACCTAGAGTGTTTAC
>NC_051400.1:17264962-17265049 GCF_015228065.2 Penaeus monodon
TTACCCACACAAAATAGATAAAGAATATGGATACCTAGAAAATATCTCGGTACATTCAATAGAGAACGATGTTCTCACACGACAAAC
>NC_051400.1:17268393-17268977 GCF_015228065.2 Penaeus monodon
TTACATACAACAGTACTAAGAAAAAAGATATAAGAGCACCAGAGCCCCTTATTCCACAACGATAACAAAGCGCACACCTGGTGTAGTATACGCAAGTGTGTCAAACTTGTGGATTACCCAGCATCCTGTCAGCGATTACTCAGGCGGCCGAGATAAGCCGCTTCCATTCGGCTGCACGCTCACTGTCCTCTTTGCTTACCAATACGTTTTAAAATGTAAGTTCATTAATGTAATCTCAACCGAGTGACTATTTTCTGTCGTACACGTCACCTTTCCAACTTTGTAATGTATTCATCTAAACTAAATTTATACAGTTTTTGTTGAGTTTAATCGCAAAACAATAACTATTTACGAAAGGCAAGTAAATATACAAACTTTCATTGGATAATTTTATAAGTATAAAAAGGTTAAATATATATACGGCCTGCCTCTTTGATGTCCGATATGGGTATTTCTGCAGTGAATACCAAGTGAGCGCTTTAAAGCTATTTAGTATGCCATGTGAGCTGAGATTGGGACGTGTTTAGTATGTACTACCACGATATATGGTATGAAGATTAAATGCCCTAGAACTTTCAACTCTT
>NC_051400.1:17269567-17269748 GCF_015228065.2 Penaeus monodon
TCGCCGTATCTTAGGCGGAGGATCATTTCTCACTGAAGGATTTCCCTCGCGAGGATGAAATGCCACATCTTGCTTCGAGCGGCTTTGCTGCGCCTGGCACGTCCGATTTGTCTTTGAACATTTGCCTCTTCTTCCTCTCCCTGTGCCAGACTTTCTTTTTGTCCCTGCGCTCCCCCGCCCC
>NC_051400.1:17269791-17269916 GCF_015228065.2 Penaeus monodon
ACCCATCCCTTCCAACTCCTTCCCTTCTCCTCCCCTTCCCCCCTCACATCTCCTTTTCTCCCCCCCCCCCCTCCATCTCCCGATCGTCCAAGCCCTCCTTTGGTATTCTCCGAAGCGTCCGAGAA
>NC_051400.1:17270099-17271046 GCF_015228065.2 Penaeus monodon
GCCCCCGGGCCCTAGAATGCTCCTTCGTAATTTCATCAGGTACTTCCAGATGGTATCTGGGCAGTGATAAGTGAGCCCATTAACAGACGGTAAACTCTGGTTATCAATTTTTAACCAATACAAAAAATGGAGCCAAAGGATAAATGAACAACACGGGAAGAGGAGCCAAGAAAAGTAAATGAAATCTACAAGTAAATAAACATATGGAACGAACATGAACCAATCGACATCCAAGTAAATGCTCAAAATGCACAGGAAACATACAAGTTACATCGATGGCTCGAATCTCTGTTGGGCGAACCGTGATAAAACTCCGTAAATAGACGTAATAGAATCTAATAAAGTTAGAAGTAATCATGAAAAACAGGACCTTGACTTGGTGTGGGTCATGGTATAATAGCTGAACAACATACGTTGATAGAACTGAACTACAACATACACCTAGAAATAAGATCAAAGTAGACTCACAGAAAGATATACGAATACGAGGAAGACCAACACTATTTAGAAGCACGAGAGGCGGAGGTACATTTACGCCGTTATAAAGCGAGATGTAGTTACTTTACGAGGTAATAACACGACATAACGAACTCGAAACAGCGAAAGATTAAGGCGGCCATCCGGCAGTTGTCCACAGATAACGAACTATATATAAACAAAGGCTGCACCATAAACTTTACCAATGAAGTCGCAGTAAGAAATCCCCGGCGCACTACGTCCATTACACACATCCTATGAAGGCCACAGATACATAACAGATACACCAAAACAAAATCTACCTTCACCTTATGAATGTAAGAGAAACCTGCCCCCTCCCCCCTCTTCCTACATGATAATTTTCATTCTTACTTTTTCTTGGGGGGAGGGGGGGCGGTCGAAGGATATCTTTTTTTATATCTGAAATAAGCGGTTAGAGAAATGGCAGAAAGTGATAGAAATAAGGGAAG
>NC_051400.1:17271146-17271286 GCF_015228065.2 Penaeus monodon
AAGGGGGGAAGGAGGGGAGAACGAGAAAACAGATCAATGCCAGGTGCCTCATGCGACGACTTCTTCTAAATATTTAGGAAACATTTTGGACTTGTTATTCCGCAAATAGTCACTACAACTAAGCCAGAAATACTAACCCC
>NC_051400.1:17271629-17271834 GCF_015228065.2 Penaeus monodon
AATGGCAGGCGGAAAGGAAAAAGAGAAAACGGCAAGCGAAACTAGCTGACACGGGCCCCGACGCCCAGGGAGCGATCGTAATGGGTTCCGATCCGATCGATTCTCGTGCGACGACCCTGCGTCAGCGTGGCACAGGCACAGGCACGGAGGAGGTTGGGGAGAAATCACGGACTTACAGGTGGAAATGGAGAACGGAACAAGGAAA
>NC_051400.1:17272391-17273074 GCF_015228065.2 Penaeus monodon
CGCCTTTGCCCGCAGACCAACGCAAGCAACTGAGACAAGCGTCAGCTGGTTCGCGGAGAGGCCGAGAGACAGCAGAAACGAGATCTCCATCGCCAACACTGCGCCGCCACCCCGCCCCTTCCCCCAGAGAAGCCTAAACTGAAGCCACATGGTGTGCGGCATTTGCAGGATCTTTCGCCCGCATTACTTAAGTTTGTTGCAAGTGAAAAGGTCACTCGCGCCGGAAGAAGTTACGTCTGAGGGGTTCCATTTAGCATAGCCTTGAACATTACCACTGCTTGCTACACTGACTTAAACCTCTGGTATCTCCTGTGAACGTTATCCGTCGAGTCGCCATACAGGTTCGAGCGTAGAATATGCGAAATTTTAATTGATTGATTTAAAAAGTGCCTTTTTTTTATAAAGGTGTCTATGAAGAACTGGCAATATGATGATACATTTCCGCAAGGGATAAACCGTAAATTATTAGCAAAGAAGTTAGGAAATGCCTTGGGCGTTGCAGAGGGGAAGCTAAAAATAGACGGCCCGTATTGAAATTATGTAATAAGAACAATATAGGTTCCTTCCTCAAAGCTGTTGTGGCACTACTGGGTGTAACATTAAAGTATTTATTAATTATACGTTACATATTTATTTAGACTAAAACTATAATGATATAATGTCACTGTTGAATATTCTATGTT
>NC_051400.1:17273705-17273806 GCF_015228065.2 Penaeus monodon
CAAGTTGTATATAACCGAGTAAAAGTGGGAAGACAAAGACGATGATGAGCGAAGGATAAGAGCGAAAACACCGAGTCTGAAAATGCCGCGACCGGGGCTCC
>NC_051400.1:17273854-17274516 GCF_015228065.2 Penaeus monodon
CGGCAGCAGAGAGGTCGAATTTCGTGAGCTGAAAATTAAACTTGAATAACTCTCAAGGGCAAAGCGAGTGAGGTGAGCTGAGAAAGAAGAGAAATGAGAGGAACTCTGGACATGCATGATGAGAAGAGGAGGACGCGGAGGCCGGGCCGTCCGGGCGCGAACGGGCGGCGCCGCACTTACTCGGGCGACTTGGGCACGGCCACGGGCGCGTAGTCGGGGTCGTAGAAGTCCTCGAGGTCGTCGTTGGCGGGCTCGGCCGAGATAGCCGTCCTCTTGACTCTAGCCTCGGCGCCCTCGCTCACGCCCTCCACGCCCAGGCCGCGTCGCAGCGCGGGCGCGGTCATCATGGTGCGGTCATTCTGCAGGCTGTTGCGGTTGTGGTGCTCGCTGTTGTTGTTGCGGTAGGCGTCGGAGGTCCAGAGCGAGCGGCGCTGGCCGCCCGCGCGCGCCGTGGCGGGCGGCGGCAGCACCGACTTAAGCTTGTCCAGCTTGGTGGTCAGCGCCGCGATCTTGGCCTCCTTGGCCTGGACCTCCTCCTCCAGCCGCCTGATGATGTTGTCCTTCATGGCGATGGTCTCGAGGGCTGACGAGAGCGCCGCCTGCGTGTCCCGCAGGGACGCACGCCCCCTGCCCGAGTTGCTGACACCCACGGGTGGGGGATT
>NC_051400.1:17274552-17275622 GCF_015228065.2 Penaeus monodon
GAGGTTCTTCATAATCCACTTCTGCATTTTTGCAACACTACATCAGCATGGTCGAACTCGAGGCTGAGGGTCGCCACCTCGAGGGGGCCCTAGCGCCGGGGCCACCGCCTTCCGCAGGAGGTGGCTCAGCAGCGGCTCCACCAGAGCCAGCGGCGGACCGCCTGCGGTCACAAGGCCACACGCTCACGCGGCCGCGACGCTCGAGTGCGAAGCTCCTTCTCGCTACTCTCGCACTCAGGAGAGGCTACTTTCGGCCTTCTCTCCCCTGGCCAACCGTCGCGTTCCCGCCGCCCGGCTTACAGCGGGAAGGCGCTCAGCCGCGTCAGGGCACGCGCGGGGCGACGCTCGAATCTGTGCGGCCGGCGCGTGCTCCCCGCTCGCATTCTGGGTTAGTCCACATCCACAAGCAACATCAGATGCACTATCTATCTCGCTACCAGACACTGGAGCGCGTGCGGGGGAAGAAACAGCGATGCGAAGGAAACCAAACAGAAGGGTAACACTGAGAGCATCCCAACGTCAGTGTGGACCCTTGGCTACACGATTACACTACGTGCTCAATCTCTTCTGGAAAATACCACATACGCGTTTAAAAGCACTCCATGACACACTGATTTCAGAAAAATAATCAAGAAAAAAAGACAAATATCTGCACGGTATGACTAGATTATCATAACCATTTTGCTTTCTTTTTGGTTTTCTCTACACTGTACCTAGTCACGAGTGTTGGCCGCGACCAAAAGCCACGCACTCTACACATCAGTGCAATGCTCGGTGCGTGGCCCGCTCCCCTCATGGTGTGTTTTCCTGGACCGTTAATATCCTAAAACCAACTTGCATATGCATTAGCTCAGATTGGCCCAGGGATTAATTCGTGAATGCACTCCCATACCTGCTGTTTACGACACAGATCTACATGATACGGCTATGGCAATTCTACCTCATCTACAAAATGTAAACACACATCACACCAACTTCGCTACATATATAAAAAAAAAATATCCACTTACTAATCATGCAACGACAGAAACCTCTTTAAAGAGGACTCGTGATGATGACCTACCTCGATA
>NC_051400.1:17275661-17276000 GCF_015228065.2 Penaeus monodon
ACGGCACAAAGAATCCAAAAATCCCCACCTTAGTTTCTCTCTGTGTCGCTCACGTAACTTCACACAAAGGGACGGTAGAGAAGTACATTCGCCGACCCAGTGACATTAGTACATTAACCCATTTTCTAAAAAAGGGAACACGAAAATACAGAAATGCTTACAAAACAGGTTCACTAAAACATTACAGAAACACCAATAGCATGAACCATGCTTACTACAAACAGGAATATACGCAAGCAAAAGTAAACACACTGCGACGCATAAAACTAGAATAGAGATACGACACACGTGGCGAGAGAGTCTTTGCGGCGCCTCGGAGCGGTCACGAGGCCAACATCC
>NC_051400.1:17276508-17276586 GCF_015228065.2 Penaeus monodon
GAGTGCCCTGGCCCTGTTTATATGCGTAATGAGTTGCGTCTTCTTGATAAGCCTCTATTTCCCTACTACTGTAAGGCG
>NC_051400.1:17276618-17276875 GCF_015228065.2 Penaeus monodon
GGGGGGTGGGGGACTTGTCACTAAATTCATCTCTGACCGATCTGTATCTTATTTAGTCACTTCATACTTAATATCTTTCCCGCCTCTTGTCAGCTATCCTTTTATTTTTTTTCCAATTCCGTCATACGGGGCCGTCCATCTACGAGTCGCGCGCCATTTTCCTCCGAGATATTCCCAAGACTGTCATCCCTTCTTCAAATGTTTACTCCTCCGTCCTCGCGCAAGTTGGGATGAATCCCGACATGGCCTTAAACATG
>NC_051400.1:17277105-17277235 GCF_015228065.2 Penaeus monodon
ACGTAAAGGTTGCCGCATTACGATCCACAGCCCCCCCCCCATCCCACAGAGAAGACCCAAGTGGCCCAAAAGCGAACCAAAGTCTCCACCGATGCCGTCGACCGCCGTGTAAAAGGACCTCGTAAACTGC
>NC_051400.1:17277469-17277684 GCF_015228065.2 Penaeus monodon
TCTTGGATCTCGCGCGTCACGGACCCGCTGATTTTTGAGGTATGGATGTGGGTGGCGGGTAGGCAGCGTGACCAATAGGATGCACTGGGAGTGGGAACGTTAAAGAGAAAGATATATTGCCTTTTTTGGTATATCTCCTTGTAGTAACTTTGGTAGAGATGCTCTGTGGCAGATTTACAGGATTTTACAGCAATCACATAATAAGAAAAAGGCAG
>NC_051400.1:17277715-17277934 GCF_015228065.2 Penaeus monodon
ACTGAAAAGTTGGATAGGTAAAAGGTCTGTCCCCCGGAATGCTTGCTCTGCCCTGGATACACAAACAACCGGGCTGACCGAACCCCGGAAAACAAAGTCGACGCCACGGTTTTAAAAAATTGCGCGATTGAGCAACCGACAACAACGGCCGTAAAAGGGGAACAAGTTCCCTGAATTTAAATAACAGAGGTTAACAGGGAGGGAGGCCGGGAAGGTAAA
>NC_051400.1:17278154-17278516 GCF_015228065.2 Penaeus monodon
CCTCCCTCCCCTTCAACCTCCTCCTCGCTCCCCTCCCTCCCCTTCACTCCTCCTCGCTCCTTTCCCTCCCCTTCACCTCCTCTCGCTCCCCTCCCTCCCTTCACCCCCTCCTCGCTCCCCTCCCTCCCCTTCACCCCCTCCTCGCTCCCCTCCTCCCCTTCACCCCTCCTCGCTCCCCTCCCTCCCCTTCACCCCCTCCTCGCTCCCCTCCCTCCCCTTCACCCCCTCCTCGCTCCCCTCCCTCCCCTTCACCCCCTCCTCGCTCCCCTCCCTCCCCTTCACCCCCTCCCCTCCCCTCCCCTCTCCCCCCTGACAGACAAGTTTACGCACCCAATACCGTACATTTCCCCGTCACTGCCACG
>NC_051400.1:17278573-17278719 GCF_015228065.2 Penaeus monodon
TGCAGATGAGACATGCAATCGAAGGGCGTGATTGACCCTTATGATCTCGCTTCAAGGCGGAGAACCGGTGGTTGATTCCCTGATGTGTTCGGTCCCTTGTAATGGATCTCTTTAAAAGGTCATATATCTTTTTTCTAAGCGACCCC
>NC_051400.1:17278789-17279352 GCF_015228065.2 Penaeus monodon
ACAAATTGTTTCCCCTTTTTTCCCTGCTACGTAATAAAGACAGTGATGTTTCATTTTCGCTTCTTTCGACTTGTCTTTTCCCTATTTCTAATTCAGGTGTGTTTTTTGCTTTTCTCGTTTCGTTTTCAGTTTTCGAAAGGAGCCTCGGTCGCGAAATAAACCTGTTGTTGTCGTCGCTGCGAGGAGAGCGGCGGCGACCCCCGTGTATGGCTTATATATGCGCTGTTTATCTCCCGTCTCCACGTGAGTGACAGTTACGGACCATCAAAAGGAAGCTTCCAGAAAAAAGCTCGGGTCGCCACGCGGTCGCAGGACGAGTCTGGCGATCGGCTGCCCACCATTTTTCCTTCTCTTTTTCCTTTTTATTTCGGCCGGTTATTTGTGGCGCGCTGGCTGAGGGCTGGGGCGCATGACTTGCACGTGCTGACGGCTGTGGGAGGGCTTTCGATTTTTCTTTTCTTCGCCAATACTGCTGCTGTTAAAGTGCTGTCAAGGTGGCATACATGTTAACCAACCTACAGAATAAAATGTTTTTTGCTAATTATGATATACAAGTATTTCCT
>NC_051400.1:17279379-17279615 GCF_015228065.2 Penaeus monodon
CCTCCATTTTGGAATAAAAGATATACAAGTTCAAAGCCCCAGATGCCTTCGCGCCCAGCCCCCAGCAACGCTCAGACGGCGCCCCGCCCTGACCTCATGCCGCCCACAGCAACCGCCTTTGCAACCGTAAATCATCAAGCCCGAAACTCAACCGCAGGATCTCGTATCTCGCAACATCTATCTCGAAAACGTTTATCTACTGCATGAGCACTCTCTCTCCCCGGCGCGGCGGGCGA
>NC_051400.1:17280045-17280129 GCF_015228065.2 Penaeus monodon
ACTCTACGGGAGTTACACACACCCTTTAGATGTTCGAAACTGATCCTTAAGCACACACATGCCTGCGTGCTAGCGTGCGTACTG
>NC_051400.1:17280325-17280761 GCF_015228065.2 Penaeus monodon
GCAGGTAGCCTTCCTACAGCCAGCACCCTCCTCCTACGCCCAAGATGGCCCTTGATAATCGCAAGAGTGTAATAGCAGGTCGTTGAAGGGGGCCTCCTTACAAAGGCAACGAGAATGGTAAGCGGGTATCTATCTTCCTTCCTCTCTCGTTGCCCTATCCTCCTCTGCATCCCCCCCCCCAAAAAAAAAAAATCCTTCTCTCCTATACTCTACATTAATCCTCATAACACGGCGATATATGCTCCATCGTCCTCTCCTCTCCCGTATTAAAATAATCACCATACCCGGACCATCATTTATCAGAACGGGAAGGGGCGCGCAGATTACATAATGGGGTAAGGAGAGCACACGATGACAGGGCCTGAACACTTTATCCATAGATCAGTTCCCGTGTTCATAAGCCGATGGAGGGAAGGGGAGGAGGAGGAAAAATAAG
>NC_051400.1:17280916-17281588 GCF_015228065.2 Penaeus monodon
GAGAGAGAGAATAAACATGGTATGAAGTAAGCAAATGCTAAACAGGAGAGATGATGGCGTGAGGAGAGAAAGGAGTCTACGTTGGGCCAGAAGGTTCCAGCTCTAACTCATTTTTAGAGGCGAATCCCAGAGCTCCATATAGCTCATAATTTCCCAAAGCCCTTTCTTTGTCTCGGGGTTTACGGATCCCGACTTTCTCTTAACCTGCTTCAACCCGAGCACTCAACGTATGGCAACACCCGGTGCATGGGTGGCCCGGAGGCATCAAACTACTTGCAGTTGCAACTTGATTTAGAAAGTCGGGTTTTGCAGCTTTCGCCTGAGCCCATACAAAGCTGGGATCATCCCCTGTGCGATACCGCTTGCCCAGTCTAGGAACTTATTATTTTCTACCTTGCTTGAAAGAATGAAAAATAGTCACATCACTTTTATGGCACCGCACCTCTTGCTGCAATTACCCACATATCCACCGTCAAGTATAAATGCACCGCAGATTGAATCACGTTTTATAACCATCATTGCCTACATTTGCGGTTCTAATTCATTCAATATGAGATCAGACCAACATCTTATATGTTGCTAAAGGGAGGGAGGCAGGGACCGAAAGGCAAATCTGGACCAGCAACAAGCTCGATTTCCGGCAGGGTGATAAATGCCCAGTCAAATCTCCCG
>NC_051400.1:17281667-17281978 GCF_015228065.2 Penaeus monodon
CAGACTGGACTAATCTCTCCTCGAATCCGCAGACGCGAGGAACGAGGTGATAATCTTTTAGATGCTGCGACCACGCCCTGCTCTTAGAGGTTTCTTTCTCAGGACTCTCTCCTTGCTTACTGATGATTCGAGAAAAAAAAATAGTAACGATACTACATAAGTCATAATCAGTTGGGTAATGTGTGGTGGAACTGATAAGGTATATACAGCAATATTCAAAAGGTAAACCACAACGATCCCACACAACTTATTCACAGATGGGACATTTAGTCAATGTTCTACGAGCCACTGCAATCATCCGACTTTCTGTA
>NC_051400.1:17282425-17282585 GCF_015228065.2 Penaeus monodon
AACACGTTGATATCCAAGAGGAGTGCGTTCATCCCCCGCCCCCCACACACGCCTGTCACCCTCCCATAGCTGCACCATCAACAGGGTTAATGATACCCTAAAAGACACACAATCCATCAATGTCATCACCTTGACTTCGCGAGGATCTGTACCCTAAAAC
>NC_051400.1:17282874-17283029 GCF_015228065.2 Penaeus monodon
TCCGGCCAGAAAAAAAACCTATCGAATTAAACTCCACACCAAAACAAAACTTTGACAAAGGATTTTTTTTCGCGCCATTTGCAACAGAAATGGAAAGCCAAGGTAAGTTTTCCTTTGCATAGTCTCCCTTCATATTGCACGAATGCGAATCGGCT
>NC_051400.1:17283572-17283874 GCF_015228065.2 Penaeus monodon
GACTAGAGAGAGCCTGGCAACAAGAGATCGAGGAAGGGTTTATATAAATAACCTTTATCGCCAGGAAGGAATCAAAGAAGGTTAGCCTGGTGGGTGGGAATCCGAGAAGGGGAGACGGGTGGGGGCGGGTCAGAGGTGAGAGCAGATGGGGACCAGGGACAGGTGGGGGGGTTCATAAGGTAGGAAGGGGGAGCCACCACCCCCCGACTCCTTATCTAAATACAGCCGCCAAGCGCATCCACAGATTCCCCTGATGTTAATATTATTACGGTCTGCATAGTGCCTTTTTTTTGCGTGTGCGC
>NC_051400.1:17284048-17284749 GCF_015228065.2 Penaeus monodon
CGCGTATGTGTGTTCGTTTCCACGTGCGCGCAGCCTCCCCACCGGCCTCACAATCCGTTTCGTGACCAAAAAAGGGCAGGCAACCCCGGGTCCCAGCGCGGCCATGTCCATTCGCACTCGAGATAAATAAAACATCTCCAGCCTCTCCTTCGTCTCCCTTTATCGGCCTATCTCGTTGTTTTTTTCTTTCTCCGACTAATCCGTCCGCCATTATGAACCCGACACGCCCCGCAGGAATCTTCCTCACTCAATTTCAACAATTTTACAGCCGCGATCATCCGGCCAGAGCTCTGTCAACAGCCATTGTGAAGCCGGCTGCCGGTCACCATAACTTTCGCCGAACCGATAATGATACGTCCCATAAATAAACGATAACTGACGCGGCAATTAAGCGCAGGATCACCATAAATATGACACGCCGAGAATCAGCACTCGCGAGCGCCTCGGCGCGCCCGCAGCTCGCTATTGATACCCAGCCTCTATAAACATGCCACGGAATCATTGCACTGCCCTCGGACGCCCTGCCCCGCTGCCTGAGACACCGCGGAGGCGATAAGAACCCGCGGCCGAGAGATACGCGCCCTGGCGGTGCCGACGGCCGGCGACTGCGGAGGAGCCGCCTGCACTGCTGTCTCCTCTTGCCTCGTAAAAATGACAAGCGTATCTGAGGGGCTTACACAAGGCTTCGGATGAACTATCAA
>NC_051400.1:17285086-17285400 GCF_015228065.2 Penaeus monodon
TCCCCGTCTTTATACATCAGTCAAACAGATGTTAAAAACCCACGTCAGTTTTAATGTAATGAAAG
Organism: Penaeus monodon; assembly: GCF_015228065.2. Lineage (NCBI taxonomy): Eukaryota > Metazoa > Arthropoda > Malacostraca > Decapoda > Penaeidae > Penaeus > Penaeus monodon. The sequence continues at coordinate 17,285,152 of NC_051400.1, forward strand.
TTGCACAATCATGATACAAATAATTTGCACTTTTAAAAACAATGACGTTTCATTATGGCAAAGCGTATTTTTGACGAAATTCCAACACCAACAAAAACGGTAAATTGCAAACATTATTTCGCAAAAATCTGATGTCTGTGCTGATGCTGAATATATCGATGATTTAGAGATGGTTCTTGGTATCAGAAAATAGTTTGTTTGTGTTGCGACTCGAGTAAAAGAAATCAGTTTACTCTGCCTCAAGTGCGC
>NC_051400.1:17285707-17285809 GCF_015228065.2 Penaeus monodon
TGAATAACTATCACATGCTATTTATAAGAAATAAAGGGTAAAATATATCACTACTATTATTAAAAACAACAGCAACAATACTGGCAAATGATAGATGATGGT
>NC_051400.1:17285974-17286217 GCF_015228065.2 Penaeus monodon
TGTCAAGCTAATCAGAAATGCAAAGGGAAACAGCCTTTCGAATTTAGTCGACCTGCACTGCAACAAAAACACTTTATGAAACATGATGTCATCGCAGCGTTTAAAAAGAAATAAATCATAAGTAAATCCCTCGTTTGTGAACAATTCACAAGTAGAACAAAGCGCGGGGCCGGCAGGGTTCAAGTCAAATCATGAAGGTCTTAAATCAGAATCTTGTTCACGGTGTTACACTCCCCCCCCCCC
>NC_051400.1:17286408-17286513 GCF_015228065.2 Penaeus monodon
AGGAAGCTGGAGTGACTCCCCAGCCGCGCATGACTATAATAAATAATGCAGCAATCAGAGAGCCTTGTTAACACGACGAGTGCATGCCCCACCCACGCCCACACT
>NC_051400.1:17286552-17287203 GCF_015228065.2 Penaeus monodon
GAGCTTTCCTCTCAAATGGCTTCCCTTTTTGAAAGGTAATTCGCTTAAAAGCAGCGCCAGGGCCTTCCCCTGGGCCTTGCAGATTCGGAAGGTCATGGAAATGCTGGGAGAAAGGAGGCTTTATCTTTTTGGCGGGAACAGTTCTCCCGCTCTCTCGGCCTCTATCTCTCAGTCTAAATATCTATCTCTGTTCATTTTCCATTTTTGTTGGTCTCTGTTTTCGTTGGCACTATATGCGAACGAACGCACAATTCCAGAAGAAAAGTATGTAAACAAACTGACAAACTAACATAGCCACAGGAAGACACGACGAAGCACATGCAAAGGCCCCTGGCGCAAGCCCGCCAAACCCTGGGCGCCCACGAGCGAATGCCATGGCTGCAGTACTGCCTCGCCCACGCTAAATCAATTACAGTAATCACGCTCGCCCGATCATCGCTCTCTCGCATGTCTGACACGTCCGGTGGCATGACACGACCCCTTACGGCACCCCGCACACGACGGACCCACACGGCAACAAAACAAAAGTTTGACAAATGGCGTGCAAGCACAACGGCGGCTCAAACAAATCGCTGTAGATGGGAACATGTGTTGCCTAAATAAACTCGGAAAAAAATCACACACAAAATAGTTTTTCTCTTCCTCGTTTCG
>NC_051400.1:17288190-17288934 GCF_015228065.2 Penaeus monodon
AAGCTAAGCATCAACAGGCAGCAGAGCAACGAAACCTCTGCCCGGAGAGACGAGGACGCGACCACCAACGACTCCGTGATGCCCAGTTGTCACTCACGCATATAATGCAGCACGAAGTCCCCCCTCAGTTCATTCACCTCCTTCCGACCCGCCCATCACGGGTTCTTATGAGGCGCTGCTGGCTATTTGCATATTGCCTAGCCTTTGGGGGGATCGTAAAATCGCAGATAAGGGATCAATCATGCTATCCCTCCCCCCCCCCTCTCGCTTTCTTTTTGTCTCACTCTTACTCTTGTTCTTTTTTTTCTCTCTCTTTCACTTACTCCCTTGCTCTTTTTTGTCTTTTTCTCATACTCTCTCGTTTTTTGTCCTTTTCTCGTACTCTCACGCTCTTTTTTGTCCTTTTCTCGTACTCTCTCGCTCTCTTTTTGTTTCTTTCAATTACTCTCGATTTTTTTCTCTTACTGTCTTGCTCACTTTTCGTCTCCTTGCTCTCTCGGTCCAGGCATCTCCCTTTTCTCGTGTCTAATTTCTAGCTCCCACTGCCCATTCCCATTCAATTTATCACACACAAAAACTAGTTTGTTTAAAGCGCTTTGCTTCGTACGTCCTCCGCCCTTCGGGAGCGGATCAGGTCGCTCAGCAGGGCTAATCATTTCTCTAACCATTTTCACATGCTTTGTCCTGGGGCGAAAGAGGACGCCACTCGAAAGTTAGCTTGCGGGTGGCTCGGGTATGCAAAAG
>NC_051400.1:17289243-17289318 GCF_015228065.2 Penaeus monodon
GGCCCGCCGAGCGCCACGCGGAATGCAGCACGCCCGCCCGCCGATTGGGTGGTCCTCATCGCAGTCCTCATCAAG
>NC_051400.1:17289411-17290559 GCF_015228065.2 Penaeus monodon
TCTGCCCAAGACGCCCACTTAGCGAGGCGGAGATCCTCCAGCGCCCGTACATGGTGCAAAGGCAGACGCCCGCCGCCGCCCTCGTAGGAAATCTGCTCTCATGGGCGGCGACTGATCGATGTCCTCGAGCGCCTTCCCTCGTTCGGGCTGAATATGTTAATGCAGTTTCGTGTTTTCACTTTATTATTTTTTCATCTAAGAATCAATCTGCGAACGTTGGGGAGAGGGGGGTGGAGAACGACAGGGAGAGCGAGATACGAGTGTGAGTCAGAGAGGAAATTCTATCCACACCCCAGGAAAAAACACTCAAAAAATTTAAAGGAAATATTACAACGATAACAAACAAACGCGCAAAAGAAGACAAAAAGCGCGGGAGAGGGAGGCGGGAGAAGAAGCGACCAAACCCTTCGAGGAGGATCTTGTTCGCGTTGGTTCCCGCTAATCCCTCGCCGGCACCTGCTTGCGCCCTGCCCTCGGAGTCCCTGGCACCTGGCCGGCCGGCACCTCCCCGGGGCAGCCTGCAACGACCACCCGGCGGCTCGACCAAAGGGCGACATCTATACCATAACTTCCACGGTTTTGGAGAAGCCTTTGTTCTTAGGGCGGAGATCCGCTTCGGGGCTTCACCACAAGATTTATATTTCACAGAACAAATGAAATGAAAGAGTAAGAATTGCGCCAGTGATTTTCTGAGTAAGAAGGGATAAGGCGCACAGGGGAGAAGGAGATGGAAAGGCAAGCCGGCCTTAAAATCATAATAAGATCACTAATGGGGAAAAAAATCGGAAAGAGTTCGGAAAAAAGGGAATGTTAATACACCTTTTCCTTGCGCTCGCACAGTTATACAAACGAGTTCAGAATTATCGAAGAAACATTCTGTATCTTAAATGCAATTCTGTGAACGAACAAAAAAAATCCAACACGCAATAATGAGAACGATGATGATATAAATATGACAGAGAGAAGGCGAATGGCAATGTGCGATAATTGCAGACCAGTTGCAGCTACCACTTTGTCCTCCCAAGCATGAAATAAATGTTCATGTGTATCTATATCTCCTATACATATATTAAAGAGAGTGTGGCGAGAGAGGAGAGATCAGTGAGAAGTGGATAAATGAGAGCGAGGGGAGGGGGAGGCGGAGGGAG
>NC_051400.1:17290777-17291224 GCF_015228065.2 Penaeus monodon
CAATAAAGCGAGCCACAGAGGAGAGAAAATCAAGAAAGAGAAGAAGGAAGAGCGAAAATGAAAATCTCCCATTCGCAGCTTCTCGGATTACTCTCACGAAGCAATAACACTAATCAACAAATCAAGGTTTTCGAAAAAGGCCAAGGAGTTCGCCCGCCTGTTAATTAGTGTGTCAAAACCCTAACTGCGAGGGTGAGGAAAAGAAGGTGAACTCGAGTGTGACTAGACGTATTCAAGTGTGGTCTAAGTGTGCTTGAGTGTGGTCTGACTACGTAAGGGTGAAGGGTTAGCGGGGGGGGGGGGGGGGACGGCCTTACAAGTGTAAACAAGTGTTAATGGAAATCCCATGTAATGTGTTGAGGTAAAAGTGGCGTTGGTGCCGAGCTTCTTGTGGGACTTACAATGTGAAGTTTCAGTCATATTATAATTTATTTGACAGACAGACAA
>NC_051400.1:17291311-17291621 GCF_015228065.2 Penaeus monodon
ATGCATACTGTATTTCGAACGAACACCTGTGACGCCCCCATTTCCCTTGCAAATTCCGATGGATATCAGAAAATGAAGCTACAATGGCCTGCAGACACTAATCGCAGTTCGCGTCTGCGTTCCTGCATGGCGCTACATATATATACGGTCATGCAACCGCTCCTTCCTCCCTCGTCTGCCTCCCCCCACCCACGTACCCTCACCTGCAACTTCAGGGCGAGTGATTTACAGGGAACTTTACACGTCACGTAAAGAGAAAAAGAGAAAAAATAACGGAATCCAGTGAGGTCATCCGCCTAGATTGCCTTGT
>NC_051400.1:17292006-17292185 GCF_015228065.2 Penaeus monodon
TCAAATGTCTGGCTCTGATCTCCACCGCCGGCGGCCGGACCGCACCGAACTTTCGGCCGCGCGCTGACATTACCCGCTGCCGGCGTCGTTTACGGCACTCAGTGTCAGACGGCCGCCGCCGAGGCATTAATCCGTGCCAACCGCTGCAGTCAAGCGTGTCAGAGTGCAGCTCCCCCTCC
>NC_051400.1:17292237-17292337 GCF_015228065.2 Penaeus monodon
TTATCTAAGGCCGGAGAAAAGGTTACCGTCAGCCCCTTCACCACGTCCATTAAACCCATTGAAAAAAGTCAGAACCTGTCTCTCATATCCATCAGCATAT
>NC_051400.1:17292602-17292780 GCF_015228065.2 Penaeus monodon
AGATATCAGCCTAGCCCTTCAGCCACTTACGGATCAATTAGCTTTTAGGCACAGCCCCCTCCACCAACATAGCTTGCATAGCAACATTTCCATAAATATGCAACCTTCCATATAGGCCTAAGCTATACCCGTACAAGGGACAGAACACCATAAATTAGCAGCTGCCAAACTTTTTCTC
>NC_051400.1:17292975-17293184 GCF_015228065.2 Penaeus monodon
TCCGGCAACACAGGAGATGGATCTTTAATGTCACGGTTCCGTAGCCTTATAAAAGAAATGTCCTACCTATAAGATCTCCAAACTTTCTTCGAATTAAAAGCCTACATTCTGCACAATCCTGCAAGAGCGCATTGCTCCCAAAATGAAATCACGATAAAATTCGACAACAATGTGAAATAAGCACCTTAACCTATACTTCCCTCATCCCA
>NC_051400.1:17293231-17293353 GCF_015228065.2 Penaeus monodon
ATTTATAGTAAACGCGTGCTGTTCCCTCTGACCTCGTTCCGCCACGGCAGCAAAAGCGAGGTGAAAGTTTGCTCCTCCTCCAACGCAGTGACCCAAGAATCCTTCCTTTCCCCTCATCTTTC
>NC_051400.1:17294063-17294824 GCF_015228065.2 Penaeus monodon
TCCCTCATATTTTCCCAATAAAGGCAGGAATCCCGGAGTGACCCTCTCCCTCCTCGCGCGCGCCGCCCTTCGGCAGGCCGCCCTTGCACCCGAATGCGGCAGACAGCGAGGCCGCACATCAACGCTCCTGACAATAACCCATAAACTGTGCGGGAGAATTCCACTGGCAGACGAACACCACACCCGCAGCTGTCTTCGCCGCCTTATCACGCCCGCAGCGGCGACAATCGAAAACCATACGTCTGTCTTCGTTTTATCTCAAGCGCTCGACATCATGACAATTATCGCTTCTTCGCCACTGCCTGTGTCGCCACGCCGAGAGACAACAGTAAATTCACTCCAAAAATACTGACAAGGAAGCGGATAACAGATGGACGCAACGAGAGTAAATCGAAAAATATATATATAAAGAGAATACATATTTCATTTAAATAGCTTTGTTTTGGTCACTGACATATGCGGGGGGGGAAGAAAGGAGAACTCAAAACAGTGAGAAACAGAAAGAAGGCAGGAAGAGCAAAATATAAAAAGGGAACAGAAAAAAAAACAGAGATGGACTCATAAAAGCTCTAAAAGCGCTCCCACAGCCACCGCCTTGCCCCGCCGCTGCCACGCACCGTCTGCCGGGGATGCAGCTGAGTGCAATGGCTTGTCGGGGGGCGCCAGGTGCACGGAGGAGGCGTGGACGCATAAGGGCAGCGCTCATAAAGATGTTGTCGCGGCGCTAACTGTTAACTGCTAGAGAATGCACGGGTTTGAGA
>NC_051400.1:17294907-17295820 GCF_015228065.2 Penaeus monodon
GAAGGAATAAGGAAAAGGGTGGTGGGAGAGGGGAGAGAGCAGGCTGGGACGAGGGGAGAGGGGCGAACAGAAAAGAAAAGTAGGCGGCGATAAAAACAAAAGAAAAAAACAGTGACGGGAGTGACAGCACAACGCACAGGAGCGCGTCTCTGGGCGTCTGGGAGCAGGAATGTACACATAATACAACAAAATCAAAAGCTCTAACCAATAACTGTAAGAACAAAAATATATATTTCCAAAGTACAGGTTCAGACAGAATAAGGAAAACAAATAATAAAATAAACAAGAATAAAAATGTTCTAAAGCCATAACACGAGGCAGAATAAATATTAACTAAAGGAAAGTTAAGACTAACAAGCACACAATAACAGAGGAATTGTAACAATGGAAAAGATTGACCGAGTGACACAATCCACAGATATATCACTCCAAGATTTCTCTAGCCAGTTTACTCGAATGGATGTGCAATTGAAAAAAACTCGCAGAAAAAATGAAAAGCTAAGCATGAATTCGAACACAAACCACAACAATCAACTTCCAACCGCCGATTCACCTTCCGCGATCCGTCAAATAATCTGATGAAAAAAAGTGACACGCGAGAAAATGGAATGAAAGAGAAAAGATACGAAGGCTTGATAAAGAAACAGAGTGGAGGCTTGATAAAGAAACAGAGTGGAGGCTTGATAAAGAAACAGAGTGGAGGCTTGATAAAGAAACAGAGTGGAGGCTTGATAAAGAAACAGAGTGGAGGCTTGATAAAGAAACAAGAGTGGAGAGAAAGAAATCGTCCATTCAGGTAGCCAGCCCGTCGATAGCGACCATAAATCATGCGACACAGCTGTTCTTACACGTGCAAACGCCCAAAAACTGCCGGGGGAAGGAGCGCCAGGAATGTCAGGTGGGCTGAAGGGTG
>NC_051400.1:17296127-17296825 GCF_015228065.2 Penaeus monodon
GCAATGTCCATGAAGAATCAATAGACCATTTCAAACTCACATCTAATATTTTGTTATTATCTATTTTCACATTATAGGTGTTACAGTCATTAGCATGCATCCAATAACAAAAAAATCTAGCAAACAGCATTATAAAACATCGATTTATGTTTACCATTATCATATTATCTATATAAATATCTCACCTAACATCATTTCTATTACTTTTATCATCAATCTTATCATACGTCTCTGGCTGTGGACATCTTCTAGCCACGGCTTATAAACAGGCCACGTTAGACTCATCTTGCTCATCTGTTTGCTTATGTAGGCCTATATGTAAATGCGCTCGCTGACCCATTATGCGTAATTGTATCGGCAGTTGGTCGTTGCTCAAGAGAATCAAACAGCACAGCGTTTAGACACAGCTCTGCACGCGCGCTGATTGCAAGAAACGGACACACAGAAACAATTAGGAAATGACTCCCTCGTTGGCGCTCACTCACCACCACGATTTCCTTACCTTCTTAGGAACTTTGTTTAGGAAGGCAATGTGATAACTGCATCGCTTACCTGCAAGGAAGAATAATACGTATTAAAGGTTATCATAGCAGCAATAAGCATAAGGTTAATGGCAACAGTAACCAACAGCCACAGTAGAAAAATACTAAAATTAACGCAAGAAATAAAGACATTATGCAGATACGTGTATTTGTACA
>NC_051400.1:17297497-17297697 GCF_015228065.2 Penaeus monodon
CCTTTAATGCTATCTTTCGTTCATCCCTTTCCATAAAACATCCGGTAGAGTAGATTAAGGGCCGGACAAAAATAACACCATATCACAACAAACGTATTTTTGTTTCCTATCCGCCTGTTCTTGAAAATAAAACTGTCCTCGTCACCCTTATAACACTATCTTAATATTCTTATCAAACGACATGTTACTTAAATACCAAA
>NC_051400.1:17297731-17297978 GCF_015228065.2 Penaeus monodon
GCTTAAATACCAAAAGAAGCTTTTCTTCAGAGATGAAGATAAAGCTCGCGATGACGAAGAAGGATAAAAGCTAGAGAAAAGGATACTAGAATTTTGGGAAAATAAAGACACTGCCACAATAACCCTCCCCCCACACCGCCTTAAAAAAAAAAAAGAACAAGGCTTCCTATTTCCGGCAAGAAGGCTTCCAAAAGGGTGAAAAGCAACAGCCTAATGGAAGGGGCGGCGGCGTGGGCGTGGGCACGCT
>NC_051400.1:17298038-17298578 GCF_015228065.2 Penaeus monodon
ACTAAGGTCTGTCCGTCAGTCAGCGAAATTCCCTCGTCCCAGCGCAGTCGTCGCCTCGCCTCCCAGCCTCCAAATCGGGCGCCGTCGGCTGATGGGAAATCCTAAAACTGAACAGATCGTCCCAAGTTATCCGGGGCTAATCGCTCAGGCTTTTCCGTTGTTGTTTTACAGGCATCTGGTAAATCAATAGGGCTTGTGTGAAATTAAAGAGGAAACTAAACTAAAGCGAGACTAAATAGGCTGTGCGAGTTTCGGTGCGAGCAATTTTAATCTTTGTTTAATTTTTCTTCAGTTAGATTGATTTTCATTTGAGGCGCGAAATGAAAACGCTCAAACTCAACAAATCAACAAGCTTTAAACATTAACAAAGTGTTGCTTTGCATCAGTAAATGTTTAGATTTCCTGCATCCAATAAATCAGCAAAATATACAATATAACAGACCACCCAATCATGTGAAAACGTGGCATTTAACTCCGTAGAATTAAACTTACGTTAATCCAAATTTATGCCGGGACTTTTTAGATGATTCGCTTCCATTT
>NC_051400.1:17298610-17299226 GCF_015228065.2 Penaeus monodon
AACAGACATTCATTTTCCAATACTCGTAAAACATATATAGAATATTAATTTCAAATCCAGGGAACAAAGGAACCGCACTCTATCAACAAAAATATAATAACTTGATACTTTATGAATTATAATCCTTAACCACAGTGATATTTTGCATCTCACACATTTGCATACGGAATTATTATGCATTACTATATATATCAAATACCCGATTTCATCGAGCCGTTTTAATGCACTTTATTTCGAAATTTTAAAAGTTCACATCTAAAACACGATATAATATAAACATTTCTTTATTATTACCATGCATACCATAAATAACTATTCTGTTGGATTTCTTTAGAATTTTGAATAATGGAAAGAGTCTTAATGGGCCTACAGAAACGACAGAGGTGCTGGTATGATATAAAGTTAATACTTTCCTTTAAAACTTTAACCGCGATAATGATTGCTACTTGGAACGAAAGCTAGAGAAGAGAAGGAATTTCCAGGACAGTAATGAATTAATCTTGTCTCTGTCTCCACAGACGGAACTTTTTCCTCTCCTTTGTGCCTGACTCCTTTGTCTGGGATTGTGATTCTTGCTTTTGCCGGCACAAGAACATACGTTCCCTGAGGCAAAAGC
>NC_051400.1:17299488-17299915 GCF_015228065.2 Penaeus monodon
TCCCCAACCATAAAACCATTTCAGAAAGCTCTTTAGATATAATCGATATCAATTTATCACCGGGGCATAAAAAGGCGCAAAATCAATTCAAAGAACTATTATACTCCAGCGCCCGTCCTCTTGCTTATTCGTCCCTAATAAAAACAATCGAATGAGACCTACCATCCATCTATCATGGGATATCAACACCAGACTAAGGAAAAAAAGCTAAAAAAATAAGCGAGATCTTATCTCTCCAGCAAGCAATTTTGCAACGCATCCGAATCGCAATCTATTTGCAATCTTGACCATCGATTACTGTCGGAGAGCGTAGCAGCCAGCGACTCCAACGCGATCTCGTGATGCCGCGAGAGAGCCGCGCCCGCCCAGAGCTCCCTCGCCAAGCACGCCTGCCGCGGCGCATCTCCCGACTCGACGCTGCCGAAGG
>NC_051400.1:17300894-17301484 GCF_015228065.2 Penaeus monodon
TTATATATTACACATTTGACAACACCTACTGAAACACACCGAGGGAAAAATTAATAACGATCCTCTCCTCTTGCCCGGCGTTTACAGACATCGTTTTTTAGCGAAAACACCCTCTCCGCCGCCGCCCCCCTCCCCCCCTTCCCCGAGGGTGTCCGCGCCCCTCATTCACCGCATCTCCACCCAGATGTCCGCCCTCGGGTGCACGCCCTTTCAGCCACGGCGAACAATCTCGCTTATATATGTATATATTTTTCCCCCGAAAGGCAAAGAAGGATGTTTATTGCTGTCTTGATATCCCTTCCCTTCTCTCCCGCCGGTAAAATGACCCTGATATAAGGACGGCAAAAGGCACAATAAAAGGGCGTGGATATAAAACACAAAACGAGTGAAAGCAGCACGATGCGAAACAATGAAACTAAACGAAAAAATGCAACACAAAAAGCGGGCAGCCAATGCTAAAAAGGCCAAGCAGCTGTCATATCGCGTACGCTCATATATCGTGCGAGCGAATGAGGTTCCCAAAACGGCTGAAAATCTCAATTTCCTCGGGTGTCAGCGCCCGCCTCGATCCCGTCCGGGGGTCATTACAC
>NC_051400.1:17302046-17303158 GCF_015228065.2 Penaeus monodon
AATTCATGTAATTTCCGCATTTAAGCTTTCTGTATCTATGTTTTACCTTCTGCTTTATCCCCAACAAAAAATGTTGGGGATCCACATTTCCGTGCATGAATTGCGAATGCAGAAATAATGCAGCCCAATGAAGCAGAAGACGACGAAGCAAAAGATGAATATGACAAAGAGAAACTCGACAACAATCTAATCGAAAAGTTGGATTAGAAACACAGCCTCCTTCATTAATATGCAAATGCACGCCTGCTCGCCGCCGCGTCTTCGCCAAACGGGACCTATGGAGCCCCGCGCCGTGCCTGCTGCTCTGCCGTGCCTGCGCCCGCAACGCCGCCGCTCATTAATATGCAAATTGACACTCTAAAGCCTATCCATATTTTATCTCCGGTAAAATCATCCAGGTACACACTGCACTAACGCACGCGCATAAATGAACACACAGAAACCAAACAGGCAGAAAACATAATCATCCTATTTAAAATAATTTCTAGAATGCAATAAAGCAATCAAAATGCAACTCCCAAATCATTCGGTGATTAGCATGCCCGCAAACCTACTTTTAAAGAATCCACGGAGATTTAACAATCCCTTAATCTCTCGCTAAATCCCCAGACGGTGATTTCGCCTTTAAAAGCAACTCCATATGCAAACAAAGCTATCGGATGTGAGGCGCACAATTAGCGAAGCATCGGAGGCTCAGCGGCGGGGATGTGAAGCAGCAGAGTCGCCGGAGCGATTGAGTGGGAAGTGGCGGACGAGCGAAACTGGTGGGGCTTGAACTGATGCCGTGGCTGACTTTCCTTTCCGTGTTTTCTTTGTCCGGTTTTCTTTTTATTTTGTTTGTCCTCATTTTGCATTGAGTTTGTACTCGATCTGTCTTCTTTTTCACTTAATATTTTCTATAGCTTCCCTTCAGATATAATTCCTCCCTTCCTCCTTTCTCCCTTCCTAAACTTCTTCCCTCTTCCGGCTGTCTGGCCCAAACCCACAACCCTTTCGAAAAAAAAAATCTACCAAGAGGTTATTAAGCCTTCCCTTCTCCCTTTTAAATGTCTAATGAACCCCCATCCTCCGTCACCGTTCCATGCCTACCCCACCCTTCCCCTCAGCAGGCA
>NC_051400.1:17303203-17304053 GCF_015228065.2 Penaeus monodon
AGTTTTCAAGAGGCTCATAGGTAGTCTTGAGAAAGGCTCTTACGTCATTCCTTTCGAATGGCTATCGGTCCTGCTATCGTGTTTTTTCATCATTCCACTTTTTTTCGTTTCTCATTCTCTCCTTCCTACTTGTATTTCTTCTTTTTTTATTATAACTTTGTCATTTTCTTTATTACTTTTCTTGTTCTTTGTGTATGAGTGTGCGTTTTATTTTTACAACTTGCCATCCACCTTTCGCTACATACCCTTTCCCTTAAATTCTCTACCTCCTTCACCTCTGATTTCTTTCTCCTCCGTTTACTTTTCCTCCATTTGTCCCCAAACCTCCGATGTTTTCCTCCCCCTCGCATTCCCCAATATATCCGGCCGTGGTACTTTCAATGCCATATGTCCCTCTTCCCCTATACCCTACTAAAAAAAAACACGAATAACATTTTCTTTAACAAATTCTCTGCCACTCCCATCGACGTCTACCCCCCCCCCCTCGCTTCCACTAAACACATCCACCCTACGTCCTGTCACCCCATCCCCCTTTCTCACACTTTCACTCCCTCTGTCTGTTCCCCCCAATCGCAACCTCTCACAACTGCCTCCACCCCACTTCCCACCTCCCCATCCCCCTTTCTCAACCCTTTCACTCCCTCTTTCTCTCCCCCCACCCTCAACCCCCACAATACCCCCCCCTCCCGCCCTCACTATGAGTCAGGCCGCCCGTGTCTGGAGCGCGTCTGAGGCATAATGAGCCCCGACCCAAAGCCTTACACGGACTCGGGCACACGGCCACGAAGTTTACATATTTCATCTTTTTTCGTTTTTTTCTCTTTTTTCCCCCATGGGTTTTTGCTTAATA
>NC_051400.1:17304802-17304899 GCF_015228065.2 Penaeus monodon
TATACATACAATCTTCTTGGCTAATCACATTCTTAGCAGACACTTCCCCACGCTCGCCCTCATACTGCCCACGGACGCGTCGTCGAAGCATGGGCCC
>NC_051400.1:17304973-17305545 GCF_015228065.2 Penaeus monodon
TTATATCTATAAACACAGTCACAAGTAAACAGATCTACTACCAAATATCAAACGCACACAAGCACGCAATCTGTAAGACACCCCCACCAACAGCTACACCTCCGTTGATCCCACACCGGCATCTTTTTGGCATCCCCCAAGACATTTATGAAGGCATATCTCTTCGCAAAATGATTCAGTCGAGCCAGGGCTTAAATGCACTCGGGGGACGCCCACTTACATAAAAAAGAAAAGAAGAGGAAAATGTATCTGTATGACAAAGAGCTTTAAGTGGGCCGAGGAAGGGTATTATAAGGTGTAGCATGCATATCATGTTTCATGGATAAATTGTTCGATAAGAATACAAAAGATTCTGAGGGTATTCAGAAAAGTATACATCGAGTTTATCATATATTCTAATGACAAATCCATCTATTTTTACAAGCAAGTGATTCCTTCCCGACCTTTGCATTACCATCTAACAACAATGCCTTCCGCCGCCATCCCGACAAAGCATAAGCAAATCTTTCGCTCTAAAGCCGCGACCCCAAAGCTCACATGATTCCCGCACCTCGGCCACTACGACGAGTGAT
>NC_051400.1:17306232-17306886 GCF_015228065.2 Penaeus monodon
GCCCGTAAAAGTTCGTAAAGCAAGATCCTGAACCAGATATAACCTTCCGAGTCCGAATCCGCCAGCATCCGAGGAGCGAGAGATCCGCCCCGTCCGCTGAAGAGAGAAGAGGGGGGGCCGGACCCTGCATTGCGTATGCGAAAACACGAGGATCTGCTGGAGATGTAAACGCATCCTTGGGCACCGCGCGGCAGTGAGGAAGGGCGGGCCCGGGAGAGAGCAAAGGAATTTTTATTGGATGTCTCTCCCTCGATGGACGAAAGCCGTGGCATGTCCGTCAGGAGAGAAAACAGGCAGGCCAAGGAATGCGTCTAGTAGGTGTCTAGACGAGGCAGGCCGAACCATCGCCAGATATTGCTGCGCCCGTTCGCGATGGCGCCTCCGCCCCTGCTCTGGGCGCCCTGCCTACGCGCTTTCTTTCCCAGGAGCCCGCCACTTTCAAGCCGCTTATAGAAAACAACTACGCCCTGTTTCTTTTCACATCCTCTCCTCCCTCCTCCCACTCTTTCTTCGCCAGCTACAAATCCTAACCGCCCGTCTTCCCATCTTCCCTCCGATCTTAATTATCATTATTATCCTCTACATTCGACTTCGCTACAGTCAGCACATCTTTATCGTTCTTCTCGTTGTATTCCTCCACGGTCACTTCTTATT
>NC_051400.1:17306921-17307062 GCF_015228065.2 Penaeus monodon
TCCATCCTTACCAACGGCATCCCCCCCCCCCGTCTCCTCTCCGCGAACCCGCTGAAAACTAATCGTTCCCCGAGATCATGTTGCCACCGCCCGCGTGACTCAACTCGCCGTCAACAACGCAACCACTGCTATAAATCACAG
>NC_051400.1:17307154-17307262 GCF_015228065.2 Penaeus monodon
ATCTCTACATCTCTACCATATCTAGCAGCCCCCCTTCCACCCATACCCATCCCCCCTACCCACCTCTAGCTGCGCCCATCCTCCTTCAATCCCCCTTTACCCATCTCC
>NC_051400.1:17307296-17307380 GCF_015228065.2 Penaeus monodon
CCTTCTCCTGACACGTAAACCTCCCTTCCTTGCCTTACGATGGCCTGACTTTTTACTTGCAACAGTGTCTTGTGTTGCATAAAC
>NC_051400.1:17307625-17307929 GCF_015228065.2 Penaeus monodon
CGGCTATACAAAGGAACAAAAAGGCTGGTGGGCGGAAAATAACATAAAAACTGACAGAAGAACAGAGATAAAAAAGAGAAGCGCTTCAAACGGAACGTCAACGACCCTAAGATAAGACCTAGAAAAGAAGCAAAGACGGACGATTAAATTTTCGGTTTCTTCAAGACGCTTTAGTTTCTGCTGAAGGAAGACTCGGGGAATGGTTGGTAACTTTCGCCATTCAATGTGTTCCATTTTGCTCTTGATGAATGTTGCTCAGTTCTGCTCACCATCCTCTTCTTGCAGACCATCCTCTTCCCTCTTC
>NC_051400.1:17308078-17308521 GCF_015228065.2 Penaeus monodon
AATACTCATTTTTTCCCTCTCTCTCCCGACAAAAACTTCATCAATAAAAAAACCAGAAAAAAATAAATGGCACTAAGCAAAAGCAACGCTGGTTCTGCCCCGCCCTTTTTGCAATCTACATCTTCATTGCTTTCTGCTAAATGATGGATAACCTTTTGGGGAGGGAGGGGGGGGGGTTGCAAAAGGCATTATTGCAATCTTGCGTGTTTTCTCCCACAAACTCTTGCAGGGTCGACGACATGTATTCTATAAAAAAAGAGAGAAACAGAGAAAAAAATAACGAGGAAACTTGAATGATGGGACGGAAGGAAATGCAAATATGTAAACATAAATGTAAACACTACAACTTCTGAACAAGAAACCGATCTTGTGAACTTGGGGGGGGGGGGGATAACAGAGCTGGTAAACATGTGTATACAGTTCGAATCACTGCCCACCGTCCA
>NC_051400.1:17308713-17309428 GCF_015228065.2 Penaeus monodon
ATCACAGCCGGTCTACAGGACAACCAAATCCGCACAGCCTTTTTCACTCACGCCTTCACCCGCCCTACGCTTTTCCTCAAACCCGCGGACACCGGATCACGTTCCTCGACGTTCCTCAGTACGTGGCTTCAAAGGAACCCGTCCCCATGGCAAACGTTTGAATCAATTAGTTGTATTTACTGAAGTACACCCTTTGGAGACTCGCGATGTGTCAGGCTGGGTTCGCGGTTTGAAGAAAGATGAACAGAAAAGGGAGGGCTGAGAAAGGAAAACCAGAAGGATATCAACTTATCAAATCAAAATTTATTCTTTCATGATCAAAAATAAAACTCCCATCTCGGAGTATGTGCACATATTTAACTCCAAACAACCAAAAAAAATACGACGAAAAATTGCGCACCGAGAAGAAAAAAAAATTGTATAAATATTTCTATAAATGAGCATAAAAACCTTTCGGAGTCTGCTTTGGCTATCTGCAGCCCCGGCGCATCATCGTTCCCTTATTCCGCGTGATTTATGAGATGTGCGAGCGTGATTGCTTAATTTTCCTTGTCGTAAAAATGATGCATGGGGGTTTCTCGCTCTGCAACAGTAAGGGCCATTTAGGAGAAAAAATGACAGCAATGTTCGTCTCATTCCCTTCAATAATATATTCACAAGGACCGTGTCGATGCAAACGAGAGGACACGAATGTATCAACATGTGGTATCAAATA
>NC_051400.1:17309653-17309964 GCF_015228065.2 Penaeus monodon
TAGTAACGGACCGAATACTTCGACTTCTACTCGCAGCAAGAAATCGCCGAGGGCATCGATGACCTAACGAGTGGGCGAGTCTTGAAGTGACCTCTCCCCCTTCCCTAGACCGCTCCCCCTCCCCCCTTACCCTTCCCCCTCCTCCGCCCCTCTGACCCCACCCCTTTCTCCTAAATCAGCTGGAAAAGGCTGAGAGGCGAAGTATCCATCAAAACAGAACCTCCCCCCCCCCCCCGCGCTCGTGCTTCCCGACGGGTGTTCCCGAGCGGGCGAGGCAGCGGTCAGGCAAAAAGCTAGTTTCTCGGTACTTC
>NC_051400.1:17310059-17310253 GCF_015228065.2 Penaeus monodon
TTTTTTCTCTCCTCCCTCCTTTGTAAATCCCCTTCGTATTCTCTATACAACCACGTATGAAAAGATGGGCGTAAAATGAGTCTACCGAACATCCATAATGGAAAAGGCCGGCCACAGGTCTATGAGTTATTTTTATACCTTTCTCATAAACATTTTTTAATAGTCTTCGTTCCGTCTTTATTACGCCCTTAAGG
>NC_051400.1:17310537-17310613 GCF_015228065.2 Penaeus monodon
TGCGTGATCCACGGTCGTATTCCCCGCAAATAAGCGTAGGCCTACCCAGTGCCAGGGAAGGCCGGAGCGCGCGTAA
>NC_051400.1:17310637-17312329 GCF_015228065.2 Penaeus monodon
TCGAGTATCGCCTCGGACACCGCCTCGGAAGTCTTTCGCGATCGGAAAGAAATTCGCGTCGATCTGCGTAGCGCGCGGAGCGACCGAACGGCGAGCAAGGGCACAGAAATCGACGCGAACTTCCTTTTCCTCACATTCTTCTGACATTTCTGTTAAATATGAAGTAAAGAAGAAGGCTTTTGACTCGACGGTTTTAATTCATTTCGCTGTTTTTACGTAGGTGCATTCTCTCCTTTCTGGTTCTCTTCTACAGAGACATGGCATCACGCCTACGAATCCTTTCATCTAAAAGTGGAACGAATGATACTCCTGACAACGCTGATAACTGCCTCTACGTCGACTAGCACTCTCAGACGAACAAGATGTAAAAAATAACAACCCTCTGACCAACACGTTCAGATAATTAACAATTTGTCCTTCCTAATAACGAACAACCAACTACAGCCTCGCAAAGAAGAGAGAAAATCGAATCCGTTCTGAAGAGAAGAGAGAAAATCGAAGAGAGAAAGAAGAGAAGAGAGAAAATCGAAGAGAAGAGAGAAAATCGAAGAGAGAAAGAAGAGAAGAGAGAAAATCGAAGAGAGAAAGAAGAGAAGAGAGAAAATCGAAGAGAGAAAGAAGAGAAGACAGAAAATCGAAGACAGAAAGAAGAGAA
The DNA here is from genome assembly GCF_015228065.2 of Penaeus monodon. Classification (NCBI taxonomy): domain Eukaryota; kingdom Metazoa; phylum Arthropoda; class Malacostraca; order Decapoda; family Penaeidae; genus Penaeus; species Penaeus monodon. Next base: position 17,311,293 of record NC_051400.1, read on the forward strand.
GAGAGAAAATCACAGGAAAGAGAAAATCGAATCCGGCGCCTCTGGAGCACCTCCACAAAGGAATCTCAGACCACAAGCAACACGGCGGCTTCTGACCGACCTCTTGCACCCTCTCTCGCTCTCTCTGTCTGTTTGGATCTGCCTCAAAAGTGGAGGGAAGGGACAGTCCATCATTAACGATAACAAATGAATGATACCTCCCGACCACAAACCACCCAATAAACAGTCTCTCCAGCCCAAACAAAACCGAATCAGTCACAAACAAATGAAACCTTCCCAACACAGAGAAATTGTCCACCAATAACAGAGCGCAAGCAGATGAAATTATCCATCTATTTAGAACCGTCCATCACCCACAAGCAGCAAACCCGTGAAGCCTCCTCGGCGCAGAGATCCTCCATCCCCGAGGCCGACCCACCCGCTCTCCAATTACCCATGTACCCTAAGGTCACGCAGCGTGTCTTATTTGTCCCAGAGCAGCCCGACCAAAATGCAGAAGGCGTTGTCCCGAGTCGCGTTTTCCTCGTTAGATCTGTTCGGGAATGTGTGTTTGGTGTGGGCATAAAAAAAGTAGTTTGGGGAAATCGGCCTTATGTAATTATTTCGTCCGTTCGTTTTATTACGAATATGATCCATTCGCTAGAAATGAATAACAACAAGTAAACAGAAAGGGAAAAAAAGGTGACCACCCCTCAATTAAAGTAAACACGCAATTCTAATCAGGGGAACATGTACGTGATATCACCGCGCTCGAGGCATCAGAATTCCATTATTCATTGCACGAAATTGCGTTATCTAGCGGCGAGGGAGCTTAGGGCAGGGGGAACGAGAAGACAAGACTCGACGATAATAATTATTAACCAACGGCCATCTTTTTCAGCTCCTAATCAAGCCATATATATTTCTCCCTTTTTCAGCTGAAGGGTTAAGGGAACTAGGGTTATAAGACGTATAATGTGGCTTAAGTATGGGGAGGCGAGAGTGGCGGTGTCCGGGTAATTATCACTTTTGGCAATAAAGGGAGAAATATTAGCTCG
>NC_051400.1:17314158-17314286 GCF_015228065.2 Penaeus monodon
CATTCCGCCCCCCGTCCGCTCCCCGACCCCAGCGCGGGCGGCCCACGCGCGCGGGGTCCGCAAGGCCCTCCGCGGACCCCACGAAGCATGACGCTGTCCCGAGTGGGCGTGGGTGGAGATCGGACCGT
>NC_051400.1:17314354-17315966 GCF_015228065.2 Penaeus monodon
AGACGCAGGAGAGAGATAAGGTCGAAATTAACCACCGTGGAACACTGATTGCAACGAAATTAGGTGGAGAAAAATGCAAAATAATTAACATCTCAACTTCACGCATCTTCAAAAACCGGCACATAAGATAAAAGACGCCACTTAACCCAACAAGGGAAGTTTAGAAATGATTATTAACAAAACAGAAAGAAACAAAACAACAAGAAGACAATAAAAAAGACATTAAAGACAAGATGCTGAGATTGACCAGCTCCTTGCATATAGGCAGAGGCAGGTGGGCGTAGGCGGGCGAATGGGCGCGAAAGAACCTCTGCAGTAATGTTAAGTGGAAAAGGGTCGCGGAAAAATAAGGGCGAGAGGAGAGGAACAAATGAATCAAAATATGACTAAAGAAAACAAATCGCGATAAACTATATCAATACCAATAAAAAAGAAGTCAAACGGAGAAGCTCAGGCTCGCGAACGCCATCCAGTTGCCCGCACGACTTCGCAGACCTCCGTCCGCCTCCGTGCACACCTGCCCCTCCCCTCTCCGTCCTTCCCCACAGCCTATCCCCACCCCTCTCCTGCTGCCATCCCGCCCCCTCTCCCCATTTTCCCTCTGCTCCATCCGCAGTCACCCTCCCCCTTTTCTCTCCCACCCATCCCATAACCCGCTCCCCACCCTCCCCACTTCCCAAATCCAAGCGCCGTTTAACATCTTCCGTCGAGGATGGGGGGGGGGGGAGTGTATAGAAGGTCTTACTGCTAATCACTTCCCTCGTTCGGCGGGCAATAAAAGCGCTTGCCACAGGACCACGAGGACGAGAGATCTGTTTCTCGAGGGCTGGGTGGGGTGCGTGTGGACGGGGGATAGGGGGATGGGCGTGGGGGAGTGGGGATGGGCGTGGGGGAATGGGGATGGGCGTGGGGGAATGGGGATGGGCGTGGGGGAATGGGGATGGGCGTGGGGGAATGGGGATGGGCGTGGGGGAATGGGGATGGGCGTGGGGGAGTGGGGATGGGCGTGGGGGAATGGGGATGGGCGTGGGGGAGTGGGGATGGGCGTGGGGGAGTGGGGATGGGCGTGGGGGAGTGGGGATGGGCGTGGGGGAGTGGGATGGGCGTGGGGGAGTGGGGATGGGCGTGGGGGAGTGGGGATGGGCGTGGGGGAATGGGGATGGGCGTGGGGGAGTGGGGATGGGCGTGGGGGAGTGGGGATGGGCGTGGGGGAATGGGGATGGGCGTGGGGGAGTGGGGATGGGCGTGGGGGGAATTGGGGGACTGAGGGGCATGAAGCGGTGGGGTGAGCGTCGGGGTCGTGATGATCCAAGGCTCTTTCATTTAAATACTTGGCGAATCTGAGTTACAAAAACCATTAATCTGGCTCGTTAATCTTCCGCCGGTCGCGGATGGGGCGGGAAACGATAAGTGAAAGAGAACAAATGAATAACTGAAAGCGATGCGACGCGAGGCATGCGCCGAGGAGATTAGCGTCACTCGCCGTTGCCGCCATCACCATTTTCCACCTCGAGGCCAGCAGGAAATCCGAGGCAAATATATCAACAAAACGTAGAGAAAAACATGAAAAACATCGCAAAGAAAGACGCAAATAAAAGCTCAATCGATCGAC
>NC_051400.1:17315984-17316331 GCF_015228065.2 Penaeus monodon
TCATCCCAACCCCCGCCGGGAAAGGAAAAAATCACAGGTATTGCAGAGAAGAAACCCCGGCCTGCGGAAGGTAATCAGGCCAGGAATCCCCCGGCTGAACCCAGAAAGGGAAGCCTCGACTCAAACAGCCATTAAAACACCTGGCGATACAGCGCACGCCCAGGGGGGAGAGGGGGGGGCCCCCAACTCCCTTTTTCTCTTCCCTCCCTTTCAAAAGGCCATGCGGATGCTGCTGCCGGTGATTCTTCCGGGGGGAGGAAAGGGAGAGGGGACAGAGGGGAGAAGGGAGAGAGGGAGAGAGGGGAGGGGAGGGGGAGGGAGGGGGGGGGGGGAGGGGGGGGAGGGAG
>NC_051400.1:17316550-17317000 GCF_015228065.2 Penaeus monodon
GGATGCAAATCGCCTGGGAATAAACACGACCCTTTCCCCCGCACCGAAAATTTATTTTTTTTAATATTTCCCAAAACCCTTTCCAGTTTTATATCATTCCATTACAAAAATATGGCAAAAAAAATAACGAAAAAAACCGAATCACTCGACAAATTCCACACCCGTACGCCGCGCAGTTTCAATAATGCAAAACTCTCCCCCCCACTGATTCTATCTCGAATGGACCATAAAACACAAGTAATCAAGTGAAAATATATGCTTGGCGAACCTTTTCGCGTTCCCCCTCTATCTCAATGTACAAAAAGTGGGGGTTTTAAAATGGCGCTGCACTCCACTATCCTAATATGATTGCAATGGTTTTCAACATTTCATCCGCGAAAATGAAGCAGTCTATCTGGGAAGTAACAGCATTCCATTATTCGGCAAATCTCTAATCACAGGGATTGGGAA
>NC_051400.1:17317486-17317652 GCF_015228065.2 Penaeus monodon
TAAAAAACTTGAAAAAATAAGCAAATCTACATGAGAAAATTAAGAGAGAAAACCATGAAGAACAAAAGAGCAAAATACAAGAGGCAAGTCGCCCCCTACATCGGTCTACCCGCCCCCCCTTTCCTAAAACAGCACCACTGCCTCGAGTAGGGAAACCCCCCCAAAC
>NC_051400.1:17318175-17319226 GCF_015228065.2 Penaeus monodon
TTCTTTTGGGTTCCCCCCCCCCCCTTTTTTTTTCCCTTTTTTTCCCCCCTTTTTTTCCCCTTTTTCTTTTTCCCCCCCCCCCCCTTCCCTTTTTCCTCTTCCCCTTTTTCCCCCTCCCTTCTCGTTTTCCCCTCTCCCCCCTTCCCTCCTCTGTTTCTACCCCCTCCCCCCTTCCTCTTTTCCTCCCCCTTCTGGGTTTAAAGAGCCGGGGGAAAAGGGGGAAAGGGGGGGGGGGGGAGCCCCGATGGGGGGAAGGAGCCGAGGGGGGGGAAAGAAGGGTTGGATTTCGAGGAGGGGGAGTGGAAATGCCCACCCATTTGGGGGTAAAATTAAAATTTTGATTCCCCGAGAAACCCCCCTTTTTATTATATTAAACCAAAAACCCCCGTTTTATAGGTTTTTTCCCTCCCCTTCCTTTTTGTTTTTTATGTCCAGACAAATGTCCCTTCCCTGCCATTAACCTACCCCCACAACCTTTTCAATTAGCTAAAGCCCTTCCTTTTGCCCCTCCCCCCTACCAAGACCCCCACCCCTTGCCTCTACAAAACCCTCCCCCCGCGGGGTTGTTCAAGCCCCCTTCCCCTTTCCTACATTACACCTACTCCCACACCCCCCCTTCCGCCCAAAATTGAAAAAAGGGGGGAAAAAGAAAAAAGGGGGAGTAAAACCCCCCCACTCACTCCTATAACCCCCCCAGGGCCCCCCCATTTACTTTTCCTTTTCCCCCGCCTAACCCCTTTTTTTCATCCATCATTTTAATCCAAAAACCCCTTTCAAAAGAACCCCGGCCCCCCCGCCCCCCCCCTCATTCTAAATTTTCCCCCAAATTGTTACACGTTCAGTCAAAAAGGCTATCTAACCCCCCGGGCCCTTTTTTTTAAACCCCTTTATCCTTCTTTTGCGTTTTTTCGGGCCCCCTTCCCCCCTAATGCAACCCCGAAAATGGCATCCCACACCCCCTTTGTTTATTTTTAAAAACCTTTCTATGCCCGGCCCCGTAATCCCTCTTTCATTCCCCTTTTTCTCCCCCCCTCTTCCCCCCTTTTTCCAT
>NC_051400.1:17319246-17321832 GCF_015228065.2 Penaeus monodon
GGGATCCAGGAAATTTTACTTGGCTCCTTTTAAACAATTATGTCCAAAAAAACTCCCTTAAAAACCTGTTCAGGAACGATTTAAAAATTGCTGCGACTTTCTCTGTTGCACTTGTTATCACACTGTCCGGAAGGCATTTCAGTCATAAATTAATAAGGGAAATGGTGAAAGGAGTAAAGTAAATCATGAGAAGTAATATTTGATTTCTTCGTTGTTCTGCAGTTGACCTTCCCACCCTTCTCCTCTCATCCCAAAGCTTCTCAGCAACATACGCACACGGACGCCCCCCCCCAACACCTACGAGCAACACCCTCTCTCCACACAGCAAGGCACTGCACACTACTATCGTCAACTCCATAATCACAAAATGGCATGGGCAGTTGAGCACGCCCATCTTATCCGCCTAACTGGCCGCCTGCTCGCCCATCCTATCCGCCTAGTTGGCCGCCCGCCCACCCGCCCATCGCATTTCCCACGCCCACTGCAACGTAGGTCCCACTTGTCGGTACCTAATAGAGGCGGTCAACAGCGGCCGCCCATTTACAAGTGGTGACAGTTACGCCCGACAAATAAACACGCAAAATATATTCAAAATGACTGTCAACTTAATCCGTAAAAAAATAAATAAACCACCAATAAATCGCCGATAAACAAACAAAAAGGTAAAAAATATCGACGAAAAAGAGAGAGAAAAAGTCTAAAATCCTCCCCAAGTAAACAAATCACCTCAGAATTAAAGATAGAAAACGACAACCTTTCATTTTACATCACTCCTGCTCTTCTTTTCTCCTGCTTCATCACCCCCATCCTTTCGCTAGTCCGTTCGCCCGCTGATCCATCTCCTGTTGATCCGAGGCGACATCGGCCGACAGAAAGCCATAAATTCTAATCAAGACAAGTAAATCCGAGAGATTATCACTATCATTCACCATTATCCCCCAAAATGATATGTTATCGGCAACAGGCTCGTGAAGTGGTCATAATGATATGTTTGCCATCATAAAGTATCATGACGTAGTGGCCTCATTTGCATATCCCTCCCTTAGATTACCCTCCCCCCTTTTTTTGTCGCTTGATAATAAATTCTTAGTCAACGCGCAATGAATACTGATAAAGTCTACGGGATACGCACTCCTAATATATAATTGTACACCTAATACTTATCGTGGTTAAAATTCCTTTAGGTACTTCTATATCAATATTACCAAAATGTAAAGTCAAATACATATTTCCACGCCTAATTTTGTAGGTATAATCATCATATCCAGAAAAAAATATATCATGAACACCCCCGTTTTAGTATACGGTGCGGTCACACTGCAGAGTCACTGGCTAATGTTTATTATCCGGTTAATTATTTCCCATGATTTATCGACGTCCACAGCAGTCCTGTAATTTGCATCAGGTGATTTTTCATCGTGACAACAATAATAAAACGATAATCGGATGTCCTCGCAACTAAGATAAACAGCATACCGACTGGCAGCATACACACTCCATGCACCTATGATATACACCTACACGCTAATCCCGTGAATACAAAGCGCATATACAAAACAAATCTTATTAGGGAAGAAATTCCTCCTAAGGCTTAAATCACCTCTTAAACTTGGACGACTAAAATATAAACATACACCCGCTGACTTTGTTTTCAATTAACCGTTTAAGCTTTCTTATCAGTAAAAACGAACAGATACCAAAAAGTACATGAACACTAATCTCTTCATATCACGTGATCCAGGCCTAACGACGACGAATATAACGACCCCCTGATCTCTTAATTAATTCCGATGTAGCAGATGACAGACTTGAGCTGTACGCGAGTGTTTGTCGCGTGAGAGATAAGGATGAACTTGCCCGACAGTCTTCTGTCTCCTCGACGTCTGGCGGTTGAACAGATAAGAAGGGAGAGAAATTAACAAGCTGAGAGTTCAATCTGCATTTGAAAGATGGTGAACAACTCCGAGCTAAACACATACATGTTCTACATGAACAGCGTCTAATGCAGTAGTCAGTTGGACGAAGAAAGAACAAGTCAGATGGCCAATGGAAGCTCAATTAACCAAACAGTGGCACCCTTAGCTGTAGCCACTCTATGAGTACACATTGCAAAAGTACAGTAACATCCATTAGTCCCCCCCCAAAAAAAAAAGGCTGTACTTACCAAACACGATACCATCTTTTCTCACACTTGCCCCCTTCTGGCATACTCATTACATCAGAACACGTACCTGGAAATCAAAAAGGAAAACGCTAATTAAATTTTGGAAAGTATTAGCATATTCTTTACTACCTTCGCCGAGGTTAATTGGGCTAGCTTCCATCTAAAAAGTCATCGTTTACCCTCCAATTTGCATCTCAATCTTTAATATAATTAAGCTGTCTTACGGGTACGCGCCATTAAGCTTTTTTTTTCTTCATTCTTCTTTTAGGGTAATTTCATTTTTTTCTCTCCCATTTTCAAAAGCAAATTGGATGAGCAAATGTTTGTCTTCATTACTCGCTCCTTGTAATGCGTATGAAAAAAGACAAAATCAACCAAAAATGATTTCCTGTTTCACAAAACCTCGACCGGACGCGTCTACG
>NC_051400.1:17321920-17322009 GCF_015228065.2 Penaeus monodon
TCGGCCTCCGCGCGCATCGGCCTTCCCTCACCGTCGCGCCTTTGTCATTCTCGCGATAAAACTCGAGATCAGATCATGTGTATGGCGCC
>NC_051400.1:17322341-17322495 GCF_015228065.2 Penaeus monodon
TTACTTGCTCTCGTTCTTTTTGCTTCTTTTATCTTATTAGTTTTCTTTGATTCCTTCGCTCCTTCCCATCTCCTGCTGATTTCTTTCCTGTTGCTTCCTTCCTTTCCCTCTTCTGCCGATACTAACAATATCACTGCACTCCGAACACGACAAT
>NC_051400.1:17322659-17322784 GCF_015228065.2 Penaeus monodon
GTAGTGCGACAACCCTCCCCGAGCCGTTGCCTCTTCCCTCCCACTGCCTCCCTCATGCATATTCGATGTCATTTCTCTTCCCGGCTTTCCCGAACACGACTTCTGACTTACTCAGATTATACGTA
>NC_051400.1:17322962-17323199 GCF_015228065.2 Penaeus monodon
CTCGCTAGAATATAAAATACAGTTAGCCATGACATTAATTGCGGACAATATAACCAAGCACACACAAAAAAAATCAAGTATCTGTTGCAGTTAATTTCAAAGAGCCACTACCTGTCAACCAGAACAATCTATGCTGACGTCACCGCTAACCACACTCTCGGAAATAATCTCCGATTCTAATCAAAATCGACGTAATCAGGAAATCACGATGTTCGTCCCCAGGGCATGAAAAGATAA
>NC_051400.1:17323267-17324400 GCF_015228065.2 Penaeus monodon
GCCCTCCCCGCCCTTGCAACACAACAAACGCGGCTGCATCAACTACTCCTCATTAAAGCCTTGTGAACATTTCCCGAGATCGCTATCTGAACATCCGCTAATGCAATCAACGACATAACGATCGCGGCGGACGATAACCGAAGACCACCTGAGATAGCGCTTCGTTATCGTGACGCTGATAAAAAATATCATTGAAACATTTAAATGCAGGAGTATCGTGACCACTGCCTTTATCTTAGTTAAACTTATCGAATAGTTTGCAGGCAAAATTGTCTTGGTCAGTCTTACCATCACAAAACATCAAATTATTTATCAATGACATTGCTTTGGCCATTATCACGGTTATTAACAATGCTGACCTATTTCTTGGCAGCAATGGCCATCTCCTTTTCATCATTGCCTTGCCATTAAAATCCCTGGCAGCGCTGTCGTGCAGAACTCAAAAAGAATAGATGCAACAATAAATGCGACAATAATATTTTGCTTCACTAAAACAAGCATCGTAAATTTTAAGAAATATAATAGCGACACCTGCTAATGACACCGAATCAGATAACCTTTCCCGCCCTCAATAATTCACCGCAAACATTAACATAACCATTATCACGACCAGCAATATCGACTGTTGATAAAGGCAGTATCTTTATTTTCATCTTTAATATCTAGATACTTATCGTTACCAGATCTGCCATTAATACAATGATCACAATAATAAAAATATTAATCAGCTTATGAATCATGATCAGTATAACCATCAGTATATTTTTCGTTGCAATATTGTTAATCATAAAACCATCAAGATCCAAATTTCCATTAGAACTGCAACTAATAGCAATAACAGCAAAGGCAACGGCACCGAAGTGATAACGAAGAAGCAAGCAACGAGTCTGCAGCCGCGAGCACCGCCCACGACCACGCCCATTAATGTCATATAATCCCCGCGTCGGATCGAAGACGAAATTAAACCCGGATGACGAATAAATCACCACAGCGGAGGAGCGAAAATAATGATTATCCGCTCTGTCTTCCTCCCTCTCTTCTTGTCCCCTTTCCCCACTCCCCCTCGCATGGGGAAATCGCCCGTCCCAAAAGTAATGGCGCCTTTCTCCATTAAGAAGACATCCCCATCTCTT
>NC_051400.1:17324432-17324876 GCF_015228065.2 Penaeus monodon
AAGAGCCTATCAAACCGCACTTAATCCAAGCTATCAAGAATAAAATGTTTTTTTATAACAGCTATTACTCGTCGCATATGGCCTGCACGAAGGACTTCGCCCCCCCCCCCCAACGCAGCCCATCCTCCCACCTACCCTACGAACGACTGTCTTCACCACCTCCTTCCTTCACCTCCTTCCCCCTCCCCCCACAATTTCCCAACACCCTCATCATCCCCCCTCTTCCACATTCCCCTTCTCCCCCACACCCGTACCCCTCCAACGCATTTGGCGCCGCAGAGGGAGAGCGGACCTCCCCCCCCCCCAAAAAAAAAAAGCAAGAACGGTCTCGTGCTCTCGTAATTTGAAATAAACTGCGCCAACGATCATGGTCGCGATAAGGAGACCCCCTTGTCCCGCACGCTAACAGGTATTGTACACTGAAGCTTTAGGAGAGCATTATTA
>NC_051400.1:17325094-17325789 GCF_015228065.2 Penaeus monodon
CCTCGCGTTGGGGCCTTGCGGTGGAGGGAGGTGGAGGGAGGCGTGTTATCGTCGTTAAAAGGAGAGGTTAATAAATACTTTACGGGGCAATATCGTAAATACATATTAGAATCTTATAAACGTACATGTGCGGGCGGAGGCGTATATATACACACATACTCTGCTGTTAGCCTTTCTGAGCACATTGTACATTATCATTATCGAGCTTGATACTGGCTGAAGATCTAAAAAGACTCGCTATATTCCGGAAATTTCATAGGATCACAACAATAAAAAACAAATGTAAATAAAAAACAACTGTATATGCAACCCTCCATTCTTAAATCAAACAGAAAACAAAAATTCTAAACACACGAATATTAACAAAAAGCCATCAACGTAATCACCGACTCTCCAACACCAGCCGCAACCACCCACTTCCGCCGTCTGTTAACATCGCTTACATTAGATAAATCCCAATAATATGATAGCGATGATTATGGTCTGAAGATATATATCGATCTGATTTCACGCCAATCGCATTCCCCGCCACACCACTCACGCACGATCTCCCACGCACGAACTCCCTCGCACGAAAAGTCTTTGGATCACTATTTTAAGCGGCGTTGAAATCCCCGGAGCAGTTACGGTGCACTGGAACGGAAAGCAGGAGTCAGCACACGGTTGCCCTAACCATGACAACAGCAAAACAACAA
>NC_051400.1:17326983-17327223 GCF_015228065.2 Penaeus monodon
GTCGGCAGCGACGACGCCGTGCCCTCATCACAGCGCGCGAGGCAATAAAGACGCGGCAGTGCCAGTGTGTGCCTTAAAAAGGTCAGACTGTCGGCCGCCCACTCCGCCCATCTCCCCGCTGGACTTCTTGCTCGGCTCGCGTGGGCGGGCCTGCAGCGGCGCGGGATTAGGACGCGGTAACGGCTTTCATTCAATGGCGCTTAATGAGATCTTAAGCGGGGTCCCTCGGCTGGATATTTT
>NC_051400.1:17327453-17328792 GCF_015228065.2 Penaeus monodon
CACATTTCTGCTTATGAGCGTTTCCATGTATTTGTGCATGGAGGGGAGGGGGATACGCTCCCGTTGGTGGGCAAAGCAGCATATATCTGAATAGGAACAAAACATAATGATACCAAAAAAGAGATACACAGCATTAAGCAATGAAGTTACGGGTTAAAAGCATGGAATACCAGTATCTAGCACTACCCAGCGGGGGTCCACGATGACGGGATGGACGCCGCGCCTCCATTACACGTCACGAGGCTCGCACTCCACACCCCACACTCTCATGCCACACAGGCCCTCACTCCCCCTGACTCTCACTCTACGCGCCGTCACACTCAACAGACCCACACTCTCCCACTCGCTCTGCGCAGTCCCTCACCTTCCGGATTCTTATTCTACCCAGGGCGACACTCTTCCCTTCAACTATATTGATCAACTGAAATATAAAACAAACACCCACGAGACAAGGCCACCCAAAGCATTTCCTTTCTACCCCAAGCAAATATATATCTTGGAAAAACGCACAGCAGGAGAGTATCACAGAGGCTCTCAAGCTGACTCTGCCGACTCCCTCGAACTCTCCCTGCCAACAGCAACGCCATGTAAAGTCTCTCCACCTCCTGTGCCACCTTCACACGGCTTAATTATCGCGGACAGAACAATGGCGTCAGGGCACGGCTCCCGCGCAGGGAAGTCACACATCCCGCGCACAACGGGGGAAGTAGACCGGCGGAACGGCTTCCATTTCTACTTCTTTTAATTAACACCTTTCCTTTTATTGCCACTAGCCTTCATTATCGTTAATAGCATTCTTATCTCTAACATCGCAAGTATGATATTGCTATTTTCATCTTCATTATGGGTGTCACCATTATCATCACCAAAGTACGTTTTCGCTGATGTCCGCGGGATCAGAACCTCGCGGAGACGCTCGGATACGTCGCCATCGCCGAGCGGCCGGCGTTCCGTGCTCCATCTTTGGCGCGAGTGATGTCTTACGCCCGCGAGTGGTTATAAAAGCTCGATTTATGGCAGAGTTCACACTTTTAATTTTGCGCGGGTTGCACACGGACGGAGGGGAGGAGAGGTGGAGAAGGTGAGGGGGAAGAGGAGGAAGAAAGGGAGGGGAGGAAGAGGGGGACAAGAAGGATGAGAAGAAGAAGAATGTGAAAGAGTAAAGAGATGGTTGAGGAAGATGAGGATAAAGGCGTATAGATGCAGAAGGAATAGAGGAGGCGAAAGATGAAGGGAAGAAAAGAAGAAATGGAGGAAGGGGCAGAAGTTAGGGTAGTGTGGTGGAGGAAGAGAAGGAAAGGAGAAAAGGAAGAAACGGAAAGGAAAAGGAAAGAAAACA
>NC_051400.1:17328836-17329225 GCF_015228065.2 Penaeus monodon
AAAGAGGGAAGGGAGAAAGGGAAGACTAATAAAGAGGAGAAAGGCTGGCGTCTCCCCTCGTGTCGCAACCCATACTCGCGTTCCTGTCTTCTAATTTGCATACCGAAGACCTTACTTATTTACTTATGTTAACGGAAAAGAAAAAAATGGGCGCGGCACGGAGAGGTGTAACAAAGTTAAGCAGTTATATAAATGTGTTTAATAATCCCAGTTTAATTCTTTGCATATTAAAAACTAATTATATATTTTTTATTGAATACAGATATTAAACTACAAGACCAACAGACCTGAATACTTTGAAAAAAGCTATAATGATAAAGATCGGCAAAGGGAAAGAAACAGAAAAAAGTGAGGAGAGAGAACCACGAGGTAACCCATAACCCCCCCCC
>NC_051400.1:17329321-17329553 GCF_015228065.2 Penaeus monodon
TTGCAACCAAACGGCGTGCGAGCGTGCGTGGCATACGAGGCAGCCATGGAAATCCCTCCGGGGAAGCGCCCTCTGCTAGGACAGCACAGGCCTTCGAAGAGCTTCAGGAGCTTGCTGCAAAGAGGAACTTTGCAATTGCTGCGGATGTCATCTGAATGCAAATGATGCTCGTGATGCTAGCGCTTAGCGCCGTCGCAGCCGCAATTGCACACTTGCAAAACGCCCTTACTTC
>NC_051400.1:17329613-17329757 GCF_015228065.2 Penaeus monodon
CTTTGCAACAAAAGCTTCATCTCCGGCACAAGGTGCAACCCCCTGCAACTTTCTCCTCATGGATATTCATTGAGGGCCGAGCGACGCGCAGCGGCAGGAGCCGAGAGCTTCATTAGCGGCTTCGGAGGACAACCGCGCGCCTTC
>NC_051400.1:17330094-17330264 GCF_015228065.2 Penaeus monodon
GATTCCCTGGCACACGGGCGCATCGCGATGACTATTCCCGGCCTCTGCCCCTAACGAGGCCGACAACTTCCTACCTCTCGCGCTGATTGCCTCTTCCTTCCTTGAAATCCAAAATCATTTACATAATGAGTGTTTAAAAGGCGAAATTGTGACTTTCTACAATAACCCAT
>NC_051400.1:17330498-17331067 GCF_015228065.2 Penaeus monodon
AAAACCCTAAAACACTAATTCCAGAGACCTCAACGCCACCATCGTCCCTGACATCGCGCGCCCGTAATCAGGGCCGCAGACACTTCGCAAACAACCTCATTTCTCGCCCATTCTCGCCCTCAGAAACGCGGGAGGTAACGCCTCTATGACCCAAAAGTTGGTTTTTCATCTTAAAAGGAAAAAAAAGAAGAAGATTAAGCCAAAAGAGAGCCGCGTATCTTCTCTATATCAGTACTAATTACATCCAATTCGAGCACTATTGTGGGCGTCGGACACAAAATAATCACACGCAATGATCATCGTAGATCGACCCTTACGGTAAAGCGACACAAGATTCACTTTGCTCCGCACATATGAACTGCCTCCTCGCCCTGAAAGAAATTCAATGCTCAATCGACACCATTTACTACGGGAAAGCATCCAATTAACTCCACATAATATGATTCTGTAATAAGTACTTATCTTTTTGTTATTTTTTTCTGTTTACCAGTTTTTTAACTATGTTTGCATTATCAAATCCAATGATAAAGACCAAGCTCGGTAAATTATAATCGATATTCCTGGACTAC
>NC_051400.1:17331441-17331525 GCF_015228065.2 Penaeus monodon
ATCTAAAACACACAAACACATAGTTGCCTATTTTACCAAAGAGACCACCAGACCAACACCTGTCTTCCAGCCTTGCCCCCCCCC
>NC_051400.1:17331566-17331691 GCF_015228065.2 Penaeus monodon
CTAGAAACGAAGATGCCAAAAGGTTTCTCAAGGTTTACTGGTCACAGAAACTCGACTCTCTCTCGGCGGCCGACTATTTCACCCTTCATTTGCAGTCCCTCGTCAAGCCTCTTCCGTCGGCAAGA
>NC_051400.1:17331754-17332070 GCF_015228065.2 Penaeus monodon
AGATTCCTCACAGCTGGTGCCGCAAGTGTGTTTGCGGAGCGAATTGTTAGCTTTGTGCGAGTTTTGCAAACTCACTTTTCCTTTGTGCTGGAAGAAACGTCTCCGTTTTAGAATTAGAATTTTCATCATTTTGAAGAGGTAAAAGTAATAATTAAAAAATTATACAAATAACTGCACTAAAAGAATTAAAAGATGTAGCCAATGAAATTTCAATATACACTAATGACAGGGATAATTCCATTATCAAAAAATTTAAATATAATAATCCGCTTCATATTATGTTTAACGTATTAGACGATAAGGTCCTAACTACAAG
>NC_051400.1:17332375-17332870 GCF_015228065.2 Penaeus monodon
CCCACTATTTCCAGTGCGTACATTTCCCTGTCTTACCCCTTCCCTCAAGCGGCACTCTCAGAATCCCGGCGTTATGAACAGCGTCGCCGAGAACCCCAGTCAGAGGAAGTACTAATTACTTTCACGTCAATTCCTGTTCCTTTCCCTCTTCGACTGTTTTGTCATGCTAAGGATGTACTGCCAGGAGAGCGTCAAAACCTAATGGCAGAGAGAGACAGTCAGTGTTTGTTCTCGGGAATGAAGCGGGTAATTTCAGCGTCATTAGTGCCCGTTTACGCGTGCGGCTATGCTATTTCGCAGCCCTGTCCGGTCAAACTGGGCGTAACGACAAAGCAAAGATTTGATTACAAAGTTCCTTTCTAATGCATTTAAGCAAACCAAACAAACAAATGCGTCGAAGTCAAATCGCGCAATAAAAAGGCTGAAAAAATAGGAAATGCTTTACTCGAAAAACTATTTGTTGCAACGTCGACCCTCTCTTAATGGCCTTCTCCA
>NC_051400.1:17332964-17333042 GCF_015228065.2 Penaeus monodon
TCTCTCTCTCTCTCACTTTCTTCCATGCCTATCAAGTGACCTACAACAGTTTTCTCCAGCCTCATAATTGCCTCACGG
>NC_051400.1:17333074-17333869 GCF_015228065.2 Penaeus monodon
GAACAAAAAAAGTTAATTAATGGTGTGATAGTGCAGAAATTCATCTCAGTTTCATGATATGCTAATGAGGCTGAACGGAGGAAGGGAGAGGAGAAAGGGGGGATGCCCTGTGCAAAGACTGTTATACAGGGCGGGATACGTGCATTTAACTGATAAATACGCGCAGACAAACAACATAGCATTGTGTTAAATATAATGCTTTTAAAGATACCCGTATGCTGAATGAAGACGGAGAATACATAAAAAGTTTACAGTCAGCTTGTAATTTCAGCACCATATGGTAACACTCAATGAAGCACAAGTAACCCCCCCCCCCCATTACCCCCTATCCACACACGCCCCGAAAGAGAGCCTCGAAAGTTTCAACAGAACCTCATTCCCTCCCGACCTTCCAAGTTCCGACTCTTCCCGAATTTTCGCTTTAATGTTCGGTTGCCGTCGGTTTTTCTTCGGTCGAGCGCCACTCACCGACACCTCGGAACGTCACATTCAGTGTTTTAACGTCTGAATGGTCAATTAGGCTGAGCCCGGCCTTGATTTAGCGCCGCAAAAAGTTGCCTCTCGCAACTCTTGCAACCGGAGAAATGTATCTCCGCTAACGATTCCTGAAGAAAGGCGGAAAAAATCTGCCCATGTCTTTCAAAGCGCCCTTTGTAAAGGAACGAAAAAGGTAAAGTCAACATTTAATCTATCAAAAAATCACTATGATAGTTTTTGTTTTGAAAATCAGAATGTAATATGGAACCCGGTATAGACTTTGTAATATAACAATACATGATCGTGATTCCCAAATCG
>NC_051400.1:17333969-17334268 GCF_015228065.2 Penaeus monodon
TAAAAGGGGAAAAAAAAAAAACCCAAAAAGGGGGAAAAAGGGGTTGGAAAAATTTTGGGAAGAAAAGGGGAAAAAAAAGGGGGGGGGGAAGAGGAGGGGGGAAGGGAAAGGGGAAAAAGGGGGAGAGAGCAGGGGGGGGGGAAAAGGCGGGGGAGAAGAGGAAGAAGATTTAAGGAGGAAAAAAGGAAAAGGGGAAAAAGGGGAAAGGGGGGAAGATTTTTAAAGGAAAAAAAAAAAGGAGGCAAAAAAAAGGTTTAAAAAAAAAGGAAAGGAAAAAAAAAAGTAAGTAAAAAAAGGGG
>NC_051400.1:17335551-17335753 GCF_015228065.2 Penaeus monodon
TCTGCTCTCGCATCTATAAATCTCCGGCGACGTTTTCATCGCGCTAAACCGGCGCCCATTCCTCCGTCGTTCTGCTAATATCAATTTCGTCCACTTCTCCATCATTACCATACGAGAGGCCGTCCGTCATCATTACCCGCGAGACAGAATTAGGTTCGGATAATGGACTGATTTATGGAACGAGTCACCGGGCTTGTTTGTT
>NC_051400.1:17336057-17336512 GCF_015228065.2 Penaeus monodon
CACTGAAGATTATCCCCCTCGAAATGAACCCGAGTCACCTATAAACGAACTGTGATAAACTGGTTTGGATAAACAAAACCGTAAAATCCAGAAAATCAAACGCACGCACCTTTCCCCTGAAAGCCGCCAGCAGAGGACAAAATCCTCTCCCCCGCACCCGCTCGACCCCCTCCCCGATCGACCTAACACGGCCCCGACCTGCTGCAGTCCCAGCCTCGACGCAAACCGCGACGTCGCAACAAGGGAAATCCAGTGAAGGGCGTCGCGGTCGAGGCCATTCGTCTTCCTGTCAATGGCGTCGCCTCCTTCGCTCCTTCTTATCGGACACCGACGCCAAAACGGCAACCGCGTCCCAAGATCTCCCCTTACGTAAAGGACACGTAATGGCTGGGTATCTGGCGCGGAGATAATGGTTTATAGGCATCTTCCGTCTCCAAGAGGCTGCCCTGCGCGGG
>NC_051400.1:17336630-17336787 GCF_015228065.2 Penaeus monodon
CTGACGCCTATAAAATATCTGCGTCCTCAATTAGAGAGCTGCGAATTGCGA
The DNA here is from genome assembly GCF_015228065.2 of Penaeus monodon. Classification (NCBI taxonomy): domain Eukaryota; kingdom Metazoa; phylum Arthropoda; class Malacostraca; order Decapoda; family Penaeidae; genus Penaeus; species Penaeus monodon. The sequence continues at coordinate 17,336,682 of NC_051400.1, forward strand.
GCATTAATGAGTGGGATCATGGCAGTGCCAGGTAAGTGTGAAAGGGCGCATTAGGCACGCCCTTCCTGCGCAAGCGGAAGGGGGGGAAGGGGAGGGGGGGTAGAGT
>NC_051400.1:17337110-17337261 GCF_015228065.2 Penaeus monodon
CACACCGCGTTTCTCGTCGGTGCGTTCACAGGAGAAATCAAATCCATTTATCATCACCAAGACGTCAGTCAACACAAACCGCAAACACGATCTCCACAAGAGAAGCAGCTGAACACATTATTATATTATGCCAGCATATATGTGCATAATT
>NC_051400.1:17337731-17338123 GCF_015228065.2 Penaeus monodon
AGAGGAAGGAGATAAGTAAACGTAAAAGTAGACGAGAAGGAAGCCGAAGTGGAGAGCGAACGTGACGAAAGCAGATGACATGAGGAGGAAGAAAACCTTGCAAGGAGGAGAAGGAAGAAACGGAGAACATAGGAATGCAAAGAAGGACAAGAAAGGCGAAGAGAAAAGAAGACAGGCCTATGGACAGCATCGAGCGCAGTCTTGCCGAGGCCGAGGCGAGCGCGAAGGAGCCCCGCGCATGGGTTCGTGTTTTCAATTAGCCGCAGCGCCGGATAAAGCTCCCTGTGTGACACGCGGAGGCCCTATTTGGACCCTGGGTGGCCATAATACATGCTAGAAAGTCGCCATGCCAAATGATCCGTGTGGCAAACGTTGCCTTTTTTTCTACCGCT
>NC_051400.1:17338176-17338556 GCF_015228065.2 Penaeus monodon
TAATATCAGTTCCCAATACCCCTCTCTGCCCCCTTTTTCCTGCTGCCATATTCCTAGCCTTTCCCCATTTCTTCCCAAATCCTTTCTCGCTTTCCCTCTCATTTACTTTTCCCCACTCCCTTTGGCTCCCCCTCGCGCCTCCTCCGCCCTTCTCTTCTCCCCACTCTCCTTGGCTCCCCACTTTCCCTCCCTACCCATTTATCTGTCCTTCTCCCTTCTCGGCTCCCCTCCCCTCGGTGGTCATGACAGTTCTGATGTCATCTGCGGGTCTTTTAAGTGGTAGCTTAAAAATGCTAATGGGCTTTTCCCTGTCTTAGTGCCGGCCTTCTTATTGTGACATCAGTGAGGTTAGCGTGCATGTTTTGGTACTTAGCATTTTA
>NC_051400.1:17338666-17338873 GCF_015228065.2 Penaeus monodon
TCCCACTCTGCCCAAAGTAAGCCATGTTGACAATAATAATACAGAGATATCTTAAAATCTAACCTAGCCTACCCTCCTCAGCCCGATTCTTCCAAACAACGCAAGGGAGACTGTCGTTTACATTGTCGCATCCTTAACGTTTATAAATACGAGAAAATAAGCAGATGCTGAATATATAATAAATAATTCAAGATAAAATCTTTCGTG
>NC_051400.1:17338916-17339395 GCF_015228065.2 Penaeus monodon
AAATATGGCGCCCGGCAAAAGGTCATCGTTCTCCGTAAAACATGCAAAACCCAAGATGCATCATTTAATATACAACACAAAAAAACAACAATATTGCATTGTAAATTATCAAAGAAAAAGGAACATGGACGCACGGATACTCGCGACACAATATGAGTAAGAATATGCAGCCCTCGGACCAACATGGCGCCCTTGCCCATTACCAGACGGACATAGGGCACACCATAAATATAAAAACAATAAAAGACAGCCGATATGCGCGCCAGAATAATGAATCCCTCCAATATGAACATCGCAATCGTAAAAACACGGCCTTTCATAAGTGAACATAAAAGACAGAAAGTTCGGCCTGAGAAAAACATGTAGAACAGAATTCATTAGGCGACATGAGCGCTTGGACCCCAGATACATGTGGCGGTTTTCGTGTCTCTCTGCGGCTGTTGTGCTTGAGCGTGCGCGCGCGCGCGTGTGAATAGATA
>NC_051400.1:17339514-17340270 GCF_015228065.2 Penaeus monodon
ACATGCGTGTGCTCGTGTGCGTGTGCTCGTGTGCGCAGATCATGCGCATGGGGCGCCCCAACGGCGCACACGCGGCGCCGAACCCCGCGTCCCCTGATTCCCGGCGGCTCCCCGCCCTCGCGCGGCCACGACACGCTGGGCCATTCTCTTTCCATCAAAGCTAATTTATGTTGGTTGAACAAGACACTTATAGAGCGGACGCCACGGGGCTCCCACGCCCTATAAACCATTCTGTCTACGTCAGGAGATTGAACCTTTATCTTCCTTATTGCCAAAGCTCCCCAAATGCGGAAAGAAGAAACAAAAACGAAGGACGTGAAGTAAATTGAGGTGTTGGAGACGAGGCGCCTATGGGGAGGGGGGGGGGGGCTGGAAGAGGGGTGGAGGAGAAGGAGGAGAAGGAGACTGGAAGAGGGGTGGAGGAGAAGGGGGAGAAGGAGACTGGAAGAGGGGTGGAGGAGAAGGGGGAGAAGGAGACTGGAAGAGGGGTGGAGGAGAAGGGGGAGAGGAGGTGAAAGGAGAGGAAGAAAGAGAAGGAGGTTAGGCGTAAAGAAATAGACAGAAAGAAGGGCGATGGCGAGAAATACAGCATAAAGCGAAGGGCGAGGGGGGAGATAGAAAAACAAGAGAGAACTACTCAATAGAAGAGGGAAGAGGAGAATGGGGAGGAAGAGGAGAATGGGGAGATAGCAGGGTCGTGACACGTGGACATGGGTGTGGCGGTAGTTAAGACGTCACCCGCGCCCCATCCATCAG
>NC_051400.1:17340917-17341019 GCF_015228065.2 Penaeus monodon
TGCCTCGGTAAAGAAACGAATATAAATCGAATCAATCGGTCTGTTTGCATTCGGCTCATTAGTCTCTACGTAAAAGAAGTCTTTATATTCCTGTGCTAATGA
>NC_051400.1:17341117-17341399 GCF_015228065.2 Penaeus monodon
ACCTCTATGATTACTGTTACTTCTGTTAAACCGATTTTCAACGTTGTCCTTTTTCAGGAGATGCATCTAAATGATATTTAAATATCTGTAAATACCACCGTATGGACAAAGAAAAAGAAAGCTAACGAAACACAAACACGATAAATAAATAAAATATAATAACAGACACTTCAATCCGCCTGTAACAACCGCGTCGAAATTAACATATTCATTGGCTGATAACGGTCTCGGGCCTATATAAGAGCATAAATGTTTAAACCAAAACAGTAATATCATCCTTAT
>NC_051400.1:17342270-17342722 GCF_015228065.2 Penaeus monodon
AGCACGAGCGCCGACCCAGGCATCGGAAGCCCCTGCGCGACGCGGTGCCAGCCACGCGCATGCGCCCCGACCCCTCGCCTTCCCCTCGCCAGGCCGCCGCGCGTCCTGTCGGCCGACGGGCTGTAGAGCGTAGGACTCGAAGACGAGTGATAAATCACACCTTGATATATGGATATGACCTGCTCCGCCAGCCATTGTGATAAGGCTCCCCTGCGTTAATAAATACCTGCAGAAATCTATAAAATATCAAAGACGAAGTTAATTGCTCATAAACAAGTTGTAAATATCATGTCCTGAGGGAAAGGCTGACGCCAGAGCGAGCGAGGTGGCCTAATGAGCGGTCTGCGGGCGCTGACGCCGCACGGCCGCCCTCGCACCACGCCGCTGACTCGCGGGCGGCTCCGGCTCGCCGCATGTTCCCTTGGTCATTCTTGTCTCGTTTTGGTCACATT
>NC_051400.1:17342994-17343421 GCF_015228065.2 Penaeus monodon
ACCGCTAAAGACGCGACGGTCGCAACAACTGTCCCCCTCCCCCTCCCCCCCTACTCTTCAGTCTCCCACTCTGCATCACCAGTTGTGGCTTTTTGTCTCCTTGTAAAAAACTACTATCATTATAATCGCCATCAGCATAATCTGTTATCACTATTACCATAATCACCATCGTAAAATTATCACAATAGTAATCCTAAAATAATGAGAACAATAAAACTGAAAAATGCTAAAAATAATTCTAATACAAACTAAATAAAAACAGTAAGAATAAAATAAATAAAACGACCGATGGAAAATCACATCAACATCCCATGAACACATTGATCCCGACCTTATCTAAATCAAAACGTGCCGCGACACGGTAAAAGTATAAAATATTATCGTGTCCAGTCCGCGGCGGCTAATTGGCCGTTCAAGCAAAACACAA
>NC_051400.1:17343678-17344836 GCF_015228065.2 Penaeus monodon
CAAGTTTAATTAACGTTGTACGACCTACAAGACAGCCTGATGATTTTATTGAATTATAAAAGAACAAGATCACTCTTATTAGGAAGCGTGACCGAGCATCAACCCTGCGACTGAAAGCTCACTAAAATTGATATGTGTTAATACTCGCCGTTTATTTTACTTCTTTATTTTCACACTGACCTGTTCCGGTATTGCCGTAACGCACGGTCCAGTTCTACATTTCCCAAGCCATATACGAACTCTTCGTTAACATACTGATTAAAATTCCAGGCACTGGAGAATCATTAATATTTTGTCGATCGTTACGTAACCTCACCGAGATTCTGGGAGCGCATTTTCCTGATATTATAACCTGCTTCCTTTGTTATTTTTATACATCCTAGTAATAATGCGATGCCCAATCCCCCTATAAATAATACAAAATAAATTGTCTCTAACCAACAGACCAAGGAAAAAATGCAGCTGATAAGCTGAAGAGCCTAATTTTTGACAAGGAAAATCCATCCATTAGTTTTTATCTCCACTAATCTTTTTGTAGCCACGGTCGGAGGGGCTACCAATCTATTCAGTAGCTACAATGTCCCAGTTATGCCGCAACTTTGTTTGTAGTTTGTAGTCTGATAAATTACAGCGCTCGAACACCACTGCGAGCCAAGAAAACAGTATGGGCACGCCCCGTAGATTTTAACGCGCCCGCCATGCACAGGTTAAATCCCCCCGAAAACATTTCTTACGACCGAGAAAATGCGCACCGATGATTACAGAATCAAACAAACATTTTCGGGAGGTCTACCTTATTAGGATGACCTCTTAAATTTTCTCGAGGCCTATCATAACAAAACACTTAAAATCAACAGAAATCGAGAGAGAGAGAAAAAAAACTCTACACTCTCAACTTCCCTCTTCCACCCCTCTCCCACCCTCCCCCCTACCGCTCTATTCTCTTTTTCTGCAGTCGCAATCGGCAATAAATTTTCGAATATTCAGTTATTCAAGAGCGTTCAGATGACTTTAAATCATCATAAAGACTACCATATACGAACACGAAGGCGCCGGGTGTTATCAAGCCAGCATAGACAGCGGCTGGGGGAGGGGGGTAACTAAGGAGGAGGGGAGGGTCTCTAAGGAGGGGAGGGAGTGAGGGGGAGGTTCTCTTGC
>NC_051400.1:17344903-17345126 GCF_015228065.2 Penaeus monodon
GGAGTGCGGTTGGGGGCGGGGTGTGTGGCGGGAGGGGGTGTGGAGCGGGCGGGTGGAAGGCTCTGTTGCCACCACTACGGTAACTTGATGAATGGCCGGAGTTTATATGCTGTTCTTGTAGGGTACACCGAGGGCCGTTTCTCTCCCACTCTGTCTGTCTAATTATCTGTATCTCTTTTCCTCTCCTCCCCCGAAATAATCACATTTTTATATTTGTACATAT
>NC_051400.1:17345607-17346004 GCF_015228065.2 Penaeus monodon
AATGGTACATGTGATATATTTTAGCAACAGCCACGGGAAAAGGAGGCCAATGCTTCTGCCAAGGTCTACTGTAGTTGCAAAAGACTGCTCTGTGTTGCAGAAAAACGAAGGTACTGAGACGAGGCATACGCTTAGATATCCAAGCACGGATCATAAGATGAATATTTAATAATATTATTGTTAATATCATTTATATTCTTTTTGTGTGCAACGGTACTATAACCATGCTGGTGATGGTGTTGTTAAGAAATGATAATCTTCTCAGTAATAGTAGGACAAAAATGCGAAAAACAAATAATCACACAAATATGTATACTAACCACGGCGTGAACATGAGAAATAGGAAAAAATTCACCAACACAAAGAAACTACTGAAATAAACAACATAGTTATGATT
>NC_051400.1:17346337-17346572 GCF_015228065.2 Penaeus monodon
CCGGCACATGATTACTGTACAGACAAATGATCGCATGCGGCCTTGTTATTAACCTCACTTGTTACATAATCTTTATTAATGAAGATAATAGACTTGCACGCTGCCAAATGGACACAGATGAACGATGCAAGTCGATTACGAAATGAAGCAATGGTAGAAATCTGATATGCCTTTTTAAAGCGATTCGCCAACCGCACTGTGGTTTTATTTTTCCCGCCTACTGATCATCTAGTTT
>NC_051400.1:17346914-17346998 GCF_015228065.2 Penaeus monodon
TACCGTTACAACACGCAACCATCCTAAACATTAACACCGACACATAGATAGCAGTATTTGGTCGGGTGTGGCCTGCTCCCACAG
>NC_051400.1:17347238-17350945 GCF_015228065.2 Penaeus monodon
ACGGGGCCAACAGCACCTCATAAGCATAACACCGCCACAGCGCAAGGGCCGCACATTACCGCCGTCCCTATAGCGCGTTAGGCGTAATACCGTCGAACGTCTTGGCTGTCGCTTTCCAATATTTATGTCCCGACTTACAACAGGTTTGGTCCATCTCTGGGGGGGCGGTGTAGGGGGTGTACGGAAGAGCAAGGGGGAAGGATATAAGAGAGAAAGCAGAGGGGGAAGGGGAGGAAGGGAGATTGGGGAAGGAAGGGGAGGAAGAAGTAAGGGGGAGGGAAGGGAGAGGGAAGGGAGAGAGGGGGAAAGAGGAACAGCAGATGACCGATACCACAGCAGAGTGGAGATGTCTGCCGCATCCTGATGAGCCAGCCATGCCGAAGAAGACCCTGTGTCATACATCCTTAAAAGAAGGGGAGAAGAGGAGGAAGCAGGAGAGGGAGGGCGGTCAAAGGTAGGTAAAGCAAGAGAAAAAGAAAGTAGAAAAGCAAGAAAGACAAAGAGGGAAGTGGGGAGCAAGAGGGGGGAGAGGGCAGTTCGGATTCAGCTCCAGCATCATTCATCTCCACCCCTCCGTCTCCATCACTGCTATCGATGGCTTTTCGGTCCGAGCATCCGCTACCGTGCGCGGGTCATTTTCCTTGCCTCTTAACTGCCCTTTTATTATAATTAGCCTGATTGTGTATGCGCCTACACCTGATGTATTTGCTTCACCATATATGACGTGTGCCGATATAGTGTCTTCTCTATCTTAAACTTATTCTTTATAAATATAAAGATTAGATTCAGATAAAAGTGATTTAACTTCCAACCTCATTTTCTTTACCACGAGTTAAATCATGAACAAACTGATTTCGACCACAGCGACAGCAAGAAACTGACCCGCTCTTCATAAGGACAATAACAAAATAACTTCGAAAGCCTCCCCATGACAGCCACACCTGAGACCATGAGAGGGACCATTGGCCTGATCCGCCTCGGCATCCCGCACAGACCTTATCAAAACTGGATGCACGGACAATCAACAGCCCAAATATTCTTCAAAGAGCAGACCAAAGAACGTCCTCAACTCTCCACTATTTTTGGTCTGCTAAGTTCTCCAGCTGAATTCCAGCCATTCGTTGGATTTCGTCCCCCCATCTTCCTGCTCAGATTCCTAAGGAACTTATCCCAGGCCTGGGCTCTTTACTTTCTTTCGCAGCTTTACCATAGGTCTGTTCTCTTAACAATGTTGATCATTAGATAGGCCTACTACTCATTTCTCTATGGCTCTATCTTTCATTAACCTTTATCGATTCTGCTCTTCTGATCCCTCGACTATACCATTATCGGAAGAAAATAAAAATATTACATTCGTGGTGATTTTTAATCTGTGGGAGCTGGAAATTCTTCCAATTACTTTTAACATAATTTATAATTTTTTTATTATTTCTCCTAAGTAAACACATTAAATCCCTTTTCAATGAATTGCCGTTGACCATCACTCTAGTTTTGCTTTTAATTATTCTTTAGACTCAAAGTTACTTACGAAATGCAAATGATCTAAGATCTATGGTAATGTTTATTGCTTTTGTACACAAAATTCCGCATGCTAGTAAAGGCAGTAAGCCACGGGCGGTTGTTCACGAAGGTCCCTTTCTTCTGACAAGACCACTGCATTATCCCAGTCAAGATTTTTTCTTAGTTACACATAATGAGGATAAACTTGCTCGATATAATTGGAAGTCCCCTCCTGCGCCCCTGTGAGGTCTCCAGTGGGGCTCCGTGTTCGCCGCAGCAGCTTTACCGCTCTGCCCGTTGCTGCAGACCTATCAGATGTTTTAAAATTGAAGCATAAGGACTTTCATAATATTCTCTTATTTCAACATCTGCTTTAATAAAGTTTATATCTAAGGCCACAATCGCTCGCTTACCTTGGAAGATTTTGCCCAGTCCCCTTCCTTTCGTTTTCTTCTATCATATTTATTTGTTTGTCTTTCCACATTTGTACTCTATTCAAAATTACGTTCAGCGCAGCTCTGTCTACTTCACCTACTTTATATTCGTTTTAAATTTTCACCTCAACTTTTCTTTTCTTTCTTTACCGCATTGAGGTCCCTTCAAACAATAATGAAATCTGATTTACTATTCATCTATGACTTTAATAAGATCCTCCTAAATTAGGTCAACCTCGACCTAAGTCCCTTCAGAAACTGGCGCAGACGGATAATTTTTTGTATGTTTATATTTCTGTGACAAGCTAATAAAGTGCAAAGCACGTTCTCTGATATGCTTTCAACCTAATGCACTTCCGCCGATTTCTTTCTTGATGCGTAATCTACTCTTCCATTTGCTTTTTGTTCCCGCCCTTTGGGCTAAAATGAAGTGCAATTTTTCAATCACTATTTCCCCTAAATCCTCCTGCCTCCCGATTCTGCGTAATCCTTCTGCATCTCACTCGACGATTAGTTTTTCCCGTTAACCTGCGGCTTGTGTTCCTCTGCGTCAAAAGTGTATATGTAAAACTGTTTAACAAAGCGGAAATTTCTTCTTCCTAAACAATGCGTTTTCGTTTTTTGTGACACGCTGCCTCGATGATTTCTTTGGTCACCTTCTGTCCCGCGAGCAAACTGTGAGCAGAGCAGAGCCCAAAGTCCTTTCTTGCTGCCCCAGAAAAGGGATAAAGTTACCATGCAATTCATATGTATTTTTATTACAGCAAACGCCACAGGAAACCAACCTTCCCCACAAAACCAACTGCATGATATCCAAACCGATCTACTGCACTATCACCTACAATCTCACTCCGATCCATATAAAAAAACACCAGAGTACCAAGGATGAGCTTAGTAAAACATGCTTTCATTGACAATAAAATATCGAATATTTACGACGCACACGTAAACCTGCAATACGCAAATACCACCTCGTTATCAAGTTTATTGGTTTATTGGCGCTCTATACGCAAGATCAGATAGCGGAGCCAGATAACGTGCTCCTGTATATGGAGCGAGAGGAATATAAAAAGTAACGCTAGACCAAAAAACAAACAAAAAAACTTCAAGTTGGATTTCTTTAAGTAATGAGTTTCAAAGACTAACTATCAAACGAAAGGCCAAGTTTAAATTCAAGCTATGCTATACTTTTACTGATAAGAAAACTTGAACCCACTTACGAGAATATAATATAAACGCCTGATACATGAATAAAAAAGTGAACTATTATTTATCTTAAAAATCAGATAAGAGTCGAAAACGACAATACTGAATATAAAAAATACCTATATCTCTGAGATCAAACAAGATCAGAGTACGAAGAAATCAGGAAAAATGCGCACAAAAATAAACAAAAATCTTTCCTGGAAAATGAGGGTAAACACAAGTAAAATATGAAAATATGAATAAAAACACACAGGTGCACTTACTACACTCCGGCTACCATTTACGGCACAGAAAGCAGGCCGCTGGAGGGGGGGGAGGGGGGAGGGTTAATTACCCGATACTGTAATCATCAACTGGAGACGCTAATGAGTCATATATCGTTTCCGCTGACAGCCTCAGACGGCGGCCGGTTGCGAGAGACGAGGCTGGCCGGTTACGCGAGAGGACCGAAGCCGCTGCAACGCCCGGAATTGAAATATTAGTGTGTGGATACCTTTCATTAGCAATCTGCAATTAACATCGCCGCTGCGTTGGATTCAAGTTTTCGCATAATTTGCATATGCATGC
>NC_051400.1:17352010-17352102 GCF_015228065.2 Penaeus monodon
GACTAACCGAAGAAGAAGATTATTTGTCTTCGAGAAAATACTTGGGCTTGAAACCGGTGTTCTGTGTCTACCTCCCCCCCCCTCTCTCTCAT
>NC_051400.1:17352728-17353288 GCF_015228065.2 Penaeus monodon
ATCCGCATGCCGAGCAATCATGAAAACCCCCGAGAGACGGCCAATTTCAACTGGTTGGCTGTACAAGAATATTAATAATTTCATAAAATTGCCATACTTTACGAACGCTGCTCTCTGCTTTTGTAAGTTCTTCATCAAGTGTACAAGAACCATCTGATAGCTGGCCTTATTTGAGTTATTTTTGGCAACGAAGGAATTACTTCAATTTACAGAGCTGAACACAAACAAATATATTTTTTATTTCTTGAATTTTCTATCCTTCGGCTGAAGGGAAATGCAAATGAATCTTTACTTTCATAACACTTGGTTCGAAAGAAAAACAAACAAAAAGTGACTTGCCAGGTAATTAACTATTACAGACATTTACTTTTCTAGTGGCGTTTGAAAAATGTAAATACATGAAATAACAAAAAAAATCCGTTGAGTTGAATATACATCCATAAAAATGAAAAAAAAAAATCATATATGTAACTGTATACGTTATGTCTAATAATAGAAATAAATAAATCAGAAAAAAATATTCCAACAGCAAGACTCGAACTACCATGACCATGTACCCC
>NC_051400.1:17353353-17353513 GCF_015228065.2 Penaeus monodon
CGACCACCCAGACAACAATCTAATATCACCCCCCCCCGTCCCTGCGGAATTGAAGGCTCCGCAACCTCTCTCTCGACTAACCGAAGAGGAAGATTATTTGTCTTCGAGAAAATACTCGGGTTTGAAACCGGTGTTCTGTGTCTACCTCCCCCCCCCCCCC
>NC_051400.1:17353760-17354300 GCF_015228065.2 Penaeus monodon
CCCTCCCCCCTCTTTCGTCCTCGCCCCACTCCGTGTCCCTGCCTCGCCCGCCTCCGTGTCCCTGCCTCGCCCGCCTCCGTGTCCCTGCCTCGCCCGCCTCCGTGTCCCTGCCTCGCCCGCCTCCGTGTCCCTGCCTCGCCCGCCTCCGTGTCCCTGCCTCGCCCGCCTCCGTGCCCCTGCCTCGCCCGCCTCCGTGTCCCTGCCTGGCCCCGGCACCGGCTCGCCCCCCTCACGCCAAAGCGCCTCGGGATCCGGACAGCGATTCCCTGTGATTAGCGGAGGTCGTTGCTGGGAGGACGAGGCTGTTTGCTGATCCTCCTCGAGACAAGGCCGCCGAACGGAGGTCTTAATTCCTTTTGCCTTCTTTTATTCTCGTTTCCGTTGGAAGGTAAGCGCCGGTTTGCCTCACAGCCGCAGAGGTTCTGATTGGAAAACTGATAAGCAACCACATCCTTTATTTTTCTAAATTACTTGCGCTTTTCTGAAATAGACAGCGGTAACACAGCACTGCTTTTAATAAAAGTGAATCCTTAATATTTT
>NC_051400.1:17354613-17355075 GCF_015228065.2 Penaeus monodon
GTATGTATGTATGTATGTATGCATAGAGCCCCATTCCCAGCTCCTTTGGGAGGCGCTCCCTGCCCAAGCTCGGCCTTTGACTGGCGTGTTGGAGATGCAAGTTAGAAGACTCCGGTTATGCTTCGCAATCTTCATTATATCAAGATAAAAGACCGCTGATAATTCCCATTAATCTTCTCGCCTTGTTCTCTTCGCTAGTCTAATGCGCATTGCATTGCAGTTGCGGCAATTCGTCATCGAGCAAGAAGGTTGCATCCCTGCTCCGAGTGCAGGAGTCTTTTCGTGTGCTGTAAACTTGACGCCGTTTAATTTCCTATTCTTTTTAAATGCTTCACGATAAGGTGAATCTAATCAGGATTAGAATCTTAAAAACTACATTCTCTTCCTTTCCTCGCGTCTCGTCCAATCAAAAATCGTAATCAAGATGACTTTATTATCTCCCTAATATGTCTCAGTCAGTCA
>NC_051400.1:17355261-17355572 GCF_015228065.2 Penaeus monodon
GATACCCCCCCCCTCCCTCTATACACACGCAGCAGCCAGGAAAGTCATCACTCGCGTTAAAGCACATAATCAGATGTCTTACTTCCCCGTGGCTTCTCCGTCTCACCTGCCTGACAGCTCGTGTTTTTAGACATGACTAATCACACAGATGCACACAAAAATACCCTTTCTCTAACGCAGCCGCTCAAAAAAAAAGTGAGTGGATATTGCAACTGAACTTCGCACATCAAAGGCATATAAAAAGTTTTCTCTTTATTTTTTTTTCTCTACATTTTTCTCTTCTCTTCTTTTTCTCTGTGTGCATGCGCGTG
>NC_051400.1:17356035-17356333 GCF_015228065.2 Penaeus monodon
GACCTGCCATTACGAAGTACGAGTGATTGCGGACGCCTGCTTCTCCCCACAGGAAATTGGTTCTTCGCCCGCCCGTCTACACCGGCCCCCGCCCATGCCCGCCCCCGAGCTCGGGAGCCGCGGAGGCGCAGTGCCCGGCCGCCCGACCCCTTCTTTTATCACTCTCGGCCAACTCATCGCCGCCTGAATGGTCCTCCCAGCATGACATTCGCCCTTATAAAGTTACGACAACAGTTAACGGGTCAGCGGCCGACAACATCGTCTGCCACGCTACACCTGGATCCTGTTCTACTTGCGG
>NC_051400.1:17356588-17357020 GCF_015228065.2 Penaeus monodon
TGTCGCTTGCCACGAACGCACTTACCTGAAACGAATAAAACACGTCGTCAATACATAATCCACATAAATATTTCTAGATAAGACGTCCAGGCAAAAAAACTGGTGAAAATTATATATGTTATTCAAATGTTCCTAAAATAAGAAATTATACTCAGTTCTTCCAGTCAAAATAACTTGACATATTATTATAATAAGTAAGGCAGTGAGAGGAATCAGCTGTTAATTTATGTTCGTTCCCCATGCCTTGTACATAACGCCTGTTATGGCTGAACAGCTCTGCTCGACGGAAAAGATTTCTACATGAAATTGCGTGTGAATTTCCCGTAGATTGTGTCAGTAGTGTCAGCATTGTTTTTCAATGCATTAGACCATAAAAAAGAAAAAATAAACGTATTTAAATTTTAAATTTAATAATTTGGTTACACCAATGAC
>NC_051400.1:17358999-17359168 GCF_015228065.2 Penaeus monodon
CGGTCGGGGAGGGGGGCGGGGGAGCGACAACGGCGACAGAGAATGAGTTTAAAAACCCCCAAGCGTAACATCTAAACATCAAAGGGCGAGACAAAACCCAAAAACACACAAAAAAAAAATTTTTTTTTAAAAAAAAAAAAAGGGGCCTTTTTAAAACCCCCCCCCCAAA
>NC_051400.1:17359410-17359999 GCF_015228065.2 Penaeus monodon
AAAAAGGGGGGAAAAAAAAAAAAATTTTTTAAAAAAAATTTTTTAAAGCGCACTTTTTCCGCCCTTTTTTGGGGGTTTTTTCCCCCCCGGTTTTGGGGTTTAAATTTCTCCGGGGGTTTTTGGGGGCCCCCCCCCCCAAAACCCCCCCGGGGGGGGGGCCCCCGGAAAACCCCTTTTTCCCCCAAAAACTTTGCCCCCTTTTTTTAAATTTTTTTTTCCCCCCTTTTTTAGTTTTTTCCCCCGGGGCCTTTTTTTTTTCTTCTTAAAAAAAAACCCAAAAAAACCCCCCTTGGGATTTTTAAAAAAAAAAAAAGGGGGGAAAAAACCCCTTTTTTTAAAAAAAATTAAAAAAATTTTTTTTTAAAAAAAAAATATATAATTTAAAAAAATTTTTTAAAAAAAAATTTTTTAAAAAAAAAAAAAAAAAAAAATTTTTTTTTTTTTAAAAAAAAAAAAAACCCAAAAAAAAAAAAAAATTTTTTAAAAAAAATTTTTTAATAATAATATAAATAAAAATTTTTAAAAAAAAAAAAAAATATTAAATAAATATTAATATATATAATTTTTTAAAAAAAAAAAAAAAAACCCC
>NC_051400.1:17360096-17360210 GCF_015228065.2 Penaeus monodon
GGGGGGTGTTTTTGGGGGGGGGGGGTTTTTTTGGTTTTTGGGGTGTGGGGGGGGGGGTGTGTGGGGGTGTTGTGGGTTTTTTTTGGGGGGGTTTTTTTTTTTTTGGGGGGGGGG
>NC_051400.1:17360235-17360336 GCF_015228065.2 Penaeus monodon
AAAAAAATTTTATATTTTATAAAAATTTTTTTTTTAAAAAAAATATATTTTTATTAAAATATAAAATTTTTTTTTTTATTTTAATTTTAAATATATTATTT
>NC_051400.1:17361025-17361225 GCF_015228065.2 Penaeus monodon
GGGCTTTAAAAAAAAAAACCCCCCCCCCCCCCGGGGGGCCCCCCCCCGGGGCCCCGGGGGGTTTTGGGGCCCCAAAAAGGGGGGGGGGAAATTTTCCCCCGGGGGGGGGGGAAAAAAATTTTTGGGGGGGCCCCCCCCCCCCCCGGGGGCCGGGGGGGTTTTGGGGTTTTTCCCCCGGGGGGGGGGGGGGTTTTTTTTTT
>NC_051400.1:17361267-17361335 GCF_015228065.2 Penaeus monodon
TTTTAAACCCAAAGGGGGGGGGGGGGGGAAAAAAAGGGGGGGTTTAGAAAAAAAGGGGGAAAAAAAAA
>NC_051400.1:17361352-17361589 GCF_015228065.2 Penaeus monodon
GGGAAAGGGGGGGGGAAAAAAAAAGGGGAAAAAGGGGGAAAGGGGGGGGAAAAAAAAAAAGGGAGGGAAAAAAAAAAGGGGGGAAAAAAAAAGGCCCCCAAAAAAGGGGGTCAAAAGGGGGGAAAAAAAGGGGGGGGGAAAAAAAAGGGGAAAAAAAAAAAAGGGGAAAAAAAGGGGGGGGGGGAAAAAAGGGGGGGGAAAAAAAAGGGGGGTGGGAAAAGGGGGGGAAAAGGGGGG
>NC_051400.1:17361985-17362090 GCF_015228065.2 Penaeus monodon
AAAAAAAAAACCCAAAAACCCCAAAAAAAAACCCCCCCCCCGGGGGGCCCCCCCCCCCCCCCGGGGGGAAAAGGGGGGGTTTGGCCCTTGGGGGCCCCCCCCCCC
>NC_051400.1:17362143-17362253 GCF_015228065.2 Penaeus monodon
AAAAAAATTTTGGGGGGGGGGGGGAAAAAAAAAAGGGGGGGGGGAAAGGGGGAAAAAAAAAAAGGGGGGGGAAAAAAAAAAAAAAAATTAAATTTGGGGGGGAAAAAATA
>NC_051400.1:17362710-17363136 GCF_015228065.2 Penaeus monodon
ACGGCTATCAGCACCAAATCCTCCTCGCCGCGCCACCAGGTTACACCTCCGCTCCCCCAACGCAAACAAACAGCGAGGCGGCCGGTGGGGGGACTACAGTCGGCCTCAGTCGGAGTCGGACAAACGCTTGGGCGAGAGAAGGGGGTAAGGAAGAGGGGGGAAGAGGGGGGAGGGGGAGAAGAGGGGGGAAGAGGAGGAGAAGTGGGAAAGAGGGGGAAAAGAGGGGAAATTGGGGAGGGGAGAGAGAGGGAGAAAAGGGAGAGGGGAGGAAGGGGAGTAGAAAGGGAGGGGTAGGGAGAGAAGAGGGAATGGAGAGGAAAGTGAGAAAAAGAGGAAGAGGAGGGAAGGGGAGCAAAGGGAGAAAGGAAAGAGAAGGAAAGAAATTACAGAACGTGAGAAAGCGAGGAAATGTCGGTGAAGTAAAAG
>NC_051400.1:17363379-17363594 GCF_015228065.2 Penaeus monodon
AAAGGAGGGGTCGCCGGTACATATTAATTTTGCGTGAGTACCTTGTTCAGCGCCGCAACACGGGGCATACTTAGTATCTCATTACGTTTATGACTTGCTCGGTGTTATCAAAAAACAAACAGACACGCAGCGGAGAGAGTATCCATTACCCCATCAACCTACTTGGATTATTTTGGTTTCGTCGAAGGGTTTAATTAAGCCTCCTTGTGTGTGCG
>NC_051400.1:17363639-17363783 GCF_015228065.2 Penaeus monodon
CCGTCCTGGATTTTATCACACATGGATGTGATACGATCATCTCATTGTCATCGTTAACAAACTTGCCGTTTTCTAAGATTTCCAAGACTCTTCTTAATAAAAAATAATCCAACGTAATGTAGGATGTCAACTTATTTTTAATTC
>NC_051400.1:17363832-17363936 GCF_015228065.2 Penaeus monodon
TCGTGACTCTCGGGGAGGAACAACCCTCCATCCCCTCCTCTCTACCCCCCCCCCCCCTTTCGTTACCTTCAGGGAGGAACACATGAGATCCTCTGCATCACCGC
>NC_051400.1:17364013-17364267 GCF_015228065.2 Penaeus monodon
TTCGTGACCATCAGGACGACCCCCTCCCCCCCGTGTCGTGTACGCCTCTCGTAAGCCCAGGGAATTGTACTTTCCTATGTAAATCGACCATAATAAACTTTTCAACGGGACTCGGCCACCGACCCTCGCCCACGCCCTCTTCGGCTGGCCTCTCGCTCCCACCAGAGGGACCCTCGGCCATAGCCCCATAGCTCCGCCCCCCCCCTCCATGCACACGTCCCCCTCCTTAGAGCTTACATGCAGATACATATAAT
>NC_051400.1:17364337-17364471 GCF_015228065.2 Penaeus monodon
TCTTGTTGCTCATCATAAACTCTGCTTTTTGATGAAGTGATAAGTAAACGCAAGGAAGAAGAGTCACGCATCCCTGCGCACTCTAATTACACACAAAACACGTGTTCTTCAAACTTACATACATAGACACACAG
>NC_051400.1:17364850-17365424 GCF_015228065.2 Penaeus monodon
TACATAAGACAAACAACGATCGAGAAAATACGATCCGAAGGCCAGGCGCCCGGGCGAAGCTTTTCTCCTCTCCCTCGCCAAGGAGACGCCTCCTGACCCGCTGGCCCGGGCCGAGCACTTCATCGGAAGTCATCATCTGCTTCTAAGACAACTCCTCAAGCCACTGGAAACGCTGATCACTTCTTGGCATGCAGACTTTCTGGGGGGAAATCCTGGATGGCGTGGATGCCTTGCTCTCCACCTCGCGGCTAATGCAACTCTACCCCAACGTTCCTCCTATCTTCCACTTCCCCTCAACAACCCTCTCCCCCCTACAACCCCTCCCCTCCTCCAGGCTCGCTCTCCAACACCCTCCTCGGCTGCTATTACTCCAACGCTCCCACCCTTCCACCCTCACCCCTCTTCCTCTAAAATCTAACCCCACGTCCCCCGCCGAAGGGCCGAGGGAAACGGGGTCTGGAAATGCGTTGGGGGGAGGGGGGCAGGGGGCGGTGGGCGAAGTAAAAGGGGAGACGATCCAAAATTACAGAAAAGAAGTTGCGAATAAGGAAGGGAAGTTCTGGTGTCAGTAAGT
>NC_051400.1:17365476-17365993 GCF_015228065.2 Penaeus monodon
GGTAAGGTTGCTTGCTTGCTTGCTTGCCCATATTCAGAAGCTGAGTTTTGTTTTCTCGACTGGTTCTAAGGCGGAGGCCTCTAAAATGGCGGACGCCAGCATCACAATAATCTTGATTATCCCATGTTCAAATAATTCTAATAGTCATCACCGCATGAATTATAAAAATAATTCGATTAAAATAATCAAAATACTAATGACGATAAGAGTAAATAACAAACGCTAATCCTAACAAACCTTTCAACCACGAGGACGACGACAATAACGGCGGACTTCATGGAGGCCGCGACGGAGAGCGACCAGCGAGCCCTCGGCTCAAGAAATGGATACAAATAAATGCAAATAAACACAAAGCGACGCCGCGTCTGCCCGCATGTGCACAAGCCTCCCGACACACATGAGCCAACAGGCCTATCTGTCTCCACGAGGCTATCTCTCTCAAGGAGCCCCCCCCCCCCGGCCTGAAGTAGCCCCGTGGTAAACCGGTCCGTTCTGCACAACACTAAAGATTAAAAGG
>NC_051400.1:17366031-17366205 GCF_015228065.2 Penaeus monodon
GAGGAGATATCTCATTCATGCAATTTCTTTGCGAACATATTTCAGAATGAAAGGTAATTACTGATGAGAAAATAATTAACAAGGAACAATAACAACACCAACTGCTAAAATACTGTACTATGTTAATGGCCATGGCCCTTCTGGTGGCCAAGAGATCCTCGGAAATGGATCCGC
>NC_051400.1:17367923-17368581 GCF_015228065.2 Penaeus monodon
GACTGATAGTGTGGGAAGAAAACAGCGAAATAACGGAGATACATTAAAGACTAAGGAAAAATAAATCGTTGATTCTGTCGTACTTCGGTTTCCTCTTCACATAACGCAACAAACACCACGCGTTCTGTAAGTCGTTTCTTTGTTTTTCTATGAAAAAGGATGACTGCATTCCCCACTCCTAAACCAACAAGGAACCGATTCAAAATATCCCTAAGAGCATGAAGAAGAGAAAGACGAATGAAATCCGCGATCTCCACCATTAAACCCAAGAAGTCTTCATTCGCCACAACTCTCACAAAATGATACAGCGACGGTCTGTCCGTCACACCGCAAGCGCAGTCCCGCCTCCATGACGTCCGCGATAAGAGTCACAATCCCGCGATGGCCCTTGGAACAAACAGCCTTCGTGCCATTCAATTCCACTCACGCCCCACTTGGTCTTGGAGAGGTTTACGGCGCAAAATAACACCTCGGAAAGGGCGAGGGTGGCCGCGCACACAAATCGTGAAGGCGCTGCGGAATGAGTTTTTTTATACAGAAAGAGATGGATAGCGTGATTCTGATTTTTTCCCCTCTTCGTGTTTTCATAATGTATTTTTATTGCATTTCTATCGGCGGGAAAGAATATTTGAAGTAAAAAGAAAGGTCTCACGATGTG
>NC_051400.1:17368663-17368750 GCF_015228065.2 Penaeus monodon
GTCCCTTTCCCCTTCTCCCTCCCTCTCCTCTTCTCCCTCCCTCTCCCCTTCTCCCTCCCTCTCCCCTTCTCCCTCCCTCTCCCTCTC
>NC_051400.1:17368941-17369744 GCF_015228065.2 Penaeus monodon
ACCTAAACAACGCAGCGACACTTGCATAAACTTCCACCCTTTAATCACGCCCTGGGCCTTCAAGCCCCGCTCCCGCTCTCGCAGTCCTTCGCTCCTGCAGCCCGTCGGTCCTGCGGTTCTTTGCTTCGATCCTCCTGCGGTCCCTCGCTCCTCCGGTCCTTCGCTCCTCCGGTCCTTCGCTCCTCCGGTCCTTCGATCCTCCGGTCCTTTGGTCCCTCGCTCCTGCGGTCCCTCGCTCCTCCGGTCCTTCGATCCTCCGGTCCTTCGATCCTCCGGTCCTTTGGTCCCTCGCTCCTCCGGTCCTTCGCTCCTCGGTTGCCGCGTCTCCCACAAAGCCTCCGATGAAGTGCCAATTAAGGCTTGCACGAGATCCATTCCCTTCCTCCGAGCAAATTAAATTCATCCATTTCGTGTCGATCTGCGGCCCCGCAGTCTCTCTCTAACCAGTTAGGAATACCTCATTAGCATAAGATAATGATGGCTTCGGCTTCCATTAAATCCCCTTCGCTTTCTTGTGCAGGTAATTAGAGTGTCATTCTTTTCTCTTCCTTTCTGTTGTGTTAACATATGATTCAAAACGTCTGGCAACATTGCTCAAGAATTCTTCCGCGTTTTAAAGTGATATCATCACCATAATGAAAGTCATTTCTCTTTCGGTCGATTTCCCGTGAATACAGTGCCTAAAGCTCCTCCTCCTCTCTTTTAGCGCATCTTAATTAATAATAATTTTCTCATCAGAAAACTCATTTAAAATTACACAAAGTGTTGCTTAAATAATGGAAACTTAGATTTTCGAAAAAGGG
>NC_051400.1:17369810-17369915 GCF_015228065.2 Penaeus monodon
GAAGTTATGTTTACAAAGATCATATCACTACAAGTCATCCAGAGAGCAATACAAGTATATTCTCTGCATCTGAAAGACTACACTGCATAGCAAGTGCTGCCCAAG
>NC_051400.1:17369954-17370313 GCF_015228065.2 Penaeus monodon
AAACTATTAGTCAAGATTTACAATTACTCTGTCTATGTTCTTTTCTATACTAGTTTTACCTTCATGATGTATGC
The DNA here is from genome assembly GCF_015228065.2 of Penaeus monodon. Lineage (NCBI taxonomy): Eukaryota > Metazoa > Arthropoda > Malacostraca > Decapoda > Penaeidae > Penaeus > Penaeus monodon. Next base: position 17,370,029 of record NC_051400.1, read on the forward strand.
TCATATTTTCCATGGTTACATGTTATCAAAAGTGGCCGATCAGTATCATCATCCTTGGGGATGCTGAACGAGTATGCAAATCAGGTGTATGTTTCCTAACTTAGTTATGCCGTTACTATCCACGTTTAGTAAACACCTGTACACTTGCAAGCAAATGCAGCATCGAACTTGAAGTGGGGCGTTTTGACCCCGAAGACTTAATCTTTAATCTAGGTATGAAAACGGAGATGCTTTCTAAATAATGAGAACCACGGGAGAAATATGAAAAGCTGCAGAGGTAGATAT
>NC_051400.1:17370457-17370959 GCF_015228065.2 Penaeus monodon
CATATACATTTTCACAAGAAATCCGTTTCCTAAAAGACACATAATGAACACACACTTCTCTCCCGAGAACTAACGTTAAGTCCCCAAACTCTCCACAACTTGAGAGGCTTCGCAGGGGTAAGGGGGGGGGGGGATAAGATGAGGGAGGGGAACCGGAGATACAAGAATTACGTCATTGTTACAAAAGATGCTAATCTCGACTCTTGAACTTCTGAGTACATCTCAAATCATGCAAACATAATATTCGAATTTAGTTATGTGCATTCAGTTAAAACCTCCGTGAAAGCAATACATCATTTTCGTTTAGTATCAAAAAGAGAGAAAAAAATTAATCCCTTACGTAATGTACGACTTCCCTTCCAGACTTTATTGGAAAAAAATAATCCCCAACGAACTTTTCGAGTTTTAAACCAAAATAGTCACATGAAAAAGTAAATAACTAAGAAACACCCCCAACAAAAGATCAACATCATTCCTTCCACATGAAATCTACGAAGGAGCT
>NC_051400.1:17370998-17371125 GCF_015228065.2 Penaeus monodon
CATACCATACCAACCCCTCCACGACCTGCAATCCCCTCGGCCTCGAAGCACTGCCGGACCTGCCGCACCAGAAGCCGCCTTAGGTCCCCCTTGGCACCCATATATATGGCACGTACACGCTCAATGT
>NC_051400.1:17371321-17371889 GCF_015228065.2 Penaeus monodon
GTTCTTGGCGTTGAATTTCAACCCCTTAAAGGAATATTCGAGACAAAGTTTCAACTCTTCTCGCAAGATGTTATTGGGGAAAAATATACGTCAATGGTATGTGCTCCCATATAAACAATTAGTGGTTCACTGTATTTCGTCTCCTGTTTTGTCCACTAGACATAAAAGAATCAGGCTTCCAAAACCTTTTTCCTTGATATTTTCCTTTCCGCCTCACCCCCCCCCCCCCTCCTCTCTCTCACAGATGTTGCCCGACCTCACGGGTTCAATCTCGATGGCCTGTTCCCTGAAGCAATTAATTATCTGGTTCTACAATTACTCCTAATGTTGAATATATATCAAATCGGCGAAACGAATCCTCACACACCGAACAATCTCATTACAAAACTCAATAAAAATAGTTGTACATCTCAGCTAAAATCATCATTCCGAATCATGATTATCATTAATGATTGCCTGATTAATCGCCTGGTAGGCCTAATCTAAATAAAAGTTTTACAAATGAAGCGTTTCTATCCTTTGGGCCATACCTATCTAATTATATTACAAGAACAGGTGTGGTTGATGA
>NC_051400.1:17372015-17372801 GCF_015228065.2 Penaeus monodon
GCCAATAACATTATCACCACCGTTCTTGTCCATTTCCTTCGCTATCAACCTTCCCAAACTTGTTCCGATAGACAGACAGGGTTGAGAAAGAGGTTCTATCCCTCCTCACGGTGTCATGCGGCCATGGACAACATTATGACTTGTGCATGACCTGTCGTTGTGCTCTTGGTCGTGGCTGACTCCTGTGCACGACCATTATGCACTCACACATGGCGTTATGAAATTTGTTTACCTTTATTGTGCCACAATGCATTGTTTCGTGTCATGATAATTCCCACCCGCTGCAAAATCATAACGCTTCCTCAGTTCTCCGTGTTAAGGCCATGCATGCTTAATTACGTCACTTCTAAAATTCAGCAAATAACCATACACGCCCGTGGGTGCACATGTCCTACATGAATGAACTGCATGGTCCTGCATGGCATCCCCCTGCATCGCCCCTATAATTACTATCGTCTTGATCATATCTTTTGTCAACTATCGAGTCACGCACACCCATACACCCTTCAGCCTCACCCCCCCCCCCCCGCACTGCAGCCCGGCTCCCGAGACTAGACAGCACGCCAGACTGAACGATGCCCCTCGCTCGCCAGCCTTCTTTGGATGCCACGATGCCTCGAGATGCATTTAAACATCACCCTCGCAGTAACACCATCTGGTACGCGCCGCTGAAGCCAATGCTCAAATGGTCCCTCAGCTGTGCGCGCTCCGCCTACCGCCTCTCCTTCGTAAAATGGAAGAGGGGGAGAAAGCGAAGAGGACGGAGATGGCGAGGGAAAAGATGAA
>NC_051400.1:17372847-17373494 GCF_015228065.2 Penaeus monodon
ACCAGCAAAGGTCAACAGACTTCGTGCACCTGCGCACACCTGCTGCATCGCCATCTGGCATTCCAGACTCGTAAACCAGCTGGTCCGCATGTTCCCCAGCCCCCCCCCCCCCACCAATAATGTAAGCGTGACACCGCGCAGTCCAATAACTGGATTTAGGCCTTCAAAAAAAATTCCCCGTGTCTACATTCACAGCAACTAACAAAAATCACCTTGTCAATTACGAATAGGGAAAGGAAAAAACAAAAGAACACACTGAAGGAAAAAGAAATTGAAGAAATGAAGAAAAGAAGAGAAGCAAAAACTGATATGAAAAACAAGAAAACTAAACAAAATAACTAACAAAATTCGACTCTCATACACCAATCATAATATCATAATGACAATCGCCAGTAATGCAAAAACAAGTAATTTGACAACAATAAAACATTAACCACAAAAACTCAACAAAACTCGCAAATCATCTTATGCAGAAAATACTCGAACGGACCGGGTGATGGCACAGCGCTCGGCCACATGGTACGTCCCTCTCGCCATGTAGCGCACGCAGGATGTCGCGCTCGACGTTACATAAAACAAAGTCACATTGCACTCTGGCATGCATACGTAACTTTAGCAAGGAAACAAAAACAAAGAAGGCGCGACAG
>NC_051400.1:17373574-17373759 GCF_015228065.2 Penaeus monodon
CAAATAAATACACAAAATCTGGCGAAAAGTGAAAAGATCTGAAAGGGTAAAATACAAGAGAAAAAATGACATTTAATCCAAGAGAAGAAGCAGCAGGTAAACACACTCCAAATCCTAAAATGACACGGCACTTACACGACCGTGTCATTTCATCCTTATTCCGCCGTGACGAAACGAACCTACAG
>NC_051400.1:17373999-17374216 GCF_015228065.2 Penaeus monodon
GCATAGTCGTGGGGCTTCTTAGCCTGTGAGCGCTTATCATGCGGGTCTGACACCGCAGAGACGTTATGCACTGAGCGCCCATTACTATGCACGGGAACGCGCCGATACGATGGCCGGCAATGCACTTGGGGACCCTTTCTCATGTCTCTATAAGCCCTCTAATAAAAAGGTGAGAGAGGACTAAATGCTATGACAAAGGAGGTGAAATGCGGGAGGG
>NC_051400.1:17375729-17376378 GCF_015228065.2 Penaeus monodon
ATGGATCAGCAAAAAGCGAAGGTAAACTGACGGCGAGCAAAGACCTCGTGTTGGACAGAGAGCCTCCTATCCATCTTGCCTTTTGTTTTCTTCATGCACCTGAAACTTGGCAAGATCGACTCCGCGAGGCAGCCTGGGTATTGCTGGCTTGAGGCTGCGCATTGCAAAGCATCATTTACATATCGCATCCATCTTCTTGGACAGGAGACGTGTACATTATTCTGATTGCGAAGTGTGTGTCTGTGTTATTATCTCGCCGTTGACTCCGCCGGCGCAGCATTTCCATAGGACACCCGCGACAGTCAAGATAAAGGGAAGAGTTTCGAAGATTTCTCCAAAAATAGAATTCGAAATTCTGAAATCTCTTTCCGTTCCTTCAAAAGAACTATTGTGATATTCGCACGGAATAAACCTTGATTAAACGGTGATTACAACACAGTTCTTTCGCCATTTTCCGATTAAATCCCGAAAATTTCTCCCCCTTTCCCACGTTTCCTCCATGAATTAATCTTGCGAAATCGACACACACACACCTCGGGAGCCGCTCCTCGCCCCCCGGGTCCTCGCACCGCTTTTTGCGCCACGGAACCCCCGGGGGAGACGCTTCCCTCGCGCCTGAAGGCACACACACACCGCCTTTTTGTGTTTG
>NC_051400.1:17376459-17377204 GCF_015228065.2 Penaeus monodon
ATTATTATTATCATCGCCATAGGGAGTAATGTTTAAATGGGTAGAGATTTCGAAGCGGGTGACAGAGGAAATTTGTGTGATCACTATGTTGTGTCGTTCAGCATTCTTCTTCGTCTTCTATGCGTTCGATGCGTTTGCATCACAACTAATTGCACATACACGAACAGTGACTAATGCACAACCGGACATTAGGATAGAAACATCATGAAGCACAGAGCACTATCATCAACAATCTTCTTTTTAACATTTGTTTACATCACGCGTAATTACATATACTCCCCGACAGATCAACACCACACCTTCTCTTGTAGACATGATTAATCTACAATGCAAATACACTGGACATCCGCCTTAAAGTAGCGCTGCGCATAAAAACAAGTCCCCTTAAAACGCATCATAGTAAATATATTCAGCATTAACGTCCCGACAGTAATAAATCACCAACGTTGTTCTCGCAAGTGCAACGTAGCGAACACTTTCAAAGGACCGCGCGCCCTCACTTTCGCGGAACTGAACCGAAAGTGCTTAAGAAAACGCTTACTAGATATCAACCAAATCAGTCAATAGCAACCTTGCTGGCTAAGCAGGGGGGGGGGGCACTCAACTAACTAAGCCCCTCTAATACTAACACTACTACTTTGCTGGCCAACAAGATATAAAGTTTGCAATTCAAATAGACGGCCAAAGAGTTAGTCAGTTTGCTAGATACTTTACTTGAATGGCACAGGAAGTAAAGAAAGAAGAA
>NC_051400.1:17377599-17377894 GCF_015228065.2 Penaeus monodon
CTGACAATCAGTCAACTACTCCTGACAGCTAATCTGATTGGCTTTATACCAAACAGCCGGCCAGCTCCTCGCACATCTTAGCTGAGAGCCGCATAGCCAGTCGATCAGTCAGCCTCCCTGCAAGTACCTTTCTCTTCGCTGGTCATTTAGATAATGCGTCAATCTCCCTTTGAACCTACGTTTTTTCAGTCAACCAGTCAGGTAATCAGTCGACCTTCTTCGTCAATCAGCATCTCTTTCTTCAGTTAGCCTGTTTGGTCTGTTAACCAGTCAACCTACTAAGTCGATCTCCTAC
>NC_051400.1:17378132-17378420 GCF_015228065.2 Penaeus monodon
CCCTCCGCCATCCGCCCCTTCTCGCCGACCTCCCTCGCCATCCGACAGCCAAATAAGCGAAGCCTAATGCGGTAATATTAACCGTAACTGCACACATAAAATTCAATCTCTCGCGGAAACTTCCATAAACTCCTCCGGTCTCCCTTATCTCTTCATATGAGCATCAATCATCCCTTTTTTTGCCCCATCTTCTGTTCTTATCTCCCCTCCTTCGGCTTGAAAAAAAACAAACTTATCTCGGTCCTTTCTTGCTCTCCGTTTCTTTGGCTGCTTCCCTTTTCGTTGACT
>NC_051400.1:17378659-17378947 GCF_015228065.2 Penaeus monodon
GTTTTGGGGTATGTGGCTGGGGGGGGGGGGAGAAGGCAAGGTTTTGATGTTGACGCGCGCCGGGGTACAGGGGGACTGGCCCTCGCTGGCACTGTGTAGTGGCACCCGTTAAAACATTTCCATCAAGGTTTATGAGTCATAAACCACGTCTGGTCCTCATCCCGACACCAAGTGCTGCTCTTGCCTCTCCTTTACCCCCCCCACCACCACCCACACCCACGACCGGGATACCGGAGAAATTCATGCGATTGTTTCGGCGTCGCGCAAGTTTACCGAAGTCTACAAGGG
>NC_051400.1:17379094-17379954 GCF_015228065.2 Penaeus monodon
AATAGCGCCACCTGCAGCTAGTAATCGCCCTTCTCGTTCCCGTGCACTGCCACGAGAGCCGCCGTCGGCTCATTAGCATACGGTGAGTCAGTACTCAACCTGCAAGTCTATTTGAAATCATGAATGGCAGGCGAGGCTGAAGGCGAAAGGGCAACGAAGGAAGACAATGATAATGCTTCTTTCTTGTCATATCCAAACTTGTCCTCATATATTTTCCATCTCATAATTGCATCAAATCCTTATCCTTCCCCATCTCTCTCTTCTCCCTCTTCACCTTCTTCTAACCCTCACTTCGCCTTAACTGCCGACACCTCCTCGAAGCCGCAGACCCAGGCAGACCCGGAGCCAATCAGGCACCGGAATTCTACCATCGCGCTGTTTATGCCATGGTTTGTGAGGCGTGGCGGCGTCTTCGAACGTATATACACAGCAGGAACGCAAGATGCCCACTTATCTCGTGCGTCGCGGCCGAATTCAACAGCACATGGCGGCCATGGCACTCACGGGAGAACGAGCGCCTAGGGAGGTCATTCGCCTCTCGCGCGCCGCAACGCACTTGTTATGCCGTCGGGGTTTACTGGGGAAGAATGCCGGCACTTCTTCCTTACTCTGTTTCATAGACCTCAATCGTACATATCTGGAATTCCTCTCTAAACAGACACAAAGACACGCAACCGCACACGCGCACGCATACTAACGCACACACACAAATAAAAACGTCGGACAACAACGACAATTTTTCTGATTGCCGGACGCATCGGGAGATCTTGTCCTCTACATAAGGATGACCGCATGACCGGACTCGCGCCGCCGCCATAATGTAGGCCTGTGTCTATAGGGGGTGGGGGTCGGGAGAAAGA
>NC_051400.1:17380098-17380292 GCF_015228065.2 Penaeus monodon
TACAGAGGAATCGCGACCACACGATTTCACCATCTTAATGTCCTGTCAGCTGGAGGAGGGGAGGGGGGGGGCTGACATCATCATCTCTTTCACCCTCACCTGCAAGAAGAAAAAAGGAATTACTGACGAAGATCTTGGGACACGTAAATGTTAAAAATAAATCTAGTATAGTCAACTCGCTCTCACTTTCTCTT
>NC_051400.1:17380489-17380908 GCF_015228065.2 Penaeus monodon
CAGGCACAGTCAACTTCCCAAAATATAAAACAGCTAATGAAAAACAATCAAATCCCAGGAAACCACGAGAGCAAAGTCATGTCGAGGAGACACAGGGAATTGTCTCATTCCGGATTCCGAGCTGGAGTTTCTGCTTAATATTTCACTGACAAAATGCCCCGACGTCCCCAGTCGTCAGGAATTCTAACAGCTGACTCCAGCTTGAATCCTCTGACCTGCTCCTGAGCTGAGTCCCTGTGGCTGTGAATTATTACTGCTTGTTTGGCTCGCAATTCCGGGGACTGAAGTCTAACTGACAATGGAACGGATGTTGCTGACAATAAGCATTTCAACTGTAATATCTAGTGATTTTCAATTCTGCCGTCTCTATGCCTCGGTCTTTCGGAGAGTGATGAAGTCCACAGTATGATTATGCATAG
>NC_051400.1:17381279-17381544 GCF_015228065.2 Penaeus monodon
TAGGTAAGTGAGTGTGTTCATCCAACTACTCAATGGTCATTACACATATATAATGCACACAGCATATACAGGATATACAAATAAAGATCTGACTAACACAAAAAAACACTGACTGTGGCTAATATATTCCCTTCATGCGCGTATGTGCGAACGTGTAAGGCGTATGCGGGTGTGTAAATATAGTGTGTGTGGCCAGACAAAGACACGGTTACAGCGGGATTTCATTCGACCAAGCACTCCGCTACACTTTCTCTCTTCCCCCCTC
>NC_051400.1:17381632-17381809 GCF_015228065.2 Penaeus monodon
TCCTCCCACCTCTTTGTGTCTGGTACTGCGTCTGCCTCTGTTTCTCTCCGCCTATGCTTATGTCTGTCTGTTAGGATGTCCCTTCTCTTACCGTGCCCTTCCCCTAGCTTTCCTTCGCTCGCATCCTGTCTCTTATTCATCTTCCCGTTTTCATTAATCTCCTTTACTTTCTGATAT
>NC_051400.1:17381841-17381916 GCF_015228065.2 Penaeus monodon
CAAAACTCTTGCTACAAGGCATTGCTCTCACGCCCCGGCCGAGCGAGTGGGCTAGCGGTTTTTCTTTTTCTATTA
>NC_051400.1:17382174-17382392 GCF_015228065.2 Penaeus monodon
AGAAAGGGGAGAGAAAGAAAGAGGGACAGGGACAGGCAGAGGCAGATCGACCCATATATATATTACACGCTAAATACATAACTAAACGATTCTCCCACACAACTGCCTCCTCCATCTCCCTCATCCAGCCATATCCGTTTCAGTAAATCAAAGGTTCGAACCTGATCACAGGTGTCGCCCCATCGTGACGATCCTCCCTCCTTTGAGAAGGAAAATTC
>NC_051400.1:17383245-17383401 GCF_015228065.2 Penaeus monodon
AGGTGAGAAAAATATACGAAATATAGAGTTCAAAGGAGAAGAAAAGGAGGATCTTTTGACAGAGACAAGGTAACAACGACTGCTAATGACAGGTCAAGGAGGACACTTTGGAGGTTAAGGGCGGCGCTGTAATAACACGAATCGAAAAAACAAGCA
>NC_051400.1:17383519-17383842 GCF_015228065.2 Penaeus monodon
GTGTGTACGAGCATGCGAGCGCCCGCGTGAAACATAATAAAATAAACAATGTATCAGAGACAAAGGAAAGGTAAAACCGACCACAGTAAAGAATTCCGAATGTAATGGAAATGAAATTATCCTACCGAGTTCTATTAAATTCGGTGTCTTCCATTATCGTTATTTTCGTGTACTCACAGTTGTCTGTCCGTAAAATCCACACACAACTATACCAAAAGCGTTTTTCTTACCCGACCGACAATCTACAGCCTCCCATCTTCATGCAAAAACTCGATTAAAGTCCCTACTACCTCCCCCCCTTACCCCCTCTTCATACTCCCCAA
>NC_051400.1:17383880-17384247 GCF_015228065.2 Penaeus monodon
CTGCCCTTACCCCCCCCCTCTGCCAGACCACACAACTCTACCACGCCGCACGCAACATCTGCCATCGGCACCGCAGCCACTTTGCAACACTGTTACCAAGAAGGAATTCAAGTCCCTTCGGCCAACAGAGCGCAGTTACCAAGGCAGTATCACACCACATCCAACAGCATCCAGAACTGATACCGGGATAAGAAGTTACGTGTACCAGCCGTTACCACACACTGCCACATGTTGCGTCGGCATCTAAAAGCAAACATGCAATGGCACAAAATTTGCAACGTTGCAGTATCAATTTTATTAATATTGTATCATAAAACTAATCATGATTCGTCCCACCGCGCGGCCTGTGAGCATTAACAGTGAAGAC
>NC_051400.1:17384631-17384886 GCF_015228065.2 Penaeus monodon
ACCGAAGACCGAGCGCCAGAATCCAAGCCAGAGATCCAAGAGCCTCCTTACGCGGCCGTTATCTCTCCCAGCGGGGACAACGACCTGCGCTTATCTCGCAGTACAGCCAACAGACGCTATCAGTGCGAGACCTCCTTGCAAGTCAACGGCCGAGATGACCCCCTCACCCCTCCTCTCTTATCAGTCAATACATCCTCCTTCAAGATGCCCTCTTTCGGCATTTCATACACACATCTACACTCACACTATATACAT
>NC_051400.1:17384990-17385467 GCF_015228065.2 Penaeus monodon
GTCGATGACAGTCGGTTTCCACTAGTAAATATTTTTCTTGGGTTCATGTTCTTTTTTACTTGTCAGCAAACCGCAGAGTTGTACACTGAAACCTACTATCACCCTAAGCAGAACGAAAATCTAAATTTTATTCTCGCGTTCGATTTGAACCTCATCGAATAAAAAAACAAAGGCGAGCATAATAAACATGAAGAAAACAAAACCTCCAACAAAACCGGCAGCCCATTAGGCCAAGCACCATCAGCCCCCCGCACCTCGCACAACAAAGCGTGCACAAAAGCCGTTCACTGTTATTACCCGAATGTTCACCGCCGAAAAAAACACGAGCCTTCTACCACGCCAGAAGCTCCCGTGCGCGAGGAACCGGGTCCGTCGCCTCGAGTGCTGTGAGGTAATCACACCCTGTAATTAAACGTGTGAAGCACAGACAGGCACACCTGCGCGCGGAGACAAACGACATACATGAATAATACGCAA
>NC_051400.1:17385532-17385918 GCF_015228065.2 Penaeus monodon
TTGTAAAAAAAGCAAGAACGAAAAAATGAGGTGAAGAAAAGAAAGTCCCACACAGATGTGCCCAAACACAGACACACATGCAAACCAACAGACTTCCAACAGGAAGATAAAAATAAATCACCAGCCAGGATCCCCAGTAAATTGAACCGAAGGACAGGCCGCGCCGTCAAAACACCTGCAATAATTCTCCTTCCAGGGACAAGGGAGGGTCGAGTCCCGGCCCAGGAAAATTTAAACCCATATTTACTCCCCTTTCAAGGAAGCGCTTGGCGTAAGCACCGGGGTTTGCATGCGAGAAGCACGGGGGGAGGAGGGGGAGAGAAGATAAAGGGAGCTCATTGGGGGTTTCGGGGCGTGCACGCCCTCGACTGCATTGAGCTCTGGAT
>NC_051400.1:17386327-17387353 GCF_015228065.2 Penaeus monodon
ATAGCCCTTGTCCCTATTCCTTAAATCAAATCGGCGAAAAGAAATACATAAAAGAAGTTTATAACCAAAAAAATGTAAACACAAGGACTTCTCAAACACTATAATTTTCCTTTAAACAACAGCCCGAAAAACGACGCCAATAAACAAACGCAGGCAGGAGACAAAATACAAAACAAACACCTTAATTATCGATCATTTTTCAGGTTTAAACACCTTGTTAAATCCGTCACTGTGATTATCAGTCCAGAAGGTGCGTGCTTGTGCGTGCACATGCATGTACCTTTTTTCACATCTACACGTATAACTTGGGAGATAATCAGGGTCGTTCCCAAACCGCTTTCCTTGGGCAGGGAAGACGTGAATACATAAGCACCTTTTAGTGTAATTGGCAAGCTTGTCTCCTCCCTCTCGGCATGTGCAAGGAATCTTCCAACACATCAAAAACACGAAAACTCGACACAGGAATACATACACGCTTGTGCGTGCACAAGCAACTTTTCCTTTCCTTCCCTCTCTTTCCGTATCTTTCTCCCCCTTTTTCCCCTCCTTTCTTCTCCTTCCCACTCTCCCGTTCTCTCGCCTTCGGTAGATTCCATGAACTCGAACAAAGAAAACACAAAAGATTCTTCCGGCAAAACCGCAGAGCGGAGGGGGGAGGGGGAGCAGAGGGAGCAGCACGGCCACTTGAAAGAGCAGCGAAGAACGACCCAAACAAAAAGAACAGCAGCAAACGGCAGCAATAATCTCGCAGGCAGTTCCCAAGCCTCAGGTTTTACATATCAAATGCGTTTGGTCATATAAAATAAAATAAAATAACATGTGTGTTATGCTCCAATCGTTGAATTCTAAAGAACATTTCGAAAACTAATGAAGTTATTTTTCATTGATATACATCATAAGACAAGTTATTTATGGGTTCCTTCGGTAATCAAATAAATTTCGAGATTTTTTTTCCCACGGACACGTCATTTACATAGCTTTTTATTCTTGCTGACAAAACCGACCCGTCTTTTACACCTGAAAATG
>NC_051400.1:17387396-17387652 GCF_015228065.2 Penaeus monodon
GTGCGATGTGCTTGCGTGCAGGAAAACGCATTCGTTTGCGTACATGCCTGAGCTTGCACTTGGTCCCTCGTGGGCGTGCTCTCCTTCCGTGTGGGCGTGCGAGCGTGCGCGCCCGGAGCTGAGTGCGGACGCGGCCGGCTCGCCGCCTCCCCCCAAAGCCTTCCTCCATCCCGGCTCCTCCCTCCTGCGTGTCATCTCCGCCCGACTTTTCTCCCGCATAAGGCAGGCCAGCCGCGAACCATAAATCTCGAGTTAC
>NC_051400.1:17387745-17387910 GCF_015228065.2 Penaeus monodon
CGCCCCTACATGCAACCTCATACTCCTCTCTCCCACCCCCTCCTCTACCCCTTTCTCACCCCCTCCCCATGATTTAGTGATGCGTGCATAAAAGTTTAGATTTGTGGCGATGGCCCGGCGGTCGGCGTGACGCGACCGCCTGTTCCGGGCGGGCGGCCAAGCGGA
>NC_051400.1:17387974-17388142 GCF_015228065.2 Penaeus monodon
GACACAAACAGGTAACCCAAAGCTAAGCACCCTCCGCCACCCATACCTACGATTCGGCCGCCGCTGCACTCGACGCCTATGCCGTGGGCGGCGGCGGCCGATACAACGCGGCTGTAATCCCCCCTCCCCCATCTAAGGCTCGAGAGGGAGCAGTCTCAGTCGCTAGCG
>NC_051400.1:17388182-17389239 GCF_015228065.2 Penaeus monodon
ACCGTGGGCGTGCCTCCGTTAAATCCTGACTTGCCAAGGGCTGCCAACCGAGGTCTGCTGACAGTTCGCGCGCGGTTGACTAATTACAACAAACCATTAATACTGCGACTTTTCGGACGCTTATCATCTCTGGCGAAGATAATATTTGTGTAGAGATATATAAATCGCTCACTGTCAACAACACTAGTCTCTCTAAAGTTGGCAGCCTTGTGTGACTTAATAATGCACCCGGTCAGAGCAAACGACCCAGAGTGTCGCCTGCGAGGCGAGCCCGCTGCGGCCACGACAGGTGCGCGACGGTGCTCCCTGACCTGTCACGTGTTCGCGCACAATCAGCTGGTACCTAGAAATAGCTGCTTCTAAATGTTATAATCCTATTCAGAACGACTGATTCCTAAAATATACAAACAAAATTTATCATATATCTAAATTCCTCACGTGCAGCTAGTGGCGGCCCAAGTTTGTAACAAATCATTTGCTGAAATTTCTCCGACAGACAATATAAAAACTTGAAATCGCTCTAAGTGGTTACAGTCTTTTAAAAACGACTCTTTGACTGTTTGCCCGCTTAGAGACTGGCTAATTGCACAGAGAAAATGCCAGAGTCCACCCAGTGTAGGAAGTAATACAGATTTCCTGTTCGATATTAGTGTCACACAAACTTGTGTCCCGTGAAACCTGTATCGGGCGCTCTCCCACGGAGTGTAATTTCCAATGCTAATGCGACTCAGACCACGAATCGTGGGCCTGGATCTGGTGTGGGCACGACGTGAGCCAAGAGTCTGCGATTTGGAATACGGCTGATAATCTTCCTAAATATTGCACCCGGGAGTGCAACATGCAACATAAACATGTCACCCGGTGTGAGTGCATTCACAAACACTCACATTTACTCACATACACCAAATCAAAGAAGGTGCTTAGTTAAATGGGCCCGAAGTCACCCCGTAAATCAGCGTGCGAGGCAATAAACCCATCGAGAAAAGCAATGATTCAGGGACCGAGGCACTGGCGGGCTGCGCTGCGGCGGCGCCTGCGTCAGGGAATCGATCAGGGG
>NC_051400.1:17395816-17395952 GCF_015228065.2 Penaeus monodon
CTATATTCATTAAATGAGTGCGCGATGACGCACAAAAAAAATATCGTAGCGGAGTCGCCGCCTTCGAATTTCTCTCGGCACCTTCGTCAAAGCAGGGCTGGCAATGACACGCGCAGAGCAGAGAAGGGAAGCGCAG
>NC_051400.1:17396034-17396321 GCF_015228065.2 Penaeus monodon
TACATCGCGGCGCGAAAAAACAGACAAACAACTACAGTAACAACAAAACGGCTGATAATAACACTCGATAACAATAACACTCATCGCCACTGCAACTTCTGACAAAAACCAAGAAAAGCGAAGGCTCAGCAGCTCAGCCTCGCCAAAGCAACGCATCTGAGGCCGAAAGCGGAGCCGGATGTAACATAATGGCTGACATGGATGACGATGCACTTTTTGGACTTCTTCAGGGCGCTTGTTGTTGTTGCTCTTGTTGCAGCCGGGATCAGTGAGAAGTGTTGCTTGCA
>NC_051400.1:17396777-17397041 GCF_015228065.2 Penaeus monodon
CCAGGCGGGCTCAGCATCAGCGCCCAGGGCCTCAAAGCAGAGCCTTCTTGACAAGAGATTGGCGGAGAACGAGTCCCACGCCGCGAGGACTCCTGCGGCGCCCCCGCGGAAGGATCCCCTTCGAGGAGCCTCTCGTTAGCGGGAAGGATTTGGGTGGATGGCAGGGCGCACGCGCGCGCGCACGCTGGCAGACGGTGATGGACGAGGACAAATGTGCACTGCAGGCTGGCCGATCCCTCATTAGGCGACGGACTCCGACGGGCC
>NC_051400.1:17397164-17397378 GCF_015228065.2 Penaeus monodon
AAGGGATGAAAAGGTGGAGGGGAAAGTAGGGTCTGTAGAGAGTAAAGGACAAAGAAGAGTTTGAGGAAAAAGGAGGGGAAAATAACGACCAATTCACAGGAAACAGACACTCCCTTAAAGCCTCGGGAAGTACTTGAGGAAAAAGCCCCGAAATGCGCTCCGACGACGTCCGCTCCACGAAGGGCCTTGACGCCGCGATTAAAACGCACACCTT
>NC_051400.1:17397994-17398282 GCF_015228065.2 Penaeus monodon
CAAGGCTCGGTTGTATGGGCTGTAACCTAAGGCGACCGCGGCCCAAATCAGGCTATCTGCTCCAGCGAGTGGCTTGAAGACCCAAATCTTAAGCCTATGATAGCAGGCCCTTCCCTGAGCGCACAGCAAAGAGAAAATACACATACGAGTAAACAAGAAACCAAACGAAACAAAACTACGAATGATCAAACAAACGGCAACATACACGCCGCCGAACGAATTTCGCAGCTGACAATTGGCCAGCGTGTAACCGGGCGTATTAATGGCACCAATTGCGAAGGTGGCTCT
>NC_051400.1:17398313-17398794 GCF_015228065.2 Penaeus monodon
ATCGACTTTCCCGGACAAAATTGCAGAGCGAAAGCGGCCGATTTTGCGCTCCCTTCCTTCACGTGGCTTTGTTCCGTCATTTTCTTTATACACATGTGTGGATGTATGAACTATGCCCGTTGGCGACGTGAACTTTTTAAATTACTCTTTTATTTATCTATCTATTAGCATTATTATACATCTTTAACGGCGCTGCCTCTGGCACTTCAAGTTCAGGACTGTTCCCTCCCTACTAAGGACGGGCACTGAAACTACGGCACAGATTATGAAGGAAACGAGCAATTCCGATCTGCTCCGGCGGACATTACAGCAGCAGCAGCGAGGCGACGTGGGGAATGCTTTCAAACGCAGTCGTCGGTGAGGGCCGCTCCACCATTCACCCACAATTTCGCCAGAAAGAGAGGAGTTTTCTCCTATACTCGCTTGTGCTTATAATAACAGGCGGTGGCCACCATGCAACTGGCCGATTTCGTCGTATCCT
>NC_051400.1:17400019-17400166 GCF_015228065.2 Penaeus monodon
TTCAATCTTCTATTTGATTTCGAAAGTTTTGACGTTTTTTTCTCTTCCAACCACGTTTGACCTTTTCAAATCTCGTAAGGTTTTAAGATCCCACTATTTTTGGATTCACTCTTCTGCAGCGGCTTTTGCTCAACCTGCAGTTTCGCT
>NC_051400.1:17400874-17401166 GCF_015228065.2 Penaeus monodon
TATGAAATCGTTAACTTAAAAAAACCTGAGAGAGACTCTACTGCCCCGCCCTTCATTCCTACCCCGCGACACGCGCAAGAGCGACGCAGGAACGCTGGGTGCGGGCTGACGGAGGAGGAGGCTGGTGGATCCTCTGGCGCGGAGGAGGCGGGAGGCAAGCAGGACTCCCTGCACTGTGTGCTGACCACAAATGGAAATATTGTTTAAAAGTTTGGTTTGGCGGAGTGAAGTAAAAATTGCCTCCTTCAGATTCGGTGAGGTTCTTCCTGGCTATGGATTTTACACACTCATA
>NC_051400.1:17401345-17401603 GCF_015228065.2 Penaeus monodon
CCTCCACCGACTGTGGCCTCGGTGGACAAAGCAGCGGCATTATCTCCAGCAGCTCCGTGACCCGTGGCGAACTGTCTTCGTCTTTGGTGAGTGAGAGGAGAAGAGGGGGAGGAAGAAGAGGATGAGGGTGGGAGGCAAGGAGGGAGAGTGGTAAAAAGGGAGGATGGGGAGACGGAGAAGGAAATGGGAAGAAGTACGAAAGGAAGACTGAATGTGAAAACGAGGATTAGAAAGGAAGAGTGTGGAGAACTACGAGAA
>NC_051400.1:17401742-17401887 GCF_015228065.2 Penaeus monodon
ATTATGTAGACGACATACACACCGACAATCTCCCCCCCTCGCTATTAGGAACACTGCCACACAGCTCCAGCAAGGAGGTCACACGGAATGCAAACAACACTAATACAGCTTTTAAATATCCACAAATACATATAAACAAATACGG
>NC_051400.1:17402014-17402244 GCF_015228065.2 Penaeus monodon
TACTGAAAGCCACCATTTCTATAGCATTGGAACTACGTGGACCCCCGCCCCACATACCATACAGCACACGAGGGTCAGCGCTTCCACTACACACGGCCCAACCACGTGGACAGCATACAACGCATGCCCACGCGGTCAACAATCGCACCGCGCTGACACCGCCGTCCGTTGCGTCATCAGTTGATCTCACTATCTGCCAGGCGTCCTCACGGATCCCCCTTCCATTTCGA
>NC_051400.1:17402276-17402969 GCF_015228065.2 Penaeus monodon
CATTCCCTTCTAACTTCCTCTCATCCCTTTCCTTCCCCTTCCACTGTCTCTTTTACCAAGGTCCTCTCCCCTTAATCCTTTCCCTTTATACTCTTACAATCTGTTTTTCTTCTTCATTTTTTCCTCTCCTTCTCACTTTCTGCTCTTCATATCTTCTTTGCGTTTTCCCATCACTCTTTCTCTTTTCCTTTCTCCTGGTTCATCAGCATTCCACCTCCTTTACTCTTTTCCTTACTCACTGTTCCATTCCTTTTCCTCTCTCTTATTTCCCATTTATCATATTTTCCTCTCATTTCTCATTCCCTACCCCTCTCCTCTTCCTCTTTATTCAATTAATTTCTTCCTCCCTTTACCTCCCTCTTCCCCAACTTCATCTTCCCCCTTTCCTCCTCCCTCTTACTATTCCCTTTTTCTTCTTACCCTCTCCCCATTCCTCTTTTTGCTCCTTTTCCTACCCTCTTCTTTTCCTCCTTCATCCCTTCATTCCTTCCTTCTTCCTTCCTACCTTTCCTTCCCTTCCCCTCCCATCCCTTCCCTTCCCGTTCCCCTTCTCTATCCTTCCCCTTCCCCTGCGTCCATATGAATCCCTAAGCCATAATGGAAATAAGGGTTGCGTCACAAGCGGGGCCGAGTGGCGACCGCTCCTTTAAGCGACGTAATAAAATAGCGCTTGGCAACAGGTCGGCGAAGGAA
>NC_051400.1:17403657-17403796 GCF_015228065.2 Penaeus monodon
GGAATATGGATCGACGAAAGGCAGAAGACAGCAAAACGAGTTTTGGCGGAGGAGAAAGGCCGAAATCAACGGTCGTCATTAGGCCTAAAAGCACTCTATTTATGCGCACGGAAGGCGCATAACAAATAAATAAGAAAAT
>NC_051400.1:17403895-17405097 GCF_015228065.2 Penaeus monodon
CATACTTAGGCCTATAGAAATCTCTCTCGTCATTGCAGCACGGAGAATCCAGCCTCCTCTCCTCCTTGCATCTCATTCCACATTAACTTACTCATATCCCCTTCCATTCCGACAGCCGACCAGTCGTGATTGTAACGAATATCAAACCACAAACGCGTCGGTCGGGCTTAACTTCCGCGCCGCCGACACATCGAGCTCGGCCATGTGGTCGGTCTCGGGAACGTGTTTGACGGGTCTTTGGGTCTCCGCTGCCATTCATATTACTCCTTCGTCGGCGGCAAGCGGGGCTCGCGGAGAGTTTGTCTGTCTGACGGGCTGATCCGTAGGTCTGTTTGGATT
Source organism: Penaeus monodon (assembly GCF_015228065.2). Classification (NCBI taxonomy): domain Eukaryota; kingdom Metazoa; phylum Arthropoda; class Malacostraca; order Decapoda; family Penaeidae; genus Penaeus; species Penaeus monodon. Next base: position 17,404,235 of record NC_051400.1, read on the forward strand.
GTCTCGTCTTGTCTATTTTCTCGCAGTGTGTTTGATATATAAATATACCTATTAGGTTAACAGTGACAATATTGATAATGGTGATTGGAAGATAATAATAACAATAAAAGACGAAATACTGTGGCCTGACGGCAAAGCAGAACTCACCAACTGACCGACTATTTCATCATATCTCACGCAAAGTTTCAGGTCCATTACCTGAAAGAAAAAGAAAAAAATTAGCATCATTAAGCATTATCCTCTCGTGGATACACTCATAGCCAAATATCCCAGTTCCCTTTGCCATGAAATAATAGGGATAGTAGGAGAAAGGAGTAGCGGGGAGAAAGAAGGAATGACAGAGAATCAGGCAACGGAAAAAAGTCTCAAAATCAGTATGAAACTTCACAAGGATGTTCATTCCATTGTTTCGGAGATTCTAATACCGTGACAAGGACTGAAAACGAAGAGCATACAAGGTAAAGACGCAGACAGACCCCATAATGTGCATAAAACTGAATTTAATAACAGTGCATAACACCACCTAGCAAAAAAAATGCTCTTCCTATATGATGAAAATAACACTGCACAAGAAGTTTCAAACACATACAAAACACCATAAAAAAACAAGTAACGCAATACAAAAAAAATAATTAGGCTTTCGCGGCGACCGGAAACAAGCAAGCGCTCCCTCTGGGCTATTTATAAGGACTCGGAGTTCGTCGGAATTGGAAAAGGCGTCGCCGAGAATAACGATGGAGGGACGGAGGAAGGGACAGGCCTTCATGCACGAGACCTTTGATGATTCCAGCTTATCGAAACAGTACGTAAGCTATTTGCGTGGGTTTCTGTTGTGCTGCAAACATGCAATGCACATGAAGTGA
>NC_051400.1:17405637-17406463 GCF_015228065.2 Penaeus monodon
CGGAATGGCAAAGACACTGAACAGTTAATTGGGCAATGGCTCTCAACCTTGGGATCTCCAAGGATATACAAAGTGGTTGGGACTTTAAAGTAGCGATCCTTTCCCCACAAGGTGAATCCTAAACGTGTTTCATCAGAAATCCTATGAGAGACATTTTGGCTGGCACAGACCTAGGTGTTTACAAACATGAACTACTGGTAATAAAGCACTGTACACCATGCGTCTTCCTCATGTACATCCTTCTATACTCAGAGCTGATGTTATGTTGCTACTGTCAAAAAAGAATGTCGTCTGAAACATGTCCCGGATGCGGTTTAGACCACCAGGTAATGCACCCTAGAGTGTCCAGGTCTCTCAAGGAATCGGACGCGCGAACGGACCTTGGCATTTTTTACTGTTCATAAGAGACAGAAAAAATTACGAGTCGTGTATTATCCAAGGAACCCACAGCGCGACCAGTCTCACTCGCTTTCTCTTCCCTTCTCGTCTCTCTCCCTATCAGCTCTCCATCCTTCAGTCTCTCTTCTCACTCTCCCTCTCTGCTCCCTACCCTCTCCCCCTGCCACACAGTACCAATACCACCGATACCACCAACCGCGACAGGGAAACGAGCAGCCCCTACTGTGCATACCAAACCCGCGCGGCGGACACGCAATACGGCCTAATACTGCCTGCCCGAGGCGCCCGAGCCTGCATACAAAGCGGGGCGCGAGTCAACCAGCAGCGTCGGGGAACCACGTCGGGAAGGGCGGGTGCGAAGGACGGCCTCCCGCTCTCAGGCAATGCTAGTGATGATGGTGGTGGTGATATTTGGTGGAACGCCACT
>NC_051400.1:17406953-17407393 GCF_015228065.2 Penaeus monodon
AAAAAGGTTTTCTCCTTCCATATCTCACGATCATGTCGAGACCTAAGAAAAGAAGGCGTTCAGTGTCTCGAGAAAGCTTTCGCTCTCCGACAGAGGTCACGGGAGGTCAATCTGATTCCCCTATTATGATTGACTGCCAATTCATGCCAGACCTCCCCCCTTCCCCCAGCCTCCTCCTCCCGCCAATCGGCTTTCAATATTAGGCGTCAGATCGGCGATAGGTTTATGTCTGAAACGTGATCGATCGCAAATTCATGTAACGCGCTGTATTCATCGTGTAGCCCGAGCTGGAATATTGATGAATTGCCATGAGCGGATACAATCTGGGTGTCCGCCCCGCTCTCCCTGGCCCCTCGTGGCCTATATATAGGCAGGAGGCGAGATAACACCGATAACATACACGGGAAGCATATACCTACATCAGCATCGAAGCTAAGCGA
>NC_051400.1:17407667-17407828 GCF_015228065.2 Penaeus monodon
CACCTCACCCCCACAACAACCGCTCTCCCTCCTAAACCTCTAGAATTTCACTCCTAATCACCAGCATCAAGAAACACTCAATTAAACTGACTGGAGATGATTCTTGGCAGCCGTCTGCGGGGCTTAGTGTGTGAGCGTCAACACTGGAGAGAGAGGTGGGA
>NC_051400.1:17407947-17408249 GCF_015228065.2 Penaeus monodon
AGAATGAGCAAAGGGGCACATCTCCCTCCTCTAAGAATGGAGCACGGGCACAGGGATCCTCAGAGGCACCCGGGGGATTAACGGTGGGGGGAGGGGTTCCTTTTTTGTGAAGGATTTAGGCTGCAGAGCGAGGCGCAGGTTCTTTTTTTCTTAAGGGAGTCAGTTGCAGGCCTTGGGCGAGGGCGAAGGATGCCTCTTTAAAGGATCTTGTCTGAAGGATTAGACTGAGGTATGTAAGAGTCCTTATTTCTGAAGATGTAGGTTACGCAAGCCTTTTATGGAATCGGCTATGATGTAGGATA
>NC_051400.1:17408459-17408749 GCF_015228065.2 Penaeus monodon
TACATTGGTCTAAGCAACTAGAATAAGATGAAAAACGGAATATATTTCTTTATATTTAAGGATGTCAATCAGAAGGCGAAAACCGACCGCTGAACTTTCCTCCCCCTCCCCCCGCCTCCATACCTCCCCCGCAGCCTACTGATCCACCTGCACCAGGGGGCCAGAGATCCACTGTACCGTGAAAGGTGAGGCCCCTTGCAAAAGCTGCCTCAGGCGCCGCAGAGGGAGGGACGACGAGGCGCTACTGAAGAAGAGAACACTCATCAAGTGATGTGTTGTAGAAACTGCAA
>NC_051400.1:17409005-17409191 GCF_015228065.2 Penaeus monodon
CAGCCGAAGCGACACGCAAGGAAAAGACCAACAAGCAATCACCCTTCCTCTTCCCATCGTCGCCCCGACGGGGATGGAGAATGACCCCCGCCTCTCATCTCCCGTCAACTCTCACACTCCTCCCTTTCAACTCTACCTTCGCCCCGTCACCTCCCCATCTCCCTGTGCGCGCGCGAGCGCGCGTGC
>NC_051400.1:17409678-17409892 GCF_015228065.2 Penaeus monodon
ACGAAAATCAAAAACTCCGCCAAGGAAAGCCTTCCCTCCGAAATGAAACCGTGTTTGTCTCCCACATAATCACGCGGTTAATTCCCCCCATAAAAAGGGAGGGGGAGGGGGAGGGGGGCAGGTCACCCCGGCCCCGAGCGTGTGCAGCGCCCGAATTACCTGCTTCACGAAAGCGATCAACGTGTTTGTCCGGGGGACGCGCTAGAATGTGTAT
>NC_051400.1:17410032-17410241 GCF_015228065.2 Penaeus monodon
AGTGGGCGACACAAAGAGGAATCGGGAATAAGAGAACAAAGAAACTTAAAGGAAGAAAATTGGCGGAAAGGAAGAATAGGAAATGAGTAAGTTAAGTGGAGATTGTCCCAGTGAGCTCCACGGGTCGCGGTTTAGCGCGCGACGCCGAGAACTGGGTCGTCACGCGAACAAAAAACTACCATAAAGTCAGCCAGGTGCTTAACTCACGT
>NC_051400.1:17410493-17410862 GCF_015228065.2 Penaeus monodon
AGACTCTTGCTTCTTCGCTGAAACGGTAAAATATCCATTATCCAAACTATTATGCGTGCCTGAGACGTTTATGAGAAGGGCGGGGAATGGCAGGTGGGGGTGTGAGGCCTTCGGATACCTCTGCAGATCTGGCAAAATTATCTGAGATTCATTACGCTTTTTGTGCGTTTCATTTCGCTCGTCACTCCATTTAATGCGGATTAAGGGGGTCGCGGGCAAGGCTTCTTGCTCGTCTGCCTCCTTGTTTAACGTCCCAGACCAATGACCTCGCAGTCACGTCGCGTGACACGTGCATGCATACATACAAGGTATACATGTTCACCACACAGTCCGACCCACCTGCTGACTGTTACTCAGACTTTCAAAGAG
>NC_051400.1:17411592-17411768 GCF_015228065.2 Penaeus monodon
GAAAAACTGCAATCATGAAGAATTGCCACCGAAACAGCTGACCAGCCCCCGTGTTTAACAGCCACGTCGATCCTGTTAACTGGATGGTAATGGCGCGGGTTTCGCCCCTTCCGCTGCCGAGTTTATCTTCACTTGCAGTAAAAAGCGAAACACAAAGAATATCCACGAGAGCGTAT
>NC_051400.1:17411790-17412287 GCF_015228065.2 Penaeus monodon
CATACCAATTACTAAAATACCCGTAAAAAATACCGCAAAGACGACGGAGAAATCAAGGTTACAAGGCTTACAGTCATGATACTCTTAAGACATGAGAAAAAGATCACATGTAATACACGAGGAATAATTTACCAATATGTCATAACTTCGGAATACCATTATATTCATCATACCTGAGGTATATACACATAAAAAATAGTCTGTAACTTAGCCTTTCAAGACTATTTTTTCTAACCTTCTCCCTCTTAACCAACATGCTGAGACGAAAAAGTGAAGCACAAAACATAAATCCTTGTTTGCAAATGCTCCGTTGCGCTGCATTCCCTCCACGCCTCGCGGATTCTCTACGCTTTGCTAATATCCCTCGCGGTTCTCGAAGCCCCGCCCACCTCCTCGCCAGGACTCCTCGAGACCGTCTCTGGTTTCTTGCCAAATGTAAAGATACATGTGCGACTACGTAGAGATGGGATGGTCCGTCCCGTTCAAGAGTTATGAGG
>NC_051400.1:17412434-17414173 GCF_015228065.2 Penaeus monodon
ACACGGGAGAGTGTCTATGGTCTTGGGAGAAGGAAACAAAAGGTGAAACGAAGAAAAGAAAAGGATATAAAAGACAGAAATATACTCAACAAGGAAACGAAGCTGAAAATGTAAACAAAGAGATAAAAAAGGAAAGTAAAGGGAAAAAAACTCGGAGCAGCCCCTTTCCGCGAAGGATTTGTCCGGCTCCGCCAGACAAACAGCGGGCGCCCGCGATACCATCTCCGCGTGTCAACGGCGATAAAGTACCCATGGTATCATTCCACAAACAAACTTGGGTGTGGTAGGGCGTAACGGCGGGAAGACTCCCGTATAAGGGGAGGAGCCCGGATCTACGGGGAAATAAAGGCACTTACAGGATACTAAAGTAGACTCATCATCATCGCTCTTCGAACTGCCTTGCTGGCATCACCCCGGAGACAGACGGGTTGGGGAGGGGGGGCTGTCGGGGCGTGTCTGTGTGTGTGTATAGGGGGAGGGGAGGGATGCGTCTATGTTGCTTGTATGCGTTACGGTGACTGTGACTGTTTGTGCATGCGTATGTGTGTGCGTGTGAAACGACCCCGAAGACCCAAGAGCGGACACTCACACGGCACGACAAAATCACATGCCTTTCTCCGCGATCTCGACCCGCAAGCACCGCCGCCGCCTATCGTCTCGTCACCACAATGAGCCCGGTCCCCGTCGCCGCCACACGCTTTCTACATCAACCGGAAAAAACACACAAGGAAATAATGCAAACGTATCATAGCAACAGAACAATGCCACGAAGAGGTTGCATAATTCGAAACTAACATTAATCCTTGACGAAATTACAAAGAAGAGGAAAAGAACGAAAAGAGGATGAGTGAATAAGCCTCTCGTTTTATTGTTTTATTTTGTGTTTGTCTTCTGCCGTTGGTAGGCGGTTGGGAGGGGGGGGGCAAGGTCAAGAGACAGGTCACCGGAAATGGCACGAATTTCTAGCAATTCCTTTGAGTCAGGTCTTTTTCCTAATTGTTGTGGCTGCCTTCGTTTTCTCGTTTCATCCCTTCACCTTTCTTTTAGCTAGCGTCGTAAATTTCGAAAATGAGACAACTATTCTTCTTTATTCCCTTGCACTGCTTCGTCAACTTTTTTTCTTGTTTTCTTTTCGCCATTAAATTTCTAAAATGATACAAATGTTCCCCCGTGCAAAGCTTCCATCACGTAAACTCACTAATGACGGGGGTCCGGAGTTGGCAAAATCCTTTCGAGGGAGAGACTTCGCAATTTGTCTTGCAATTTGTCCGTGAAGTGAAATGCCATGTTATCCATCCCGCCGCTAATTCTAGCTGTCACTTGGAAGCCCCCTCTTTTTCTCTCTGTTTGTCTCTCGTTGTCTCTCTCTTTCTCTTTCTTTCTCTCTTTCTTCCACTTTCCCTCTCCTATATCATTCCTCTATCTCTCCCCTTTCTCCCCAATCTCCCCCTCTCCCTGACACTACCCTCTTTAATCTTACTTCGCCCTTCTAACTCACAGGCGTTGTTAATTAAGCAATCTCTCGTGATGACACGCATTACACATAATATGAGCGAGAGGAAACTGTAGAGTGGAAGAGGTTTGCCATTACAGCATTACAAAAGTACTTTAATTGCTAGAGTACATGTGTTGGCCACGGGTGTATTTGGCGTAATACAGTACTCGTGACTGGAGAAGGTTGGGTAATGGAGGTGATTTTAATGTAGTTTAGTCATTGGATTATGCAAAGCCCCCTCTCA
>NC_051400.1:17415195-17415653 GCF_015228065.2 Penaeus monodon
AATCCGAAAAAATAAAAGCTGGTTTTAAATTCCATTTCTTCGCTGAATATTTTACAAGAAAAAATACTCAATACTTTATTCTCGACTGGCAAAGACGAGTCAAAAGCGTGTCGATGAGCAGCAGACTTTAATCATAAATCAACAGGTGTTTCACCACTTGCACCGCCTTGCGTGTAATCTCACGGAACCCTACAAGGAATCCATACAATCATCTCGGCTTTCAACATGTTGCAGGCGCGGCTGCAATGCAAACAAACCGTTGTCCTTCCCCTCCATAACAAATGCATCCAAATCCTGGTTTCATCATCATAAAACAACTAAAGGTGGCGAACCCAAAATCATCCGCACACAAATAAATATTCCAAGACGCAAACAAAAAATAAAAAAAGTTTTCAGAGTAAGCATTTTTTTTCTCCTTCATTTTCGTGTTTCTGAATTATTATTCTCTCATTCTTTTC
>NC_051400.1:17415686-17415817 GCF_015228065.2 Penaeus monodon
TTCCCAGCTGGCCCAGTGTATGGGGTGCGGGAAGGATGGATGTAAATGGCAGACAGGGGGATGTCGGGCGTCGGGGCATGATGGAGCAGGTGACAGGCGGCGTAAGAGGGGGGGAGGGGGGAGGAGTAGGA
>NC_051400.1:17415952-17416452 GCF_015228065.2 Penaeus monodon
ATTAGAGGTGGGGGAGACGGCGGGTGGAGAATGGGGAGGCGTGGGCGGAGTGCATTAGGGAGACGGATGGAAGAAGGGAAGGGGGTAAGGGAGGAAGAAAAGGGGTAGAACGAATCGAAAAAGAGTCCGGGAGGAATGCGATGACGGCGCCGTGGGGAGGAAATGGGAGAGGGGAAGGGGGCGGAAGCGATGCGCATGATGCATGACGAAATTTTTTTTTCGTATGACGGTTAAGAGAAAGGAAGAAAAAAAGAGGCGCTGAAGAGGAAAGGGAAGGCTGTGGGAAGGACCTGCGAAGACGCGGTCGTTTTAGTAGAGAGGACGATCCGTCTCGCAGGATGACTCTTGGGGAACAAAAAACGCAACACAAAGGAGAAAGACTCGTACAAAAAGAACGAAAATGAGGCAGGAGCGGAATGACGACATGTTGCGAGACAAGAAGCAGGAAGGAGGTACAGATCCGATGATCCTCAAATATATCTCACTCACTCACTCTCACT
>NC_051400.1:17416522-17416687 GCF_015228065.2 Penaeus monodon
AAGAGATCAACATACAGAATGAAATATGAAACACAAAGGAGATTGGAACAGCAGAAGAAACCAAGCTTTCCGGATGCTGTATATCTTAAAGGAAAGAAAAGTAAACTGCAACATCAAAGGACGATCTGTCTCGCAAGATGATTCATAAGGAATAGAAACCCGAAC
>NC_051400.1:17416731-17417118 GCF_015228065.2 Penaeus monodon
AAACACGAGTCGGAAAATATCTAAGGCATCGATTAATTTGAACTCCGCTTCCCATCCCTTCACTCAGTGTCTTCCCTTAACTGGACGCGACGAATCGGGACAGACTGGTTTACGTACAAATGATGGTTCCCTTGTAACCATACTCGTTCGTGATCGATCACAAACTAACGAAAACGACTCTAAAAAGGAAGGCCGACCGGCTGGCTGGCGACGAGGGAGGAACGCTCTCTGACGAAGTCGTGGTTTGTATAGTACTTTTCAAGTGTTCCCTCTTCTGGGCAATGGTCATAAGCATGCGGGCTTCCACTACCACGACGGCCCTGTGCATCCGCGCTACACATACTTGTACAATATATATACTTTATCAATGTATACATGCACAGCCAC
>NC_051400.1:17417339-17417458 GCF_015228065.2 Penaeus monodon
GCCAGGCGATACGGATTCTCTGGAATTCGTTTAGTTCGGGGTCTCGGCTCGTCCGTCAAGCCCCATGCACGACAAAACAATGAGTGGCACTTCTTCCTGGGCGGGAGTCGATGGCACGC
>NC_051400.1:17417538-17417640 GCF_015228065.2 Penaeus monodon
TAAAGGGGCACAGAAGAGAGAGGAACAGGTGTGAGGACGGAGAGCGGGGATGGAAGGCAAAGTGGCCAAGAGGGACAGAACGTGGGGAAACGGTATGGAAAG
>NC_051400.1:17417728-17418010 GCF_015228065.2 Penaeus monodon
TGGAAAGGTCGAGGGCATGGAAGCCGCCAACAAGCTCAACGACGAAAGCGATTGCTTGGGACCCCGGGATCTCCGTGGCGTCGTCGGGAGCCCCGGGAGGCGCCCTGTGAGCACGGGCGCCTCGCGAGACCCGAGGCTCCTCCTCCCACCCGTGGCTAACCCCTGGCTTCTCTTACTCCTCCACCGGCTCCATGCGTTTCGGTTTTCGTCGTTTTTTCCTCTTTACCTTCTGTGCTGTTTGCATTGGTGCTGTAAAAAAAACTACTCACTGTGCGCGCGCGC
>NC_051400.1:17418180-17418453 GCF_015228065.2 Penaeus monodon
TTTCCCTTTCCTCTACTCCTGTCTTTCCTTTGCTCCCAGGCTTCACTATCTCAGCCTTCACTTTGTCCTCTTTCGGTGGGCAGTTCCCCCTCCCGTTCCACCCTATCTTTCCTTCTTCCTTCGTCTTCCATTTTCCGCCGAAGCCACCACGTGTCTATCTCCTTTCTACCCGAATTTCTGCCAAAATTAACTCGTCTTCCTTTTCTTGTGTATGAAAGGGAAATGTATTTTTTCATCTTTGTAAATGAAAAAATCTCTCCTTGATCTTGTGGA
>NC_051400.1:17419237-17419592 GCF_015228065.2 Penaeus monodon
GAGACCCAAATGCGCCACGACCTCTCCTCCCGCGATCCGCCTGACAACAAGTCGAGGCGTAAAGCTGCGACCGACGAGGCGCTTCGACATCCTGTTCGCATACACACTTTTAATTCCTTTTCCGTCGAGGCTGATAGTTTACCTGAAGGTTGCTATCTCTATGGCGCTCTATCTATTTGCCTGGTTGTCTGGTTGTCTGTCCTTCCGCCCATGCTCGCTACGCACATCTATACATGCACTATAACACACACCAATCTACATAAAAAACCCACAGTGATACTGGAACACACGCTGAAACACCCACAGAAATATACCCCTCCACAAATAAAAATAGCACACCCATGCAACAGAAGCA
>NC_051400.1:17419686-17420150 GCF_015228065.2 Penaeus monodon
AGTGCTGACTCCGTGCGCCGACACCCGCCGACAGCCGCACAAAGGCGCCCGGGTCGCGGAAGCACACACGACCCTCTTCACTGCCGCTTGCTGGAGGCGCTTCATCTCTGAATGGGGCTGACTCGTGAAAATGATTTTGTCCTGCAATTAGATTTAATAAATTCATGGTTGCACCGGCTACCGTCTAAATAGACTTAATGTACTTTAGTAAGTGAAAAAAGCCAAGCTGCACGGTCGTTTCCAGTCGCCAGGTAAAACCATATACTTGTCAGGTCTTGCAATAAAATACCTATAAGTGTTTTCCTCTGTAAAGTATGCAAGACATCTAAGATAACTCCACAAAAAAGAGCGAATTTTGACGCAACAAAAAACAGGAAAAAATGAAAGTAGAATTTAATGTTCAATAAATCAACGACATTCTTGCCCTTTCAAAATGCAAGGCGTTCACGCCGTCTTTTTCGTCT
>NC_051400.1:17420227-17420559 GCF_015228065.2 Penaeus monodon
TCCTCTCTCCCTTCTTCCCTCTCCTTCCCTCTCCCTCTCTCTCCCTCCTTCCCTCTCCCTCTCTCTCCCCCTTCCTCTCCCCCCTCCTCCCTCTCTCTCCCTCCCTCCCTCTCCCTCTTCCTCCCCTTCCTCCCCCCCTTTTCCTCCTCTCTCTCCTCCCCCCTCCCCTCTCTTCCCTCTTCCCTCTCCCTCCCCTCTCCCTCCTTCCCTCTCCCCCCTCTCTCCCTCTTCCTCCCTCTCTCTCCCTCCTTCCCTCCCCTCTCTCTCCCTCCTTCCCTTCCCTCTTCCTCCCTCTCTCTCCCTCCTTCCCTCTCCCTCTCTCTCCCCCTTCC
>NC_051400.1:17420799-17421011 GCF_015228065.2 Penaeus monodon
AACGTCTTCACAGGAGCAAAGACTTTTTCCTTGTCAACAAAAGGTTTGCGTCATCACACACGCCGCATAAACCCGCTGCATATAAAGGCTTCCATTCATCCTTTTTGATCTTTTCCACCTCTTCCATCAGTGGAGTCCAGTGTTAATGTTAAAAATAAAACAGGTATCTTTTTACATTATCTCACATTCCTTCTCGTATTCACGTTTTCGTT
>NC_051400.1:17421523-17421692 GCF_015228065.2 Penaeus monodon
CAATTACCTTTGTTTACATTTTGTTTACATTTTCAGCTTCGTTTCCTTGTTGAGTAGATATCTATCTTTTGTATCCTTTTCTTTTCTTCGTTTCTCCTTTTGTTTCCTTCTCCCAAGACCATAGACACTCTCCCGTGTCCCTTCGCCGTCGTCTTTTGTGACCGGGCAA
>NC_051400.1:17421907-17422078 GCF_015228065.2 Penaeus monodon
GCACATAAGAAAATATAATGCCCTCCACCCTCCTTTTTTCCATCTCCTTCGCGCTTATCTCCCTCCCTTCTCCCCCAGGAGGATCCCCCTCATTGCCCCCCCCCCCCCGACGTACACACGACGTGCGCCCTCGCTCCCAGGCCGGACTCCGAGCAAGCCCATTCATTCAGA
>NC_051400.1:17422208-17422489 GCF_015228065.2 Penaeus monodon
TCGGAGCCGCCCGGCCGCAGGGGGTGCAGCCACCGTCATGGTTGGGGAGAAAAACTTACCGCCCTCAAGGAGAGCCGTTCTCACCCACCCCACTCGCCGGCCCTTCTCGCCTGCCTCTATCTAACATTACTATAATCATCACTGTTTATTGCGTTCCTCCTTCAACTCACATTTCTCCCTTCTTATTTCCTCCTTATTCTTCCTCCTCGTAATCCCTACATGTACTCATAAGCGATTCTGCTCTTTGTGGTTTTAGTAATTTTCCGTTTTAGTAATTTTAG
>NC_051400.1:17423703-17423816 GCF_015228065.2 Penaeus monodon
GCACCCCCCCCACAATCGAGCAATTGCCGCCTTTGAGCCCCTCCGCCTCCGCCTCGCCCTCCCCCGCGGTGTCCATCAGGAGAGGTCTCGGGCGACCCGCTTCTGCACAGCAA
>NC_051400.1:17423853-17424123 GCF_015228065.2 Penaeus monodon
GGCACACGCGCAGGATTCCACTGCATCGCCGCAGCATTCATCATTTTCCGAAAATTTCCCCGGCGACAATGGCTGCCCATGCACTTAATCAAGGAAGGAGGGGGGGGGGGGGGGTAGAGGCGAAACAAACAAATGACTTTTCGCGGAAATGCAACAAGGGGAAGGGAGGGATGGGGTGGGGGGTGCTATTTGTCTTTTGTCTGCCGAGTTTTTTCTTTTTTTCTTAAATGATTTATACACACATCAAGGACATCCTGCAGGGCCTCGCCA
>NC_051400.1:17424544-17424638 GCF_015228065.2 Penaeus monodon
CAAGAAGCAAAACCAACCGACCAAGGAAAGGAGCGAAGAGACAGCTAAAAGTCAAACGTCATGCGACCCGAGAGCAGCGCCTCGCCAGGGCCGT
>NC_051400.1:17424668-17424788 GCF_015228065.2 Penaeus monodon
GGCAACGCGCGCCGGAAGGAGCGGGGGCGAAGGGCGGCAGCGAAACCGAGGTGGAGGTGGGAGCACAGGAGGAGGGAGGTGGAGAACGGGGTGGTGGTGGAGTGGTGGAAGGGGGGAGAA
>NC_051400.1:17425053-17425147 GCF_015228065.2 Penaeus monodon
CGAAGACAGAGGTGTCAACGGCGTTGGCAATGGTGTAGGATAAGGATGATGAATAGCTGTTGGTAGAGAACAAGAGAGGAGAAGAAAAAATTAT
>NC_051400.1:17425221-17425498 GCF_015228065.2 Penaeus monodon
AGCAAAAGACAAATTGAGAATCTCCATAAACGAAGAGACGGAGGAAAGAATGCGGCGGCCGTTTTCTCGTGAGGAGCTGAAAGCGGAAGACGATGGCTTGGCCGTCGATCCGCTGGGCTTTCATTCCAATTGGTGAAGCTGCCTTTCGGGAAGCAAAAGTAAAAACGAGATGTTGCGACTTTACAACGTAACGATCTTTAAATGCGAGGGTTTGTGTTTATATAAATGTATAATTCGGCAATTAGTATTCAAAGTATGGTTAATGACCATCGGGTTC
>NC_051400.1:17426571-17427159 GCF_015228065.2 Penaeus monodon
AAGTTCTAAAACAGCCTGTTCGCCGCGTAATGAAGACTGCGAGAGGGGGGGGGGCTATGGGAAAGGGGGGGGGGTCGGAATGGCACCGAAAAGTCTCTTTGTTTATTTATTCAAACATTTCACCTTTTACCATTGTCTGCATAAAATTCAGTCTCCTGTTGTACCATTAATATTCATAAGTATCTAACATTTCATCATACGGCATTTTTCCTTTATCTTTTTACAAGTTTATGATGTTTTTCTTCTGATATATCAGGCTTTGCTTTGGATGGCAAAGATGTTAATGGAAAAAATGACCAAAACCAATCAAACGCAAACGCAAAACATCACAACAGCCTTCGCTACTTCACTATAACCGGACGAGACTCTATTACGATTAACCGCTATCACATTAATTACAACCAAACTACAGCTTTAAAGCATTCGGTGTCGCTTAATCAAACGGAGAACAAGGATGCTTTGTTCCGCTCATCTGAACAGGGAAACACAATTAACTTTTTCCCGCAAAGATAACACGGATATCTTAATCTTGTGTGCGTCTTATTCCTGTGTTTGCTCTCCGCCGCTTGCTCGTGTCCACGTCGCTCG
>NC_051400.1:17427460-17427845 GCF_015228065.2 Penaeus monodon
CCTGAGACCGTGTTACCCTTTCCTTCCTTATCTTCTTCAGTTCACCTCAATTGCTTTGCCTGATTCGCACGATTACCTCCCCTCTCTCCGGATTCCTTCTTATTCTTACCATCTGCGGCTCTTTTCTTTTTCTTGTCTTTTTGTCTCTCTCTCGTACTTCCTGCTTTGTTCGCGCCCGAGCCTCCGAGGTCCGTAAACACCTGGCAAGATTTATCTTATTCTGTCTTGGGGATTTCTCCTCTCTTTTAATTTCCTCTTAATGTCTCTGCGGTTAACTACAATTTGTGTTTCATTTATCACCGATTTTCGAAATGATGCAACTTGCGGTTAAATGAGTGGATTTCTGCATGTTTTACGTATTTCTTAGAATCATGATTAAGATAAA
>NC_051400.1:17427880-17428482 GCF_015228065.2 Penaeus monodon
GGCAGCAGAAACATGTAAATCCGATTCTATTGCACAGCAAGCGTCCTTCCGGGACATAAAATGAACAGAACATACTCATATATATAAGAATAAACAGTCTATATTGCAGGCCAGTCTTCACTGCAACAACCTTGCAAAGTTAGATTCAATTAAACTGATAAAAAATAACCTCGAGATTGCACATTTATATTTTTTAAACACGAATTTTAAATAATTTTCTTGCTCTAATATGCCATGCAAAATAGGATATAATTTCTTTCATTTCCTGCAAGATGGATGTCACATGTCATTTCATCTGACATGCAATTTCATTATCAGATTATATATTAGTAACATTTCCTTGATTAAGCTATTTCTCCTCCACATTATACCCCTGACATGTTCATTCCATTAACAAGATAACCTACATCCAACGTTATTTCTTTTAACTTCCCTTTTATCTGTTCTTCCTCTGACGAAGGACCAATAACAAACCGATGTTCTAGCGAGGGCGCGAGGGAAGCGAAGCACAAGCAGAGCACCAATACCCTTGGGGAATTATGGTGCGATGTGGGCGGCCTGTGGGAAGGCTGCCGGCGGTAGTGCGATGTGGTGGTTGGGCC
>NC_051400.1:17428826-17429733 GCF_015228065.2 Penaeus monodon
TAATTGTATTCTCATACATGTGCGTATGCAAGCACTCTCACACACATGCATCCGCCCAAGCGATTGGAAGCAGGTGGCACCGCGCGACCTTGAGTCTCCAGAGATACGCCACACGTCGACAGAGAAGCCAGAAAGCTCAAACACAGTAATTCCAGAGTTCGTCTTCAAAAGCTGACACACGCATTTTTCTCGCCTCCACCGATGCAACCAAACAAGCGCGCAAACAGGCAAGTGTCCGCGCGAACCACCAACAGCTGTAAGCGTGTCTCGGGAAACCCTGTTTTAACATCTGCATGTGGCTCGCCCTCGTCATTATGCGCTGCCACATACAATCAGCATAAATTGCAATAAACAAGACTTTTTAACACAAAAAGGACCGAAGCAAACGACGCAGATTCTCATTATAAGGCCATAACGATGCAACATTCACCATGTCTCAAAATTTCAAATGCAACACATTTTCTACTGTAACATTCTGTCTATCTACTTGACATTCTCCAATTCCAGTCTACATTCTCACCCCCAACATTCTCTACATTAACAATTAATATTTGCGTGAGTGTGTATGGTCATGGATATGTTTATATGTAACTAAACATACAATATGCACAAAATAACACCATCAATAAACCCATTCACAATTAGGACAACCGTAAAAGCAAAACATTTCAGCATAACCTCCTCCTCCTTCTCAGTGGGAACACCAACAGGAGGTACAAATATATTCGGCCATAAATTCATTCCCCAAGACATAAGAACAAAGACTCCTGGGAATTTACAATAATCTTCATGCTCTAACAGAGTGGCCTGCACCCCCCCCCCACCTCCCATCTTCCTACCAGTTAGCAAAAACAAGTGAAGGAAATTGGACGACACAAGGACATCATAACACTGGGAAGACGATATT
>NC_051400.1:17429763-17430359 GCF_015228065.2 Penaeus monodon
CATCTCTTTTCGCACGCATCATGTCTCTCGTGTGCCTTCAGAGTCAGCCTTTTAAATAATTCAAAATAATTATAAAATACAAATGGCAAGAGAACGCATGGAAACTGCATTATAAAACACTACAGAACAAGGACTTCTCTTGTAGCCTCAAATCACCCGAAATTATAGTACATACCACAGAGTACAAACCCCCTTCTACCCCCCACACCTTCCCCACAAGAATAATGTAGAACACACCATAGTGTGCAATTCTCTTTCACTCATTACCATTCCACCCCCTTCCCTCCCCTACTTCCCCCTCCAGTGTCTTCCCCTCCCTCCCCTCCACCTCGCCTCGTTCCCCTCTCCCGTAACCCCCCGTCCCTCCTCCCTGCTGCACCCCCTTCCCCTCCTGCGTCCTCTGCTTCTCCCTTGCCTACTCTCCCTCTCTTCACATCTTGCCCACACCTTCTTTCCCCTCTCCTCTCTCCTCCCCCACCTTTACCTCACTCCCTTCCCAGGCTACACCCATTCTCCCTTTAACCTCATCCGCTCTCTCTTCACTCCCGTCCCATCCACCCCTTCTTCTCCCCTCCTGCGTGGCGTGTCGTGAAGCC
>NC_051400.1:17430387-17430681 GCF_015228065.2 Penaeus monodon
TATTTGGAGCCCGGCATAACGCCACCGCCGCACGACACATCCGGGTCTCGCCGCCGATCATGCGGGCGGAACATTAATCATGCTTATATCATTAACGAGAGAGCGTTTACTTCTTGCTTTTATTTCTCCTATCGGTGTGGTAGATATATACTTCTTTCGTGGGCGCTGATCTGTTCTTTGTATTTCTATTTTTCCTTACATCTTCCGTGGTAGAAAAAGTCAGCCCACAGAGAGTGTTTCTATAATTAAGCTGGCTGCAGATATATAGGAACATGGAATAACCATTTGCAATAT
>NC_051400.1:17431216-17431363 GCF_015228065.2 Penaeus monodon
AGTTATGCACTGCCAATTTTCTCTAGCATATAGAATTGTTAGTTATTTATAGAAGCAGCTGTTCTTTGAGAACAAAACCTTTGACGAAAAACGCCCTCGGTTTTAAAGAGGCAGGTGTACCCAGGTAGGTGGGGCAAGAGAAGCTGC
>NC_051400.1:17431464-17431711 GCF_015228065.2 Penaeus monodon
TGCAACTCAAGGCCAGCCCACCAACAGCCATTCATTGTTGCAAGGGAAGGTAGTAACAGACCTTCTGCAATGTTTCCAAAACGTCCCGTTTTTTTCCCAATCCAGCCCCCTCCCCTCCTAAAAAGGCACCTCCCTCCCTGCCCTACCCCACCCCTTGCCTCGTCCGCGTAGGCAGGGGAGCACTCCATTCGCCGCTTGCATTGCAACAGCTACTCAACTACTCCGGAGAGAGAAAATGAAAGTGCAA
>NC_051400.1:17431744-17431890 GCF_015228065.2 Penaeus monodon
GCACAATGCAAGCGCACGCAGCGCCCCACCACGTGGCGGCCGGCCATCTTGAGTGCACCGGCGTGCCCGCCACGCTGCCCGGACTGCCACCTCGCCGGCCAGTAAGCCTGCCAGTCGTACCCTGCACGTGAGGTGATGAGAAGGCA
>NC_051400.1:17432070-17432272 GCF_015228065.2 Penaeus monodon
TTCAGTCTTGCTGTCTCTTTCCCAAAAATAAAACAAAAGTTCGCTGGAAGTACAACAGTCATGCCATTCTCCTTTTCACACCAACTGGCACCGTTTTACATCAGGCGATTCTCTTCGCAAATCGGCCCGAAGAACAAGAGCGAAAAGCGAGGTAGGGCCGCGAGAGCAGGTCAGGCGGAGTCGGCGCGCCCAAGGGGCAGTT
>NC_051400.1:17432936-17433064 GCF_015228065.2 Penaeus monodon
ATCCGCATCTTGTTCTTGTTGTGTGATGCTGCATCTGGGGATTTATCGCCGCTAAGGAGAGGCAGAATATCGGAGTGACAAGCCGGAGGTGAGGAGGTGGGGAGGGAGGAGAAGGGACAGGCGTTTAT
>NC_051400.1:17434287-17434752 GCF_015228065.2 Penaeus monodon
TGGGGGCTGCCGGCAGTTACTGACCTCATTGCAAAAATGGCGGGTGTGGGGAGCGATGGCGAGATCCTAAGGCTTCGATTCTTGCGCAGTGCAAGATCCCGTGGGAATTCTGGTGAAAGGATATTGCGGGAACCAAGTCGGGAATGCGCTCTGCTAGCAACTGATAGCGATTCCCGCTTTTTAATACCATCAAGTCCACAACAATGCGGAGAATGCCTGAATGCAGAATCTCATGCAGACGGAAAGATTCAGACATGTAATCAGTGCGACTTATGAATATTGCAAACATAAAATGACAAGGTCCGTAAATCAAATATTTTTCTTTTTCAGGGCCCGTTTTTGTCCGTTTAGCTATTAGCATGAGTAAATCAATAATAATGATAAAAAATAGATAACATATTTCATCCTTTCTAAAACTACCTGACTGTGAGAAACGTCATTGGACAAGGAATTGGGAAGGAGTTT
>NC_051400.1:17435479-17435567 GCF_015228065.2 Penaeus monodon
GACGCCGATTCCAACAATTACCTGTAAGAGAAAAATATATTTAGAAAAATATTAAAACAAAATTCCTAACACATACATTGAGTCTCAG
>NC_051400.1:17435643-17436464 GCF_015228065.2 Penaeus monodon
AACTTCAGATGATAATGAAATAAAGTAAACTTCATCACGAAGCTTAAACTCCTACGACACGAGTCTCGTCCCTCCGGCTCCGCTGTTGACCCACACGCTGTGACGCCCATTTACTCCTGTTGGACCGTCACCCCCCCCTCACCCCCCACTGCCCCCTTATTCACTCCTCCTATTTAACCTCTTTTTATTCAGCCCCCCCCCCCCTTCTCTCCATCACGTACAAGTTTTTCTTCCTTATTTTCACCCTATACACACACACACACCTAAGGTAGGGGTAAGGATAGGCTGGGGGTATGGGTAGAGTGGGGGCGTGGGTGGGGTGCAGGGGTGGCTCTGCCCTACAAGGCCGCTCTATTGTTAGCGTCGGGTTCCCCCCGTTAAATATTATTCGTAAATCGTGTTTGTACAGAAACCGCAGCCAAGTCGGGTCCGCTGGCTAAATGTTGTTGCTGTCCATCAAGACGTCTCAGCGCTGGCCAATAAATTACGGCGAGAGAAATGAAAAAGCATATGGTAGATGATTTGCAGCGAGAGCGAGATAACTGAAGAGAAAGAGATTGAGATTATTTGTGACACCGTGCCAAATCCTCTTTAATGTTTCGCTGGCGAATGAATAATAAATCTACTCGATATCCTAAATGTATTTCAGCTCCCAGTCATGTTTCAATCCATAAACCATTTTTCGTTCTGTCACACTGGACATCACACTCACGTTCATTACTTCTCGGAATTAGTCATACAATATGCACAGCTAATCCTGGGAGCGGGTCGCATTAACATGACAATTGCAACTTTCCACCTCTTAGCAAACAAAACAGACT
>NC_051400.1:17437185-17437731 GCF_015228065.2 Penaeus monodon
TAATCTTGAAATGCTCATATTAAAGTAACAGCAAGAGCGAAGAAAATAATACAAATCAGAGATAGGCTGACACAAGAGCTGAACGCGAGAACGACTGGCTCATCCTTTCTGGGCCTTGGAGGGTGATGGTCTGCCCGGAGGGGAGGGCAGAGGTAAGCAACGGCCATACGACCGAGAGAGGAGGGAGCGACGCAGGGCATGGATGGAGGAAAGTGGGCACAGGGGGGTACGCAGCAGAGAGGAGATCGAGGGAAGATGACGAGCACAGGCAAGAAGCGAGAAGAGGACACCCAGAGAGCATACGAGGTGCGAGAACGGAAGGGTTCGAACACAGGAGAGCCCGCAACCGAAGATAGAAGGAGCAAGAAGAGACCTTATAAGCACCACACAGACTCCAGGAAACAAAATCGGAAAGTATCTCGGATTCCAGCGAGCCGGAGGCAATGAGATCGGTTGGAGTGGACGATGATGGGAGGGGGTGTCAGCCGGGAGGAGGAGGGTCATGCCGGGAGGGGAGGGGGCAGAGAGGTAGCATATCGGCCATGC
>NC_051400.1:17438621-17438962 GCF_015228065.2 Penaeus monodon
AACTAAAGCCCCGCCTTTTAATTGGAGTCGGGGTGTCGACGTGGATCCGACATGACTTTTAAACGTCGGTAGAGTCGTGTTTGAGAGAGAGAAGAAAAAAAAAAAGCTTGCGTCTGAAGTATAAGTGAGGACTTCGGATAAAACTTCCAATCCAGTTATTGAAGGCACTGATAGATGCTGTTGACAAATGGGATTCTTTAGGATGAGGTTAAGCGGATCAGTTCCCCCTAATCTTCTTATTATTGTCAACAGCTGTATGTTACACAATCATTCCTCCGGGCTTGCGACTGAATCGTTTTTTATGCGCAAACTTGACGTGGGTTATCGCGCTACTATCCCCG
>NC_051400.1:17439389-17439725 GCF_015228065.2 Penaeus monodon
TTGTGTGAGAGAAATCAGTGCAAATATCGACCAAGCCCCCGAAAAGCGCCAAGAACAAACCCGGCTACCTTTCCTTGAGCGAGTCCACATCTCCCCGAGCCCCGTGTCAAGACGCACGACAAATTTAATCCATTATCAGGCAATTTCCCTCTTCGCCTTCCATTCTCCTTCCTGCAAGACAGACTTCCCTGGCCAGACCAAGAACTCGAGAGTACAGGAGCGTGCGGGCACCATTGTCACGTTTTTATCTTGCTTTGCTCTCAGCAGATGGCAGCACGAGAGGCTTGACATCTCCGTGTCGCCTTGACTTTGGCATTTCATTTGGCATCGCGTTGG
>NC_051400.1:17439892-17440115 GCF_015228065.2 Penaeus monodon
AAATGAGAGAGAAAAAAATGAGGTCGCGAGAGCGCCAACGGGTAGACTAATACGCGTTAGTATGATGCTCATTTCAACGTATTCATTTTACGATCGAATTCCCAGCTAAAAGTGGCCAATATAACACAGGTCGAACCGCCCACACGCGTACATTACGACGCAACCCACATCGTAAACCTTACGAAAACCTCCTTCCCAGTCATCCCTTGGGCTCGGTAGGCCT
>NC_051400.1:17440332-17440727 GCF_015228065.2 Penaeus monodon
CTTGACAAGATGGGGGGAGTGAAGAAGGGTGAAGGGGACACACATTCACTAAGCCTAATGGATAAAAATAACTACATCGCAGTAAAGCTGTGCTCGGGAGTCGTCCCTCGGCGGCAGCTCATATCTAATCAACATAACTGACTCCTCTCTCCCCCAATGAAAAACGAGCAGCAATTCTTCTCCCTCCTCGTCCCTTGTTCCTGCTATTTCCCTTTCGGTTTTCACGAACCTCAACTGTTATTACTCCCATTATTACCTACATCAGGAAAACGCCCCAAGTGAAATATTATCAAGCATTAGTGTTATGATGATAACAATGGTCTGCAGTGGCTTCGACTTTTTCTTTGTCCTCTTTTATAAAAAACACACAAATGAAGTCTTTCCTGTGCCTTCCA
>NC_051400.1:17441434-17441544 GCF_015228065.2 Penaeus monodon
CCCCTCTGCTCGTCTCCTGCCACCTGCAACAGCGCCTCCTCCCTCCATTCTCGCCTTCCCACCACGCCCCGACGACGCTGCTGCAAATATCTCCATCTCAATCCAGGTTT
>NC_051400.1:17441854-17442322 GCF_015228065.2 Penaeus monodon
AAAGTCTTGACCTTCGTCCTCCTTTACCCCCACGCCCATGGTAGCGACACGATCACGCCCGCGCCTCTTCCGTCCACCTGCGCTGACGAATGTATTTATATCTATTTTCATCTATCGTTTACGGCGAACCAAGAGAGAGGATCTGATGCCATCCCTGGGCGTAGATGGAAAAAAATACGAAAAATAAGAAAATGGGGACGATAAAATAACCTAGAATAAATAGCAAGACAAAATATACAACGGATAATTTCTCTGTTCTATTGTGTGCCCTTCGTAAAAAAAAGAGTTTGCATCATGACTAAAGATAAAGGACCTCGTTACCTTTGACCTTTTTCGTCGTTTTCTCGAGTCCTTAAGCGTGTAAACATTTTTGTAGACAGGATCATTTTCGTGATTCAAAAATATGTGCTTTAAATAAAATAACTTGGCGAAAACCAAATGTGTAGTGTTGTGTGTGTGGAGGGGGTC
>NC_051400.1:17442471-17442538 GCF_015228065.2 Penaeus monodon
AAACAGCACAAAAAGCAAAATGAAAAATGCAGAAAAATAAGCAAGAGAATGACAAGTCAGTACATCA
>NC_051400.1:17442559-17442788 GCF_015228065.2 Penaeus monodon
GTAGACAAAAAGCAAGCGAGAGCATCACCAAACAGGGCGAGAGTGAGCGAGAGCGACGGACGCCAAACGCCAAGTATGATTTTCACAGACGCGCAGCATCCCGGCCGCCCAAGACAGTAACAGATGCGATCTCCTCTCGCTATCAGCTGCAGCATCGTACCAACGAGGCCGAGCGAGTTCTTCAAAAAGAGACGAACTGGACGAATAACTAATTAAAGTCCGTGCGCGC
>NC_051400.1:17442854-17443138 GCF_015228065.2 Penaeus monodon
CCCGGGGGAGCCGCCATCCACACACCGGATGCCCATTTGACTGCACGAGGGTTGGATGTGATGTAGATACAAGAGGGGGGGGGGGAGAGGAATGGAAGAAAGGATAGGGATAAAAGGAGAAGTAGGAGAAAAGGAAGGGATAAAAGGAGGAAGGGAAGAGGAGCAACGGGTGTAACGGGAGCATGGTAATGAAAAAGGGAGAGGGGGGGGGGGAGTTAATGAAGGAACAGGGGGGGGGGGGAATAGGGACTTTCGTCGAGATGAATCGCAATCCTTGTCTTTGT
>NC_051400.1:17443183-17443336 GCF_015228065.2 Penaeus monodon
CCTGCCGTTCGACAGCTTCGGAAACCATGAAGACATAACCATTCAAAAATATTTATTTCTCTGCGTGTTTCTTCGTCACAATTACATACATACTTTCACTTCTCTATTCCTTTCTACAGCATACGTAACGGTAAGGAAGAAGTAGAAGAATAT
>NC_051400.1:17443713-17444916 GCF_015228065.2 Penaeus monodon
ATAAAAAATTGTCCTCGCAAAACTCTAAACGCCTCACGAGTAGGTGTTGCGACGCTTGGAATATGCTTCTCCTGGGAGACAATGGGACCATTAAGGGTGAGTTACGACCAGCGCCCTACTCGTATGTCGACCTTAACGTCTCTCCCGCAGGTACGTCCTCCTGGCCGAGAGGTTTCTCCGTCGCAATTTGTATTTTCGTCTTCGTGATTGCCGTGTTTTTCTATTTGTTTGTTTGTTTATATTTTTGGAAATATTTTTTTTGGCATTGTGAGACATTTTTTCTTTCCTGGTTGCCATATAGATGTATTTGATAAAATGCATTTTCTGACCTACCAAGATCTCTAGAATCAACTGGCATTTTCTTCAAACCGCCGAGAAAAACAAATTCTAACAGTATGCACATTTATGATGAGCTGCTTCTGCGCGATCTATTTACCTGTCCATCTGCAACCGTCGAGATTTTAAGCACAGATACAAGACAAGAAACTCAACATTGATTTCAGTTAAGTACTGTATTAAAAAAAAAAAAACTACGAATAAATTTAAGAAAGGTCGTAATAGTGAGGAAAAAGGCAACCGAACAAACATATAAAACAGAATTGTGAAGCGGACACTAAATATAACAATTGACAACAAAAGTGCCATAAAACAGGCCCCTACAGCGTCAGTAATAAATGGAATGGCACCCAAACTCTACCATTAATATAACACCAACTCCATAAAGAAAATGTATGCTTTACCATACTAGTGATCATTTACGAATGATGTGTGTGTATTTTTTTGTAACTGCAAATAAATGCCTCATATTTTATTCATATTAGTGATAACTGTCTATCAGCTTGTTCTTAAACGTATCCTCCATCCTCTGGTAAGCTATCAGATAAACCAATTTTCTATATGCAAAATGATCATCAACATGTTATGTCAAGCTTACTAATTTCTCTAGTTTCTTTTTACAAATATTTCTATATCACCGCGTCTTTATACACAAGTGTGTACACATCTCTTGAATGTTCTCATCAGCATGTGTCAACAGAAGTAACTGCCTAACAAGAGGCCTTTCAAGGTTAATGGAAAGACTTTTATCATTGCATACCATGCCTCTTCACGGGCGTCGATGTCATGTGCGCAGGTACATACAGAGCAAATACAAACATACAAAAACAAACGCACACTTTACAGCAGACGTTCCTCCAAACATCT
>NC_051400.1:17444949-17445162 GCF_015228065.2 Penaeus monodon
CAGCCCCCAGCCCCGTCGGAAGACGCAGGCGCGAAGTCTTCCGATCTCTGAAGGCAGGGAAGATGCATTGGCTGGAGGGTCACGCCCGCGATAGCAGATGGGCGTTCGCAGGTCAATGCCGCCCGCGTGGTGTGGGGGGGGATGAATCTCTTACTAAGAGCAGAGTGGGGGTGGAGGAACGATAAAGTGGTTCGCAGAAGAGGAAGGGGAGAC
>NC_051400.1:17445302-17445495 GCF_015228065.2 Penaeus monodon
CCCTTCCATACCTGGCACTCTGCAACATCATGCTGCCTTACATAACTCTAATTAGCGGTCTTCAGCAATACAAGCGGGAACACTCGGCGGACCTTCCACCGTTCGCACTTTCTCCTTAAGTGGCCCGAGCTGTCAAGGGGCTCCCCGTCTCGTCAGAAGGATTAAAAGGCTATTTATCTTAATTGGCAACATC
>NC_051400.1:17445528-17445761 GCF_015228065.2 Penaeus monodon
CCCCTTTCTTTCATGTGTTGTTGTGTTCGTCGTCGTAAATGGGAGAAAGATAACACTTCTCTGGTTAATTTACGTGCTTATCTGTGTCGTCCACGTGCTTGACAGCTTGACAGTCAATGACTTCTGAAGTGCAATTGTGGGCCATGTACGACTCTTAATTCAGAACATCGCTTAATCTGGTCGAGTTCTCTACTCTGTATTGCGTTGAGAAAAAATAAGAGATGCGTCGTACT
>NC_051400.1:17446279-17446404 GCF_015228065.2 Penaeus monodon
CCAAGCAAACCCAAGGAACAGCCAGCAGGACTCAACAAACCGACTAACGGCGCGGCCTCTAATCAGCACTTCGAGCGCGAATTGAAAAGATTCTCCTCCGAGCCATTTGAACCGATAAAAATGAA
>NC_051400.1:17446495-17447590 GCF_015228065.2 Penaeus monodon
AGCCACTTCTCCTCCCGCAAATAGCAGAAGAAAAAAACCCTCAACCAGTAGGGAAAGAAGATAAAGACCAGCCCACAAAGGCGAGGCTTGACACCCCGAAGTCTATGGGATCGCCCCCCCCCCTCCCGAGTCCTATTTACGATATCGACGGTGCACGCGTGTTTACGACGTCCAGGGAACAGCATCGCGCCCTTATACGGTCGAGTCCCAGCTATGTGGACGAATTACGGTATAGTGGTAAACCTGGAAGTACGCTGTGGTCATTATCCCGTGCAAGAGGTATTCACTCTCGACCTATTGTGCAAAGGTACATGTAGCCTTTTTCAAGTGGTTTCGGGACAAATGATACACTTTACAAGCTTAGATGTATCGTACAATAAAGCCAAGTATCGATTTCGTCTCCGAACTGTTTAACATATTCAATTAACTCCTACTTACATCAGAACGGCGGTTAATAAAAAACAAGTTGGCTGTTGGGAGGAGGTGTGAATGAGGGCGATAGAGAGAGAAGGAGAGGGTTAGAGAAGAAAGGGGAAAAGGAGATGGAAAGGAGGCCTTAAGGAGAGCAGGAGGACGGGATGGAGAGACAGACGAGAAATTAGTTATTACTTAGAGGAAGAAAGGCATAAAAATGTGATAATCCAAACTAAAACGTCAGTGGCAAAACCTGTTCTTTCCTACAGCAGTGACCAAGCAGAAGCATTCAATTCTACAATTCTTCAACCGCAGTATCTCTCCCCCCCCGCCCTCGTCTCGCCGGGCAGAATCAACATCACGGGAGATAAGCCTCCAGGCCAAGCAGTTGCCATTCCCACATATGGCGAGTGGCAATCACTACATCATCATCCGTGAAATCAGCCACCGACCCGACAAGGCGTCGCTCACGTGTCATTCTAACCCTCTTTATCTCCTGTTTTTTCCCCACGAGATATTAACAAAATAATACAAGATAAGCAGAAATATTCGGCATTTTGAGAAATTCCTAGCATTTCTAGAATAAATTCCAGAGCATGCGCTGAAAACATACGCGAGGGCTTGCCGGGATGTTCATTAACAATGACACACGTTAACGCCGACGCCAGTCACGGAACACGT
>NC_051400.1:17447984-17448664 GCF_015228065.2 Penaeus monodon
CTAAGTGTACATAGAAAGGATGAAGTGATGGAGGGGGCAGTGGGAATCAAACAAACCCCATACCCTTTGCTCACTTCCCACCCATACCTATATGTCCATAAAGAAAAAATCTCCGAAGAATAATCAAAATGACCGGCGTCATAGCAGAGCGGCGCGGGCGGGAGAAAGCGCTGCCGGTACCCCCAACAGCACTCCAATAAATAAGCAACTTCAAAAAGGAGTCCAAAACCAGTTGTAATTTGTAGCTTCATAAATCCATGGCCTGATAACAAGATACGTCTGTCTACCTAATAATTAAATTAACAAATCTTAAATAACATTAAGGAAAAACGCGAGGATGGACATCATCGCATGTGGATGAGAGAGCGCGCCCAATATTGCACGCACACGAACGAACCGGCACACACACAAGGGCAGCCTCATTCATATTATTCTTCATTAAAGATCAGCTGATTAACCGATATATATATGAAACTAACCTCGCAGTTATATTCTCTAAGATATTAGGAGTTGCTCATAAAGAATAGACGCTTCTAATCAGTAAACACAATCTATAAAAACTGAATTTTATCAACTAACGTAGAATTTTTGAAAAAACAATAACGCACTGTACGCCTTTTAAACATGTTTCAGTGTCAAACGAAACTTGCAATTACCTTACTTGATACTAGGTCTATATT
>NC_051400.1:17448954-17449277 GCF_015228065.2 Penaeus monodon
CCCTCTTTCATCACGCTGCGTGCCACTGCCATTCTCGGCCTCGGTCACTTCAACCTAGATGACCCCTGATGACCTCGCGTGGGGCTCGCGTGGCCTGGTGGGGAGGGGTGAGGGGGGTAAGGGCGAGGTCCTGGCCGGGGAGGGAGGAAATTCTATCATGTGTCACCGGGTTATAGGGCTACTAAAATATCTGTTCGCCCACGCACACTGTGCTGCCTAAGATCTATGTTTCTTTGTCTTTTTTTATCTATTACCATACTCTATATCGCCATTAATAACATTACTTGTGGTAGCAATAGTAGTACCGAAAGTATTGTAACTGT
>NC_051400.1:17449340-17449571 GCF_015228065.2 Penaeus monodon
GGACGTAACGTAAAAAATAAGTGAAGCGCAAGACGAAAAACTTAATTTTTCTTGAATACCTTTATGCCCGTATCTTCTTCGAATCAGACTAAGAGCCTGCAGAAAGATCCGACCTGTCCACTTCATTTGCAAAACTAATTACGCGGCATTTTCAACCTGACAATTGCCAAAGGTCATCGAAGCCTTCCCCCGCAGCAGCACCGATGCCGAATCTCTCAGAAAAGCAAACTT
>NC_051400.1:17450050-17450447 GCF_015228065.2 Penaeus monodon
ACGGAAGACCCTTGATCGGCGTCCGAGGATCAAAAAGCCCGCGGAACAGGCCCGACATTCCGGCCCTTATCGCGGCGCCGCACGCACTCTGCCCCATGTTTCCGTCGTATCTCTCGGCAGGATCCGCGCGCCCGTCACGCTCCCTTACGTCCTCTAGAGCCCCCTCCCTCCCCCTGCCTCTGTCGTGTACCCTGGCAGGAGATCCCTTACCTTCGCTACAGATGTAACCGCTGCTTTACATACGCGCACGGTTGTTTGCCGCCTATCGTAGTATCAAGAACTCGCGTGAAGTTGGGACAGAAATAGTGATGCCTCTTGCAGGATTAATTACGAACACGCCGCGCTTATCGCCCATTCAAAGCCCGGCTGCTTTTCGGCGAAACCAGGTATACAATGA
>NC_051400.1:17450661-17451141 GCF_015228065.2 Penaeus monodon
CACATATGTATATTTTTTTTCTCTCTGATGATTTTTAAATTGAATAATCACCACGCAGGTCAGTCACTATGTGAAGTTTAAGCTCCTGTCTTTATTTTAGTGCTTTTGTATTCCTACTATTCTTTTTTATTGTGTTAAGCAAGTCACTTCGAATGTTCCAAAAGCAAGATGACGCAATGACAAACGTGGCATGAATGCCGAGTCCACAATGAAACACAAAACAAAGACAGTCCACTGAAACATAACTGAGGCGGACTGCTGTGGCTTCCGGAACTGGGTCAAGTGGGAGACAACACCATGCCATTGCAAGCCAGCCAGCGATCAATATGTGCAAGGTGATATGTCACAACAAACTCTAGCATATACAAGGTCTAGACGTCTTATACGCACTCCCTCCCGGGGGAACGGCATGGGCGCACTTGCGATAACAAAATCACTGATAATACTTTATGCAAGAAAAGATAAAAACACTGAGCAAGA
>NC_051400.1:17451212-17451606 GCF_015228065.2 Penaeus monodon
TAACCAATACATTTATGTACAATACAACTAAATAGAGAAGTAAGAACATATAAATATCCCACTTTATCATCAATCGAATCACCTTTACAAAAATCGTTTTTGGGTAATCTCTACATTTGCATTTAAGCAGTGTCTGTATCCATTTACGTGTGTATACTCCATGCGATTACTATGCAGGCTATATGAATGATACATACCCATATCACACATAAATAAATTGTTTATTTATTGCGTGTTCTTGGTAGCAATCGTTTTTAATATTAGGACCATCATATAACACCTTGACACAGTGGACATCCAAGTTAAATATTCTCTAACGCACAATGCCCCCACTATCGAAATTCACCACAAACACCAAACAGCTATCCGCGGACAAGTGCAATCATTTATCATT
>NC_051400.1:17451779-17452202 GCF_015228065.2 Penaeus monodon
CACATGAAGACACAAAGGGCCCTGCCACGAGGGATAAACTAGACTGCCAATTAGGGCAGCGTTGAAGCCATTAGGGCAGAGAGCATTCATCATGCAGTACGCGAGTAACAAGTGCCATGCATCAAGCTTAAATGAAAGACCCCGTGCCCCTCCCTCCCACCCTCCGGCCGTACCCCTCCCATGCCCCGGCCGCTATAGGTCTGGCGTTCCATACACGGGCATGAAGGTCTGTGTGTATTGTTCAGGATTTTAAACTACGTACGTATCTTTTATCCTCTTTCCTCGTTCCCTTTTAACTTCCGTCTACTATTCTCTCTATAAAACGGAACACAGTCACATTGGTTACAGCCTTTTGCTTATTCTGTCTTCTTTGAGCCACTGGATGTGTGCCCCCCTCACCCACCGCTTGTTGAGAAGGTGGTG
>NC_051400.1:17452349-17453097 GCF_015228065.2 Penaeus monodon
CAATCAGAAGCATCTGTACGCTATCGAGATACTCTGCAAGTCTGCGACGGCCGCAAGAATATTCCACTAATTTCAACCAAACAAACTTTTTCACTCTGCACCATGCAATCTGAATACATCATCGGAATGCCATTGTTCCTTTGCATTCACTCAATGCCCGCCAGTCTTTTATTCAACCGTTACACGTTTACGTATTCAGTCACTCTCTTCCTCCATAAATCTTGTACACTGGCTATCATGCACATGCACTCCATTAGGGACTTACTGCATGAGGCATGTAAGTTTCAATGCATGAACTCAATACACGATAATGTTCATTCGTTATTCATACAGGCAGGATTCCTCTCACTTTTATGGCCTAATTTCTTTATTCTTTCTAATTCGTCTTAACCTGCAAATTTTCTTTCAATTTATGTGTGAGCGTCAAAACATAACCCTTTTAATGGTCGCTCATTTATGGTGGCCGGACTAATGCCAACTCATGCTTCTAAATGTTCCCCCGAATCTCGGCTAGGTTTGAAATAATCAGCTTTTTCTAAGGTTCGTAGTCAGCCCGATAAAAATCGACCCTTATCATCATATCAGAAAGCTTAACATAATAACATTATCAGAGACTTTATCTCGTCTCTCGCATGAAGCCGACACTCGCGGGGGATAAACAACGAGATAATTAAGGCCAAAGTAATAACAATCACACCGGAGTACTCAGATCGCTATCTTGCAAATGTATGTGTGCTTGAATATGTAT
>NC_051400.1:17453884-17454770 GCF_015228065.2 Penaeus monodon
ACCAAATCACTCCTCAGAGCCTTTCCCTGCCCCCACCGCCCCCGGACCCAACCAGAGGGTCGCCGTCATGCATCTCCTGAGGTTCCTCCGCCTCAGCTGCCGCACTCCTTTCCGCGGTTGCGGTCATCTGGGGGTCGCATGCATGGTGTAACAAGGGCTGGGTTTAATTACATGTGATCGCCACCATGAGGTCTGATCATCTCACAACTCCCTCGTCATGATATCGGATCCTCTTTTACCATGTGTTTTATATGAATCACATCCTACATGACACATTCAGCGTGCCTCCCTGTCACTCCTTGACCTCCACCCCTTCCGCATGATCGGCATATCCTGCTTTATTGCTTTGTTTCGCGTTTCCTCACAAGACAAACAAGACGCTGTATGCTCCTTGTCAACATTTTACAATGGACCCTTTTCAAATATATAATACATGTGTGTGTGTGTGTTTACTGTTTTGCCACAAAATATTTATTCTTGTTGCAGTTGCCAGTAAGATGGGTTAACGTTCTATTATATTATTAAACTTTACTGCCATCTGAAAATCAACTTTATTACCATCAAAGACGCCAAGCCCTACTGAGCGGCCGCCACCCGCCCACGCCCGCACTCACGCCCCTATCGCCGCCGCGCCGCCCATTAGTCACACCGCGAGGAGCTTCTGGTCTTGTGGCGTCGGGCGCATCCGGCACCGCCATAACTCTCCGGCGGAAGGTGGATTATCCCGGCCGCTAATTAACCTCTCGGGGACCTTCATTTATCCCAATTAACCCGCCTACGCTTCGACATACTTTTGGGAAATCATTATTCATGCGTATCTTGCTTTCTCTGCTTTTCCTCTTCGTCCCGCGTCACTCGCTGGCTGCGTTTGCTTCGCTTCTTTGGC
>NC_051400.1:17454810-17455241 GCF_015228065.2 Penaeus monodon
CCGCTTCGTTTGCTCGCTCTGCGGAGTCCCGACCGCCGAGCCGACCAGCGGATCGATCATTCATTCCCGACTCGTTTTATTGGGCGTCTGATAAGCGATCGCGTCTCCTAAGTCTTGATAAGGCTTCGCAACAACCTATCGCTGTCAGGGAGCCCCGCGCTAAACTCGGAAAGGCTGAGATGCAAATGGCTGACGCGAAAAAGAGAGAAACAAAAGAAGTTTCACGGAAGACAAATAAAACTGTCAATACTACAAAAAGAAAATGAAATTCATAAAAATTACGAACGCGATTTTTAAACAACGTACGCAAAACCACATAGGGAATAAATAAAAACTAATTTCAGAACATAAAAAAGTACAAGAAATATTGCAAGGAAGCGAAATAAAAAAAGGCAATCATACGTCTCTATAGGTCCATACCTTGTACTTTC
>NC_051400.1:17455279-17455499 GCF_015228065.2 Penaeus monodon
GATGGGAGGGAGTAAGAGACGAAATCAAGTCAGAACCATTAAAATATGCAAATCAATCAGTTCTCAAGTCAAGTTTGCCTTTGACGCCTTAACAACAAATTCTTTCAACTAAATTTGCTTCGATCGAGGACTGAAGAATCCACGGGGAAAAAACTGCTTTAAATACTTGGGAAAAATTAGATTCGGACGGATCTAGAGTGAGCTCATTAGCATAGCTGAT
>NC_051400.1:17455584-17455743 GCF_015228065.2 Penaeus monodon
GATTGGAGATGTGGTATTGGAAGGATTGGCGGAGGAGAGAGAAGACGGGGATACAGATTAGGGGAGAAGGCACAAGGAATCAACTCGTCAGCACTCCGAAATGCAGTCGCGGATAGCGATTGACACTCGAACGACCTTCCACGTCGCCATAAAGACACA
>NC_051400.1:17455860-17455943 GCF_015228065.2 Penaeus monodon
TAGGTGGGTGGACGAGACGGAAGAAAACAGAGATAAAGAGAGAAGGAAGGAAGTTGACAATCTTTCCTTAACAAAGGGAGTCA
>NC_051400.1:17455982-17456197 GCF_015228065.2 Penaeus monodon
ACCGAAACAAATGCACGGAAATAACACAAACATATAAGCTTGTAGCATCAAGATCCGAACAGAGAACAGCATTGGACAAGGTTTGGGAACAGGATGCAGACGGCCTACTGGAGTCGAGGGAATGGCAAGAAAGAGAAACGGAAGACAACAATGCCACTTCATCTCCAACGCTACTTCACCCGCTACGCAACTTCGTCACTGCCGTTCGCGCACAC
>NC_051400.1:17456347-17456621 GCF_015228065.2 Penaeus monodon
ATTTTTGTCTCTGATAACAGATACCGCCACACAGAGAATATGGAAAATACAATACTTAACAATGGCAAGTGTCCATGTAAAAAAGAAAAAAAATACTTCACATCTGCAAACAGATCTTTAATTAGTCATAATTCGGCATTTTTTCTTCAAGTAAGTTACGAACCGAAAGATGATTTTTTGTCTGAGGCATTATCGAAGCATATTGTATCGCATCCATTAGAGTAAACATTCGTTTTATAGTCTGAAGTATACCATGTTTATATCCCTCCTTGTA
>NC_051400.1:17456688-17459376 GCF_015228065.2 Penaeus monodon
CCTGTGTGTGTGCGTGCGAGGGCCAACACACTCACGCAGGGGTACACGAACGCAAGAATTATTCACACATGTAAGCCTCTCGCTCTCTAAGATCATGATCTTAATCTGTCACATTCTGCTCCAAAGAGAGGGTTTAAAAAATCACTAAACATTCTGATTTATATAATTTACGAGACACTACTTCATCATGATATCTGTGTTTCTTTTAGGTACAAGCAATATTATCCTTTTTTTCGCATCGACTCCATGCCGAGCCAGGTCCATAAAGTGAGTGTTGGATCCGTCCTCGAACCCCGGCGCCATGAACTCGAGGCAACAAAGGGGGCTCGCAGCTGCACCCGGAGCGGCGACGTGACTCGGGATAACGTGCGGGTGTTATCGCTTCCAATCCGTTTAATGACCGTCGTTATCGAGGCGCAAGCAGACATCGGAGAGCGTCGCCACGGACTACGCGGCGACAAAGCTCCTTCGTCGGATCGAGGCGATGTGGGGGGAAAGATTTTTCAAGACCCGAAAGGTCATCTCTCTCTACCTCTCCCCCTCCTTACCAACCCCTAGGTACCCTCTGGCCTCCGAACACCCCCCTTCCCATTCCCCGGCAACTCCGATAACAATGAACAATCATGTGGCGAAGAAACGCCATATTTTATGACACACCGGTGACAGTGGCTATATCTCGGCTGCTTCATTACCTTCATTAGCAATTGTTG
Organism: Penaeus monodon; assembly: GCF_015228065.2. Classification (NCBI taxonomy): domain Eukaryota; kingdom Metazoa; phylum Arthropoda; class Malacostraca; order Decapoda; family Penaeidae; genus Penaeus; species Penaeus monodon. The sequence continues at coordinate 17,457,399 of NC_051400.1, forward strand.
GCGGAACGCTGTCGGCGCGGGCGGCGGGCGGCCGGGTCACCCGTGCCAGGGTGCCCGCCCCTCGGCCTGCCTCAACCCTGACTTATCACCCTATTGTGTCGGCATTACATGTACTTCTTCTCTGGGGCCATTAGAGTGAAAGCTATTTATTCTTGTGATGAACAACTGGGAGCTCAAATTTAAAGGAAAATAAATATAATAAGCTGCATTTTTTTACGGTTATCGTATTGCGTAAATTCACGCCGTCATACTTTTCAGAGACAAAACCATTCTCCTCCGAATCCACATCGAGCACCTTCCTAAAAACATGGCAAAAGTGGCTAAAACACACAGCTGGAGAAGCAATGATAATTATATATAAAAAATAATAGACCGGCCTCTCAACAACCAGTTAATACATGCTGACGTCATTAACCGTATGTAAATGAAACCGAAACTCACAGAACTTGTCTACCTGAAAGTAGGTCAAATACACAAACACCGAGACCGATCTATCTGCTGTAAAGAACATGTGAACCTATGAATATACATGATTATGATGAAAGATAACGAAAAGAAACAGATGAAGGGATGAAGAGACGGAGTGAGAGAGAGAAAAACACGAAGAGAATACACCAAGAGAGAAAAAATAAAGTTGTAGGAGGAGAGAAAGGAAGAGAGAAAAACAGCGAGTACGTGAACAAGCGACGGCGGTCGCCCTAGAGTCTCGAAGGAGCGACCTTGTGACCCCGAGCGCTCCGTTGTCTCTAGAGACAAGACGAATTATGAGTCTATTAGGCGCGTCATCCATCAGGCCTCGGGCTCCTGCATGATGCCGGCCGAGGATTCGTCTTAATTGCCAGAGTAATCGATCGCCTCTTTTTCAGAAGTTTAGTGTGGCGGGAGGAAGTTCCGGTCAACAGAAGGTAGCTTTCTATATGATGTGCCTGACGTGAAGAGAGACCTGCGTGTGAGTGTTCACCTGTGGGTGAACACTCACTCGCTCACCCACGCACAGCCACGCGCTAAAAGGCTTCCCAATAAGCTCAAACCATTCCCATGATGTGCAGAGTGGCATACGTCGCCACTTTCCTATAAGGCAATCAGTCTGCGATGCCATATGTACTTTTCTTTTTTTCCTACAAATAACCATGCCATGCAAAATGCTCTCCTTAACGCACATTTTCCTTCATTGCTTACATATTCTTTGTTGTAAAACATCTGAAACAAGTGAGCCTGTAATATAGACTTTCGCGGCAGAAAACTGGAAAATGAGTGATGTCTCTTCGTCAGTAAGCGAACTAGGTCAAGACGAAGTATAACATGCTTCATGCGGAGTCAGCCAAGGTCATGAACCAGAGAAGAAACAGGTCGAACTTTTAATGAAAAGAAAGACAACAAAAATGAGCAAAAAAGATCCCTCTCAACATAACGGCCAACACGAAGGCATCGAGGATCCGGCCACCTGTAGGTCAACCCCCTAATTAGAAGACGTATTAAAATTCGGATTTCACTCCTTACACGGGGATATCGAGCCGAACAGGTGGACTGTGAAAGTCAATACAACCAAGAAGCGCAATGGATGCTCCTAATGAGACATCAATAATCTTGCGCGGGAGGGAGAGTCGAGCGAGGCCTTATAGAGGGACGCGAGCACACGATCCCACATCGCCTGTGACTTACGGCCAGATGGCGCTGCGAGGGTGACGACTCCATCACAACGCATGGAGGCCGAGGAGGGGAAGAGAAAGGGGAACAACAGAAACAGATCACCGTGAAAAAAAAAACTAAAAAAGATCAACCATGCAACATTCTGTGAGAGCAAGTACATGAGAATACATCGCACCCCAACAAATAAGGTAAAGTACTTAACTTGTTTATCTACGCGATTATGAGACATGCTGTCCCACGTGACACTGGCCATGCAGAGAACGAACCTCACGTGATATGTGCGTGATCATGGGGCACGAGATATAATAATATAAGGAAAGAGAGGGAT
>NC_051400.1:17459552-17459905 GCF_015228065.2 Penaeus monodon
CGCATCCTGGCCGAGACAGGACGCGATAAACCGCGCCAAGTGACGGACGGCGTGCGACGAGAGCCCAGAGAGGTGGCGAGAGGCGTGCAAAGGAAGCACCAAAGCAAGCAAGAGAAACGGACTACCGGAATACAAGTGCAGATTGCAGGCTATTGAGGCGGCGCAGCAGGGGCTCTCCCGAGACTGTACATGGCAGGGCGTGCAACGGCGCAACAGTGCAATAGGACGGCCCTGTTGCACGTCGCAACACTTAGTAACCGGCAATGAGAAACGCGAATTCAGAGTTCGTAAAATCTGCCGAGAGGAATCCAAACAAGGCCGCCTCGAAGCAAGCGCCTCCTACGTTGCTTCTC
>NC_051400.1:17460359-17460652 GCF_015228065.2 Penaeus monodon
CAGGCCATCCAGGCAACCGTGCAAGCTTATCTGCGTGTCCAACGGCCGTAGAACCAACCATACGATTTAACATAATGCATTTGAACTCCCCCTTTCTTCCTCTCCCCCCCACCCCACCCACACACCCCTAGCTCTCTTACCTCGCCCTATTATCCCCCCTTAACCCACCCTTACCCCCATTCGGGACTACAATAGGGGAAGCACCCCCACCCCCCTCTCGCAACCTATTCTATGAGGCTTCTATGCGTTCGTTCCCTCCGCTACTCCACCCCCTATTCCACAAACCCTGAGTT
>NC_051400.1:17460714-17461121 GCF_015228065.2 Penaeus monodon
GCGGTGATCCACAAATGGATTTTATTATTATCTATCGCTGGCGCAGATATTATTTACATTATGTGCTGTTGCTATCGTTAACTTTTGATAAAAATACTGAAGAAAAATAGTAAAACATGAATTGTTTATCCTACAGTACACAGTTTTTCCTCACTTAACATGTCAGCTTTTTAATAAATGAAGTAAAATAACCGGTCGGCTCTCTAGATAATTAATTAGTCATGAATTCATGCGCACACCAGACATCTCAAAAAGACTCAATTTCAGGCAGCTTTTATCGCTTCTTTCTGTCATCACCACAAACAGGCATATCTCCACATCCAACGCTTGTTAAAAATAAAACGATAATTGAGAAAAAATAAAAGGGTAAACTTTTAATTCATAGTTTTCTTCTTTCAAAAACAATG
>NC_051400.1:17461609-17461941 GCF_015228065.2 Penaeus monodon
AGACAAAAAGGAGATAAAATCCCAGCCGGAGGACAACAGAGCAAGTGCAGCGACGCACAAAAGGGCCAGAGGCGTCCCAGGGCCTCCTCACACCTGCCGCGAGAGCTCTAATTAATCAGAGCCGAGGAGCAGGGGGGAGGGGAGGGGGGGGAGGACGCCATTAGAAGCATTTGCATGTAAGGGAAGGATGTCACACGCCCTATGCCTCCTAAATATGGCACGCGACATGACACTTTGGACACTGAGTGACCTCCTTGACACCAGGGAGGGAGATGGAGAGAGGGAAGAAAGAAAACTGAGATGGGAGGGGGAGAAAATAAGTAACGGGAAGC
>NC_051400.1:17462063-17462208 GCF_015228065.2 Penaeus monodon
CACAGGAGAGAAACGAAGGATAGACAGAAGGAAGGAGAAGATATGAGGCAACGAAACGCTAATAAAAGAAGAGGTCGGAGAGAAAGGCTGAGGAGGCAAAAGGAAGGAGAGAATAAAGAGACGAAAAGAAATACAGAATGCGAAA
>NC_051400.1:17462251-17462505 GCF_015228065.2 Penaeus monodon
AGGGGCGTCCTTTTGTCCTAGCAACAAGCCTCTGAAATGCAGCAAGGTTTATGGGGCTCTGTTGTAGGACGAGCGGGAGGCATGTACTACATCGGACGCCACGAGCCACACTCGCTCTTTATTTCTTATCACTTTTTCGGTTACTGCCGTTTTTCTTAGTGTTTTAAACTGTTGATTGACTTCTCTTTCCGTTCTACTCATTTTTTTACTCAACCTACGTTCACGTTCTCTCTTTTGCACAATCTTATCCACCT
>NC_051400.1:17462659-17462927 GCF_015228065.2 Penaeus monodon
AAGAGAGTCAAGACTGCGGAAGCAAAGGAACGGTGATCGAGGAGCAATGAGAAGAATGAATAATTTTGTCCTTTCTTGTGTTTTTGCTCCGGAATGAAATGAGAGAACAGTATCTGACATTTATCGAAATCACATTTCCTTGTGCATATCTGTGTATGCTCGTGTATTTGTACAATATGTATATACTATATATTCCCCTCCTACAGTCTAACGGCAGATCCAATACCTACCCATAAATAACACGCACGCATACGCACGCATGCACATG
>NC_051400.1:17463026-17463453 GCF_015228065.2 Penaeus monodon
GAATAATCAGCATGTGTAAACCTGGCCCCAGACGCAAGTCCCAGGCTCCTTGGATCCGCCGCCGCCACGTCGCGAGCGTCATCCCCGTTCCGGCGTGGCACGAGTGGCATCCCGCCCGGCATAGCTGCATCCTGTAACGCATACCTGAAACTCCTCGAGCCGTCAATCGCGCGCTGCAACTGACAAGTCACTAACACATGCAACCCAGGTTTGAGCCGCCTCTTTATCGCCGCCGCGTCGCCAACAACGGCGCGCAACATTTCGCCGACACGACAGATTACGCGACGGGGATGACGGCGACACGACGCGGCGGGACGCCCTTGCGCGCCTCGCTCGCGTCGGAACGCCTGCTGTGGTGTCCCCCGGGACCGAGGCTGGTGCCCGTGATGTTTTTATTATTGGTCAGCTCCTGCAACCTGGAGCTACA
>NC_051400.1:17463543-17464103 GCF_015228065.2 Penaeus monodon
GCACCCCATTAAGTATGGCTACTACTTTCATATGCTGTATTCATTTCGTTTGATCACATTTTGTCGAGTTTAAAGTGCACGTGACGGATTGGAGTTGCGTGGCTGCATGCCAGTAACACCGCTGCATTGCGACCCTGTCATCGCGTCGTCAATCTCCGCCAATCACTCCTGTGCCTCCATAAAAGGCGAGCAGAGTCCATCGCTCTTAGGCCTATTGCTCTTGCAACGATTTCCACCCTGACTGGGCCAGCGCCAGAGCAGGAGCACAAGAAGACCTGTTGCTACTTCAACCGCAATTACATTCCCTTCCTCATCAGAATATTGATCAAAAGGCTACTCATACTCTCCAGCGCCAGACCATAAAAAGCAGCAGGGTTAAAAGCACACATTAACAGTAATATACACACAATGCAAGCAGGCGCAGGTCAACCGCATCGAATGTAACGCACAAACATGCAATCTTGCACGCACGGACAAAGCACTGTAAACATATGCAATCCATGTATATTCGTAGGGCCAAGCAGATAAACTTAATCAAATAATTATAAACAGCAATTTGA
>NC_051400.1:17464785-17464949 GCF_015228065.2 Penaeus monodon
GGCCGAGACAGCCGCCTCGCTTTCCGTGAGCTATTCCCCCATCCACATTCTTGGCGGGGGAGCAGCGTCGCGCCCTTCCCTGTCATGGCAGACACTCCTTACGTCGAAAATACACACGCACACATATGTAAGGCGCTGATGGCAGGGGTGACAAGAGACATCTC
>NC_051400.1:17465090-17465677 GCF_015228065.2 Penaeus monodon
GCGGCGACACCAGCATTTGATGTCATTATTGCAACTACCTTAATTTCCAAATTAAAAGTGATAACAATAATAACCATCATAATCATTTATGAATTTTAAGAAAAGAAAAACAGGCGACACATTTTGAATATGATCTTGTACAAAACCTCTTCCTCGTTCTTGCCGTTGCTCTTCAAGCAGAGCTAATTCGCGCAACCCGATACCATTGCTGAAATCTCGACAATCTGTTGACGCTGGCGGCTTCTTGCACATCATTAGTCAGGGACAAAGCGCAGCGGTATGGCACCTGGGGGACGGAGAAGGGGCAAGGGGAGGGGAAGGGAGAGAAGGGGGGAGAGGGGAGGGGAGGGGAAGGGAGATGAGAGGGGGAGAGGGGAAGGAAGAAAGGAAGGAGAGAAAAGGGGAGTGGGAGGGAAGGAAGAAGTAGAGAGGAGAAAGGAAAGGGGAGAGGGGGACGAGGAGGGGGAGGGGGAAGCTGGCCAAGGCCTGCGGCGAATTAGCTCCGCCCTTGTTTCATTTCTCATCTGTACAAACATTACCATGAGGTCGTTTGTCTTCACGCTTACGCGAACCGCCAGACACATGGT
>NC_051400.1:17465861-17466154 GCF_015228065.2 Penaeus monodon
GCGCGCGCGCGCATACACATGTTCATCTATAAAGGTAAGTTGCAGTTAGTGCAGCAAAGCCTCGTCTTGCCAATTACGAAAGAGAGCAAACGGGCAATTCGCTTTGAAATGGATCTGCTCTTGCATCACGCCCGCCATTCCGCTCTCCTGCGAAATGCACATCGCTAAATTGGAGATAATTGTCTACATTTCCTGCGAGTCTCTGCGCATCCCTTTGAGAAACATAATTTGGGAGAACGAAAGCATGTTATCAGCTGAGCTGATCGCAGACGGAATTTCGAGTTCTTCCGCCC
>NC_051400.1:17467407-17467639 GCF_015228065.2 Penaeus monodon
TTCTCGAGCATCTCTTCTCACACTCTCCCTTTCTGTTTTTAACATTCTCTCTCTATATTCCTCCACACTTTTCCCTCAAATCCTTTCTCTCTTTTAAAAGTTCCGTTCTCCCAATTATCCCATTCTCTCACCTCCATCTCCACCCCGATAATCACTTCTATCCTACGTAACACGCTGCTGGCAACGGGCAAACGTTTTTTAGCTTTAAAAAGAGCGGTTACCTCGCCAAGTG
>NC_051400.1:17467782-17468378 GCF_015228065.2 Penaeus monodon
AACATGACATCCGGCATCTTGGTCCCTCGTATGTCAAATTTCCATCATACTACCCAACTTTTCTTTTCTTTCTCTTTTACAAAACTTCTCGGTGTATTTCGCGTTATTACCATCATATGCGAGGCTCGAGCTAAAACAGTTTGCATAATAGGTGAGACGAAAAGTGTGTCTCTTTCTCATTTACAACCAATTGTGCTATTGCAAGTGCCGCTGCTGCTTGTCATGTTCTTCGTGCAGATATTGAATGGAATTCCTCTACTGACAATTATTTTCAGCATTGCCATAAATGCCGTTGATCATTACGATTTTCATCATCATTCTTAATGCTTTGAACTTTGTATCAAATTTGAAAGGACATTATAATGCTTACCAATACTCCTAGAATGGTTTATAAAAACCGTTTTTTGTTATTCCATTTATTACTTATTCACTAATAAGTTCGTTTATTTATATACTTAGGAGGTCATTTTTTAATTCAACCATCAAGGTCAGCGCTGTCCCCGCCGGCCCCCCTCGCGCCCCTCCCGCCGAGCGCGGAGCCCTACAAGGCGACGACGAAGGCGCACCAGATGTGTAAAACCCCCGGTGCCCTTCCC
>NC_051400.1:17468475-17468740 GCF_015228065.2 Penaeus monodon
GCTTTAATGATGTCTTCTTCAAGTCCGCATCCTTTCTCGCCAGTCTCTTATCTCCTACTCGTTCTCTTTCATCCATGTCGCGGAACAGCCGACGGAGCGCGTGCGTCGTCCTCGCGATTGCATCTAAGCCGTAAAATACGGACGACTCTGTTACGGCTGCCAAAAATTGCGAATGAGAAACGATGATAATAACAATCACAAATAAATTCAACATTGCACGTTCCAGTACGAGGAAAAACAAACAAACAATTCTATAATAATACAG
>NC_051400.1:17468823-17469103 GCF_015228065.2 Penaeus monodon
GGGTAGTCTCCTATATAAAATACCAAAACATATATAAAGATAAAAGATAATTACAATAATCTGTAGAGGCCCGAGTCGACGGCGGCCAAAAGCGGCTCCGTATCTCGGCCGGAGCGTTGTGTTCCGCAGACTATGTTTGGAAAATCCCTGATTATTTGTTACTTGTCGCAGTCAGGTAAATAAGCGCGTCGTGACAATTATTGGACTTGTTTGTAATTCGCCTCCTGGTTTAAGTGGCGCTGCGTGTGTTTGGCTGCGTGTTTGTATGCGTAGTGAACTT
>NC_051400.1:17469293-17469661 GCF_015228065.2 Penaeus monodon
AGGTCTCAGTATCCACCGAATTTCTTGTTCACAAAAAACAGTCAAGATAAAAGGAAAGAAGTCAAGCAAATTGGCCCGTCACTGCGCCTGAACTTCACACTGCCGGCTCGTCCTACGCAACAGTGAACGGTCTTTCCAGCGCTCCTTAAAATGCACTGAATACGTCATCTAAACACTGAAGCTCCATCTGCTGAAACCACAAAGTGAGGGAAGGGGGGAGGGAGGAAGGGGGGTGGGTGTGAAAGAGAGAGATTGGGAGGAACGGAAGAGGGGCAGGAAAAGGGAGGAAAAGAAGAGAAATGGGGAGGAGGTGGGAGGCGAGGCGTGAATGAGAGGAACAGGATCACGAAAAAGGAAATAAGCACAGG
>NC_051400.1:17469724-17469937 GCF_015228065.2 Penaeus monodon
ATAGCAGGGAGGAACAGAGCCCTTCCTACACCTCATACGTCCCCGAATATAACGATAAAACACCGGCAGATCCACTAAAATCTTGAAGCCTCCAATGGCAACCAACATCGGTCTTCGAGACCAGAGATAATGAATGCCCTAATACGACCTATTAAGATTAAGCCGCATATTAACACAACCAGTTTCCTGACCACGTCTCACAAAAAGGAAAAA
>NC_051400.1:17470104-17470216 GCF_015228065.2 Penaeus monodon
AAGAAACAGAAGAAAAGTGAAAGAAAAAAAAAGAAAAGAGAAACCAGCCTAATTTAGACTTTCAGATTCTGTAATAAACAAAAGTCAGCGAGTATCGTTCTCTTTCAAGGAA
>NC_051400.1:17470261-17470581 GCF_015228065.2 Penaeus monodon
GTCAATTCAGGATAGAACCAGCATTCGCAAGTACAGAGTCAAGTCTCTGCAAAAAAAATATTATTCTGTATATAACATTTTCCTTCCAGCTTCTCATGCAACATAAAAACACGTTCTCGGGCAAAAGCTTTAAGATTCCTCAACGTGTAAATCGAATATACCAAATGACTTGAATGAGATGGGGGAAGGGAGGGGAGGGGAGGGGAGGGGAAGGGAGGGGAGGGAGTGGAAGGGAGGGGAGTGGAAGGGAGGGGAGGGGAAGAGGACAGGAGAGGAGAGGAGGGGAAAGGGAGGAGAGGGAGAAAGGGGGAGCGAAAGGT
>NC_051400.1:17470702-17471493 GCF_015228065.2 Penaeus monodon
GGGACACAGGGGTATGCGAGTGGAGAGAGGAGCCGCACCAGCAGCGTGGGCGTGAACGCGTCTGGCACGGTGCCGCCCACTTGGCCAGGGGGCACGCTACCGGAGGGTGTGGTGTCAAGTTGTCAAGATAAATCCTCGCGTGCCAGCTGTCCGGCGCGGCGGTCAAGCCACAAGAAACTCTTTCTACATCAGATTCATTTCGCCTGAACGAGTCTCCCCGGCGGCCTTCCGGAGCCATCCATCGCGGGCGACACGGCTCGCCTCCTCGCTGCGACGCCCGGCGCTGCCCCTACTCACGTGCCTCTTTGCTTATTTCGATTAACTCTTGGGGTTTCCTCTGTCTTTCGAGTCTTTACCTTTGCCGTTCTTTCTCTTTCCCTCATTCGCCTCTTCCCGCTAATGGTCTCCGACTCTCTCCCTCTCGTTATTAACTACGCACACACTTCCAAATTATTACCAATACCAGGTCAAAAAGAGGAAAGAAAACAAACACTTAATGACTTAAAATAAATAAATAAATAAAGACTGGGGGGGAAATGAGAAATTACATAAAAAACATATAAAAAAACATTCTACAGCTTAGGCCTCATGAGTATTTTTTTTCTGCGGAGTAACTGTCCCGTAAGACAAATGACTGAACACAAGCGCTGGACGATAAGACAGCACCCAGGAACGCCTTCACGATGTTCACCTACGGCCAAGGAACCTCCTGTGGCCCCCGCCCCTCTATTCCACCCTTTCTACTGCACGACTGAAGGGTTAATGAGAGACGGACAGGGACAGGACGCGTG
>NC_051400.1:17471713-17471877 GCF_015228065.2 Penaeus monodon
GCAGCAGCATTTCTACTGTGCGCACACATTCACAACCAGGGGACCACGCACCTGCCGGAGGAAATCCCTAATATGAAGTTACAACTAAAATCCGCGGGAGTAATTAGCCGTTTCGAGGGCGGAAAGTGCCACGGCGACGACACTCATGATTGAGGATATGCCAC
>NC_051400.1:17471966-17472214 GCF_015228065.2 Penaeus monodon
AAACTGGCACCCTAAGCCACAGCGGCGCGCCACAGCCTCCCCGCCTCATCTCCCCCCTCCTTCCTGCACCAAAATCCTTACGCAGGCCTATTTACTCTAATGTCACATCTGAATAAAAAAGCAAGCTAATACATATCATTTTGTATGGACAGGTAGGCCTACTGTAAATTAAGGAATGAACATCCAAGGATTTTCTTCTCCCTCAACCAGGCCCACATGCCACGACGCCACTGTGGACATTCAGCGCC
>NC_051400.1:17472414-17472697 GCF_015228065.2 Penaeus monodon
GCCACTGATGAGCACTTGAAACAATGCACCCCGGCCGCAGGCAGCCCTACCTTTGGGATCCCCGAACACAAACGGGCCCGAGTCGTTCTCCAAGCCACGATCTCATCCCAAAAGCATCTCCCCCAAAGAAACTCGGGAGAGGAAAGAGCCCCCCCCCCCCAGCCGGAGCCGGATCGAGCGTCCCTTCCAGAAGCACAAATTCCCGACGGAATAAAAGCAGTGACATTAGCCGCATTCGGAGCTTCATGATGAGGCCTCGCAAAAAGTCGACTCCTTGAGCTCG
>NC_051400.1:17472739-17473294 GCF_015228065.2 Penaeus monodon
AAGAGCTCCTTGGACGCGAGGCTGGGAGGGAAGACATGCATCGGTGCCACGCAATTCTACGTTCTTTTCTCGTTTTCTCTCGCAGTTTCGCGTTTGTGTATCGTTCTACAGTAGACAAACAAACGTGCATGAAAGAGAGATAAAACCGACACAGAGAAGGAAGAAGAAAATAAGTAAATGTAAATACCAACGCTCAGGGAAAAACAAAATAAAACCAGACAAAAACACGATACTCCTCATTACCCACTTTTTCACGCCGGCGAAACCCGCAGTTATCTCCTATTCATAACTGTTGCGATCATATACATTAATTGCTATATTCTGTTTGCGTCCATATATCATGGCCGTGAGCGCTGCCCAATGGGCGGCCGGCCTCGTGAAAGTGGAGGGCTTGGGGAGGGGGAGGGAGGGAGCAAGAGCCAAGGGGCAAGGGAGGGGGAGAGGGGGGTTTGAAAAAAGGGAAGAGGAGGAGGAGGGAAGAAGTAGGGGAAGGAATAAATGAAGGGAAGAGGGGCGAGTGAAGGGGAGGGGGAAGGGGAGGAGGGCAGAAGTGGG
>NC_051400.1:17473420-17474522 GCF_015228065.2 Penaeus monodon
TAAAATGTTAGAGAACATCTAATTAAGACGGACATTTTAAAAGACTCTTCAAGGAAATTCTTCGAAATCTGTGAGGAATCAAGTTTAAAAACCTGAAGAGAATCTTTTAAAAGCTCTTCAAGAATGTTGAATAAGAGGGGAAAGAAAAAGGTCCGCGTAAAACATTCATCTATGTAATTAGATCTTAAACATGTTGATAATTCATTCCGGGCATGTGGACAGCTCCGGGCATGTGGACAGCTCACCGTATTAATCATAACTGCAAAGACGCGGCCCTAAGTGATTCTTCTAAGCAATAATTCGAGAAAATTACCTTCGCCTATAAATAAACCCCCGCTGCTGCAAAAACAAGACGTAAACATAAGACAAATAAAAACAGACCCATGCAAGTAGACACACAATAAGGACAAATCCAGCCAATTGTTCAGCAATCAATCAAAATCACCATGACACATAATAATAAGTCAAAAGTTAATTTCTAAAAATGAATCAAATAAAAAATAACCAATCAACCGCACAATAAGAGTAGCTAAAAGAAACATGACTTTGCGTTGTGTGATTTGCGGTTATCCCCCCTACTCCCCCCCTTCACGGATCACCCCCTGGCCACCCCCTCCCCCCTTCACGGATCACCCCCTGGCCACCCCCTCCCCCCTTCACGGATCACCCCCTGGCCACCCCCTCCCCCCTTCACGGATCACCCCCTGGCCACCCCCTCCCCCCTTCACGGATCACCCCCTGGCCACCCCCTCCCCCCTTCACGGATCACCCCCTGGCCACCCCTCCCCCCTTCACGGATCACCCCCTGGCCACCCCCTCCCCCCTTCACGGATCACCCCCTGGCCACCCCCCCCCCCCCTTCACGGATCACCCCCTGGCCACCCCCTCCCCCCCTTCACGGATCACCCCCTGGCCACCCCTCCCCCCTTCACGGATCACCCCCTGGCCACCCCCTCCCCCCTTCACGGATCACCCCCTGGCCACCCCCTCCCCTTTTGGTGGCGGCGCCCAAATGTGGCCTTTTACATCCCCCGAGAATGCGGCCTCGGAGATGTGAAAACTAGCTCATTATAATTGCTTATTCTCAGTAATGTGTTATCAA
>NC_051400.1:17474824-17475052 GCF_015228065.2 Penaeus monodon
TTCCTGGTGATCGCAGCGTAAACCGCTTTTGGGAGATAACGTTCCCGATTTGGGGAATACGAAGGAAACATCCGAAGATCTTCCTTCCCTCAGTCCGGCTCGGAGATGCTATCGCCCTCCCGGATTCCCGATGTTATGAGCATCTTGCAGCAGGACTTGGATATGCAAACGAGTAAATTAAGGTGTCTCAGGTGGGGATCTGCATGCATTAACATCTCCATCTGCGTA
>NC_051400.1:17475534-17475668 GCF_015228065.2 Penaeus monodon
TTAAAGACACCTGACGCAACTTCCTCGGGTTTCTTCAGCCTCCCCCCCCCCTGAAGGCCCTGGGGCTGCCAGATGATGCGCTACCTGAAAAATGAGATAAATACATGTCATTAGTTATGCGCTCACGGCATCGC
>NC_051400.1:17475712-17475830 GCF_015228065.2 Penaeus monodon
GGCTCGTGACCTATGAAACAATTTATATTCTGATATTCAGTTTAATAAAGGAGGCCATTTTTTTCTCCCTCACGTATTCAGTTTAAATAAATTGAAATTCACTGATTTATATTTTCGT
>NC_051400.1:17475886-17475973 GCF_015228065.2 Penaeus monodon
AGAACACCACAGTAGGAACAATAAACTCGGATAGACCAAATGTAGCTCCATTAAAGCTATCAATCTTTCAGTCAATATATTAATCAA
>NC_051400.1:17475997-17476553 GCF_015228065.2 Penaeus monodon
AAACGCAAATATACATCCACACAAAGCCTCATCTCCCTACACACAGCCCCTCCTCCTTCCCTTCCCACACAGCCCCTCCTCCTTCCCTTCCCACAGCCCCTCCTCCGCCGTCTCTTCTCCCCGTCATGGTCATGCGTCCATGCACGGCCACCATCACTCACAGCCGCACATGCGTCACGGCAGCCCCCATGCGTGCCAGGGGACTTCAAGGCTCACCTCCGCCTTGGTTTGGGGGAAGCCATGGTTTATTTGAAAAGTAAAGTACATACATTCATCCATATGTTCTGTGTATGTGCCCTGCTCACGATGCTACTTTCGAGGCGCCTCAGCCCCCGCGCCCGACACCGCAACACAGAATTCCGCGACCATTAAACTCTCCCGGCCGATAAGTCATCGCGGAAGGCGCAACGACAGAGCAAATCCTTCACACCTGACCTTTCCCAATAATTACGCGCGCTATACAAATGGATCGCATTACCTGTGACTCCCACAGTGACGCCCTGGATGATGATAACTGTGATTCCGCCCCGGTTTACAGGTCTGGATTACGACCGCA
>NC_051400.1:17476759-17477201 GCF_015228065.2 Penaeus monodon
CCACAGCAGATAAAGTAGTACAAATGCTAGACTTATGAACTAAAACAAGCTCGATTAGAATTACAAAAAAGAGGCTTCCCTCAGATAGGCCTACACACGCCATCAGAGCAGAGCCTCAGAGACTCACACAAGCTCATCGTAATGCCTACAGCGGGTGTGACAATGCTGTATCATCATCACGTCGGCTGTGGGGGAGAGAGAGAAGAGATCCCGCATATAAAATTATTCTCCCAGCCTGCTTAGACTAGGCCTACAGAACCGGCCCACATCCCCTCCGAACAGCCTCGCCCGGTCTCCTTTGGTCTAATTTGGCTTCGCAGCTATAACCAACCACTTCCGGTTTCGACGGTCCGCTTCGTGGCGTGAATCGCTGTCGGGTTTCGTCAACTGGGGAGGAACAGTGCGGGCAGCATGTGAGAGGCTGATAAGGATTGTGGCTGAG
>NC_051400.1:17477249-17477372 GCF_015228065.2 Penaeus monodon
TACAGACTGAGTGAAGACTGAGTGAGTTTAGCTGCGATGGGTGGACGTATGTGAGATTGTGCATGCATGCATGCGCCCGTCTTGTTCGGAGCCTTCCAACTACAACACTCCCCCCCCCCCGCG
>NC_051400.1:17477398-17479037 GCF_015228065.2 Penaeus monodon
TCCCGATTCCGTCACCATATATATCAATCGGAAAGCTGTCCAAACCGCACAAAAAAGCTGCACGCACGCCCACCCGCCCGTTGACCCGCTGACCCGAGAGAGCCGCAAGTACCCGTGGGCATCCGAGAGTGCCCCGCGGCCACTTGATGCCGTGTTATGTGGTGGGCAGCAGGCGAGTCTGACACGCTCAGAACTTCTCTACTTGGTGTCCGCGGGCAGAGAAAACTCCCTTCTCCTTCCCCCTCTCTCTGCCGTCCTCTTCCTCTCCACCTCTATCCCACATCTATCTTTTTCTTTCTCCTTATGCCTTGTTTGTCTTTCTCCGTCTGCTTGCCTTTCTCTCGCTCCGTAAGTTTCTGTTACACATTATTTTTCGATCTGCTACACTCTCCACTTTCTGTCCACCCCGCCGCCCGTCTCTCTGCGTCGAGCAACGGTCTCTCATCTCTTGCAAGGCCTTGCATCTCCTCCCCCCACCCCCACCTCCACTACACCTTCTCCCCCTGCCTGTCCAAAGAACGAAATCACACGCACTTCCCATCTGCCAGGGAACAATGTTCACCTGAACGCCGAGGAGAGGATCGTGAACAAATGAGCATGGCGTTCTTATGCAATCTTCCCATGTTCAGTCGTTCATTCTGGTCTTGTACGATGTTCTCTCTTATGTGCCCGCACATTCATTAGCGGCAATAAATGCAGTCATGCTCCCATGCACGCTGGCTTAGGCAGGCAGTCATGCGTCCCGTATAGGAAGGGGCACGACTCGAAGGCCAATAGCTACCCTCCTCCTCCTTGACTCCAAGTAATAAAAATACAAAGTAAGGGACTTAGAAATTTGCGCTTTTAAGAGTGAACACTAGACAGTTGGCTGTCAAGCTGAACACAGCTAGAAAGCCAGAACTCAGCGAAACACATCCACCGTCTACACTGTCCACTGAAACGAACAGAAAACCAAAAGCAGCGCCACGCGAAGCACATTATCTACGATGGGTTTCGACCCGGTTACCGCCCCCCCCCTCTCTCCCTCCCGCGCTCTCTCTTTCCTTTCAGACTCAATATCGCCTTTTCCGCAGCGCACGCAGACTAAAGACGAAACTAGTTTAAGTCACTTCCTTTATCGAATACTTAATCAATATTGTCGTTTTTGTTATTAGCACAATCAAGACCACAGTTATTATTTGCCTACTGTTACATAGTGTCAACACTGTCATCACAATTACTCTTAATATTATATCATGATCATAATACTTTTACTATCACCTATAAGATAATCACACATTTAACTATGGCCATTCTGATTACCATTACAATCATTATTGACACCATTTCGCTGCGTGCTCTGGCCGCGGAACGCCGATCGGCCGCGGAGGAATACCAAAGAAACGCAGGGCACAGAAGTCTGCTAATGACGGCGGTCTTTAAGAACTTTCCTTTTATTACAGTTGTTTTTTCTCTCTCGCGGCAAGATTACATCCTCATCATTTTCATTACCGACCAACGATGAGAAGAAAGAGAAAAAAGTAAGGAAGAAAATACGTAGCGGCGCCAAGCCGTTTTTATCCGAAGCAGCAGAAAATTTTATAAAGAAAAGAGATAATTAGAGAATATTATCTACTTTAGGGTCTTTAGTTTCCAGAGG
>NC_051400.1:17479103-17479744 GCF_015228065.2 Penaeus monodon
GAGCAAAGTTCGGAAACCGTAATTTCGCATTACCGTAAGGGATTACTCACGAACGCTATAATGGAAATCATTGTTCTCCCTCTCGGTATAACTAATACATATATATCATATCTATGAATCACACTTATATAACTATGAATTATTTTTTCGCCTTGCGTAAGACGCTCTATGCATTCTGGTTACTTTTGGATTGTTTATTATCACTGAAATTGCGGATAACATATGTAAACCAAGCATTGCAATAAACCGAAAAAATCAACTATGAGCGAAATGGTTATGCTTTGCAGGCGCCATCCTTAACAATGAAAGTTCCCAACATGCGCTGACCACGACCACGACGCCACCGCCCCCCCCTCACCACAGCCGAGCCTCCCTCCCCCTTCCCCCCACCAGCTCGCCCTCACGAACGCAAAGCCCCAACAAGAGGAAATGACCTCCATCTGAAAATCTAGAACGAATTCCGGGCATTATAATAAAATTAGTCATCAAAATACGAGGCCTCGGTCATTTTTCACTAACATCATGTTGGTCTAGAAGCATCGAATCGATCTTCATTTGTCTTGAGAACGAGAGGGTGTGATCATCCCCAGTCGGCTTACGGCAAACACGTGATACTTACGGCCACTCGCCCTTTGCTCTTC
>NC_051400.1:17480336-17480516 GCF_015228065.2 Penaeus monodon
AGAAAGCCAAACAAAATGAACAAAATAAATCAGACAGTACAAGAAAAAAAGAAAAAAAACATCAAGCAAAACAAAAAAACAAAAATTCTAGAGAAAGCCAGAGATAAAAAAAGAATAAATAAACAGAGAGGAACAAGGCAACGAAAGCAAAAGGAGAGCTGGAGATCCCGAGGCCCGCAA
>NC_051400.1:17480567-17480748 GCF_015228065.2 Penaeus monodon
CGCGAGTGTGACCAGAATCGGCTCGAACAGAGAAAGTTCGCTGCGAAATTGCAATCCGGAAAGAATGTCGTTCGGCCGTCGCGCTGTTTCCCTTGCATCTTTGGTCTAAGAAGATATCACGTTTTTTTATATTTGGCAGACAGATAATGGCATGTTTTTTTTCACTAGACACATAAACCGT
>NC_051400.1:17480832-17481353 GCF_015228065.2 Penaeus monodon
CACGGCAAACAAAAATCACACACGGGTTATTCAAGAAATCGCACGAACAATGACCTCTATTCCCTCCCGCTGTAAAGCCGATTATGCCATTCCCTCAAGGAGAAAGCCGCCTCTCTTCCGACGAATCTGTTCCTTTAACCGGCCCATTTATCGGATCTCTTTTGTGGTAAAGCGTGCACCCGATTCCAGGCCAGGCATTTCTTAATATCCGATTCCAAAATTGGGCATCTGTTATGTCGGATTTCCTACCCGGCGCCGCCCTGCCCGGTGCCCGCCTCTCACCCAGGTAACTAAAAAGCCCCATAGCCGCGCTCACAGTTCTCAAAAGTGGGTATTTGTTAGATCATGTATCCGATTCCTAAGAGACTCCGCCACGCCGGGGGGCATCGACGCGTCTTGGCCTGAGCATCGAAATGCATGAAAGGGGCATCATCTTCGGGACGCCATGCCCGGCATCCCCTGGAAGCGACCAGCGGTCTTTCTGTACCTTCTGCTTCTGAGCGCTTCACCCTGGCTCTTGA
>NC_051400.1:17481665-17481846 GCF_015228065.2 Penaeus monodon
GCGGACGGTATTGTGCCTTTTCTTTCTTCATGTTTGTACATACATTCATAATGCATACGCATATTCACATGCACTCAATCAAAGACAAACTGAAAACAACATAAAATCATATTAAGTGAAACTTTTAAACGCGTCACGCCAATGGCTAAATCTCAAAGAAAAAATGAATTGGGACGAATGG
>NC_051400.1:17481953-17482291 GCF_015228065.2 Penaeus monodon
ATTACTATAATACTGCTACACTCCACACTCGAGCGATAAGACCACAAAAAATTCCTCATAAGACTTGCACACTGAAAAACAAAACACAAAAACAAATATTGATGAGAGAAAATGAACTGCATATTGTGCAACATGTCAACATTATGCTTTTCTAAAACATATGAAAATATACTGTCACTCATGTCGCATTCATCTGGATTCTACTCAACATTGCAATTAATATGCTGTTCGTTATCACTGCATTTATCACTCATATCATTATCTCCGTATTAGCACGCTATAATTGCTACATATTAATCGTTCTCTTAGTAATGCAAGACGAATAATAATAATTAGAT
>NC_051400.1:17482664-17482964 GCF_015228065.2 Penaeus monodon
CCCACTCCGACCTCCAACCCCCACCCTTCCCCAACGCCTCCCCAGCCCCCCAATTTGCGCCTAAAATATGTTTTCCTTCCCTCCTTCGCCGGCTCGCCAACGAGCTCCCACGAGCCCAAACAACCTAGGTAACTCTCGGCAACAATAGCCGGCGCTGCAACAGAGTACTGCAATTACCATTCCCCGGGCCGGGCAGGGGGGGAGGGGAAGGAAATTATCCCTCGCTAATTACTACCGATGAACTGCCTTAAACACGGTCATTACCAGGATATACGAGCTCAAACGATAATCGCCGTTCCT
>NC_051400.1:17483007-17483271 GCF_015228065.2 Penaeus monodon
CCCGTAATCGTTTCAAAGGCTTATGTATGTACATTCCTAAGGCCAAAAGTGGGGAGGGATTCCAGCAAGGATAGTTTGTCTGCGAGTAAGAAGATGCTGGCTCTTTCGTGCAAGTCACTCCCAACCACTGAGAGCGGCAATCCCTCAGAGAATATTAATCTGTCACATTATCGAATGCAAGTTTTAAGAGTTTTGCGAGGGAGAGACTAACAGAAGAGGAGAGAAGTAGAAGGGGGGGGGGAGTCTGAGCGTGAAAGTGCAAGT
>NC_051400.1:17483370-17483704 GCF_015228065.2 Penaeus monodon
ATAGATGAGGCCCATAAATAAAGAGACAAAATGAAGCACAGACGTCATCCCCACCAAATTTACTTACCACTATATTTAACATCCTCAACCCCTCCGCCGTAATCACAGTCGTTATAACCACCCCTCTGAACGCGCAACACCCATTACAATTTTTCTTTTCTACAATAAAAAGGAAAACAACGCGCAATCACTAGAATTATCACCTAAAAACTTCCGGTGGAAATTCGACAGGACTGGATAATTACAAGAAGGAAATTCGAAAATTTTCCCCGAGTGCTTCTATTACCAAGTCATTATCAACAGCTAATAAAACTGATGTAAAACCTCGGGTCGT
>NC_051400.1:17483878-17484010 GCF_015228065.2 Penaeus monodon
TTCTTTAGTACAAGATATAAATCGTTGTCGGATTCTTCCTGCTTTCATATATTGTCACTCTGAAAAAGGTCGCGGGTAAATGCTATTCATGTTTTTTATGATTATCGGATAATAAATGTCATTACAAAGAAC
>NC_051400.1:17484669-17484781 GCF_015228065.2 Penaeus monodon
TGATACACGAAACTCTGCGTTCGACAAGAGCCATTATAGATCCAGTCATATGACGCCGATCTCGCGTCCGATAGATCGGACAGAATGGCTGTCAGCTGTTCTGTAAACAGCG
>NC_051400.1:17484812-17485111 GCF_015228065.2 Penaeus monodon
GAGGGGGCGGGGCACTCCCTTTCGTCAAGGTCCAACAATGGAACATTCCAGCAGGGATATGGAAACGGGAGGGGGGAGGAGGACGAGGCGGTGTTTGAGTAGATAGTAGATGGTAGATAGTAGATATACGGGCTGATATATTGTGGCCCGGGACCGCCCGCTCCACCTGGGAGAGCCATAAAAGATGATATATTACGTATGATACAAAGACCTCCCTGGACCCACGTCTAAGCAGGCTGAACGCTTACACAACAATACCTGCGTTGAAACAGACATACACGAATACACATAATATGTAT
>NC_051400.1:17485270-17485553 GCF_015228065.2 Penaeus monodon
GCAACGACCATCACCCCAAATCAACGGGCCATCCCTATGGAAACGCAACACCTCTTCAGAATCCCATTTGGCCCCCGCTGGACTGTGACAGGAGGTAGAAAGAAAAAGGAGAATGTTAAAGAGAGTGAGAGAAAAAAATACAAGCGAGCCTGCTACCTTCCGCGATCACGTTGCCTCACTATGAAAGGGAATCCTTATATAGCCCTCGGTACCTTAAAAAATATAGGCTTACGGTCTTCCTCGGGCTACATGAACCGCCTTAAAAATCCCCAACTCGGGCCAT
>NC_051400.1:17485585-17485842 GCF_015228065.2 Penaeus monodon
TCGAATTCATAACAAAATATCCAATACGATCGAAACCATACAACCCGGACACACAACTCAGCCTAAAACGTCCAAAAAAAGAACCAACATATAAAGCAAAAACGTACGAAAAGAGAAAAAGGAGTCGCATCTATAGAAGTTTCCCCACTAAACAATTATCCTGTTATTACCATTCGACAAAGAGACCTGCCGTGTTTATGCTAATCTGGCCTCATCGTCAGAGGCCAGCGGGTGAAGGCACACATGTGGGGGGTCAC
>NC_051400.1:17486108-17486913 GCF_015228065.2 Penaeus monodon
AGGAATAAAAGAGAAGGAAGAGACGGACAACTCGATGACAAAAAAGCATAACATATATTCAACAAAGACAAGAAAGCAATATAAAACGAAAATCGAACTCGAAGAAAACCTCAGCTCCATTCAAACCAACCAAAGGAAAACGTCGTGAAACCGAGGCAGCAGCGAACTGGCAGCTGAGACATGAAATATAGAACCGAACCTGCATGACTGAAGCATGCGAGGAAATTTCATCGAATAACTGAATTTTTCCTTTTCCTCTAATACTTTTCCCGCCCCTCATCCTCCGAGTTCCCAATAAGCACGGATCTCTTGCTCATTCCAGCTATTTCTTCGATCGAGAGAGGAATTCTCCGCCAGAAGTGCCTTTAGACGAGCATCCATCAACTCCAGTGCCATCGATAAATTCAGCCCCGGCGAACAGAGGGATAAATCACTGTGAAAGAATTATAAAACGCTCGGGGAGATTTATCGACCGACCCATGACAATGTTTCTGTGTTTGGAGCGCATGTGCAGCTGTATATTAAGAGAGATGACGATGATGGAGAAGCAGAGGATAAGAGAACAATGGATGAGAGAGGATGCAACGATTAAAAGAGGTGAAGAAGAAAATAAAAAGAGAGAGATAAGACAGAAAAGGAAAGGAAGTGGAGGCGATAGAGGCGGAGGAGGCGAGACGATGATGGAGAGAGAGAAAATATGCGGGGCCATGCAGCATGCAGACCACATGATGGAGATACCATTTTTATTAGGCACATAAGATATTGAAGAAGTTTGGCCGTCCCTCAACTTTGTAAGAGATTTAAT
>NC_051400.1:17487583-17487739 GCF_015228065.2 Penaeus monodon
CAGAAATCAGACTTCCAGCGCGTGGCATCAGCCGCCACCAACGGCGACCGAAGCAGGCCGCCGGAGAGCCTGCGCCGGCGGAGGGAGAACTCCGAAGCAGGCGATAAATCAGGTCGAGCCTGAGGTCAGTCACACACCTCCGGGCCAGGTAAGGTC
>NC_051400.1:17487787-17487870 GCF_015228065.2 Penaeus monodon
GACATTTTAGTTACGGAAAAAATGGAAAGAGAGATTTGTGTATATTTATCCGGTTCAAAAAACATCCGTTCCTAATTATAAAA
>NC_051400.1:17487999-17488135 GCF_015228065.2 Penaeus monodon
GGATACATAAGCGCCGGAGTAAGATGTGACCGATCACAGCATCCGCGTGAGACTTTCATCACGGCTGAGGAGCCACATAATAAAAGCTTGTCAAAACCTGTTTATCGCACACGAGGTTGCACAGTGTATAACAGTC
>NC_051400.1:17488179-17488447 GCF_015228065.2 Penaeus monodon
CAAGCCACCTTCTTAGGGGGAGGGAGTGGGGCAGGCCAAGATGGGTTAGGGCGGTCCGATAGGGGAGAAGGGGGGCGGGACGCAACACGCCTACACGCGAGAGATTCCCCTTGAATTATTAAACGATAAATACCACGGCTAAACACAAAGCAGAGATTGGTTTACGACGCACAGATAACACGTCTCCCGAGCCGAAGTAAGAGGCCCTAATGTGCCTAAACCACACGGTTGTGACTCGAGCGGCGGGGGAGTAGGCCTCGTCAACACG
>NC_051400.1:17488474-17488644 GCF_015228065.2 Penaeus monodon
GAATCGCGGCGGGGTCGGCTGCCTTGTCACAAGCAGGGTCGCGCAAGCCATTTGCAACCGAAAACAAACAACGGCATCACTAAACGGGCCAGAGCTGTTTATAAACTAGGTTAAATGACTACGAGAGGAATGTTCACTTTACATATACAAACAATACATACATAAGTATG
>NC_051400.1:17488871-17489790 GCF_015228065.2 Penaeus monodon
TCGTGAAGGTACCTTCCCACAAGAACTGAGCCATCTATGCAAAGAAAAATAAAGCAGCGTCCGTTCTAGAATAGTTATCCCTTAATACACCTTATCAGCCCGCCATAAAGGAATAAGTAAGGCGGACTTCATGCCTCGTAGCTCAACACAAACCCACATTTTACAAGGACACCCAACGCATGATAAGCGAGTAATGGCACCTTGCACATCTAAATAGAACATCCAACATACATTAGCGTCACAAAGCGCCCCCGATGCGTACATCATAATAATGCACATCGGCAATCACTCCCGACAGCAAGGGACCATAACCTTATTCATGCTCGGCTATAAAACGCCTCTTCCTATGGGGAATAATCCTGATACTAATCCTGATAATCCCTGATCCTCGGCGACATCCCAATGGGCGAATCAGGGCCCCGCTTGGATGTCGCATTTAATCCCACATCCATGGAATTCGACATGCCGGCTATACATGTCTATCGGGTTCTTCCACTGCCTTATACTGAAAGAGTTCGTTCGGGCTGTCTCGCTCTCTCCCTTTCGTCTCGGGAGCAGGGAAAGGCGAATAGGGTGTAATATGCAGACTTTCTTATTAGTTGACCATGTATTACCTCCCGAGGTGACCCGTGAATAAATACACAAACTCATACAGGTACAGACACAACTACAGAAGGCTGCGCTCAGTAATACTGCACATGTGTAGAGTAATACATTCAAAAGGTTTGCGTGAGTCTGATAAAAAATCCACAATCATCGCGACATCTCTTCCCAGTCCAATTTTTTAGGGACACCTTCCCCTCGAGCGGCAGTGCCAGCTGACGGGGCTGGCAACACTGGGCGTCGTGCTCCAGAGATTACGAGAGAGAAAAAAGTAAAAAGAAAAAGAGAGCGAGCGAGCGAGTGCTTGCGTGCGTGC
>NC_051400.1:17489884-17489959 GCF_015228065.2 Penaeus monodon
AATGAACACTTTTCCCGCGTCCGACTGCCGATCATTTTTGCATTAGCCGATCTTGAATCATTTAAATATACATGT
>NC_051400.1:17490142-17491232 GCF_015228065.2 Penaeus monodon
GGTGCGTGGAATTCACAATTCACGAACCCGTCCTTGTCCCGCGTCCACTTACGCTGCAAATCCTCTCGACACTTCTGTTCCTCTTTGTTCTCCTCGAGACAACTGCGCTCTTGGTATGTTCTGAACTTCAAGGTCCTTATTCCATATTTTTTTTTATCCTTTTGCCTTCGATTCTTGTATTATAACAACTACAATTTTCACATCAGGTACTGCTATCGTATTTAATCAACATGAGGATAATAATAGCACCACCATCCCGCCCCCTATATAGTAAAGGTATTGCGCATCCAATCACGCCTCGCCCCCTCCCCCTCCCCCTCTCCCTCCCTCCCTATAACGTACAAATCGTGCAAATGCAAAAGAAAGAAAGAAAAAAAAACTAGCAATGGCAAGCGCGCGAAACATTCCAAGCCTCGAATCTATTTCTTTTCCTCCTTTCCCTTTTTCCGAGACCCTGGCGGCGGCGGCGGACACTAAGGTAGTGTAAACAAGTCTCCCTCAGATGGACGGCGAAGCGTGAAGATTTCCTGTCATGCTTTCTAGATTGTGCTCTGTGATTGTTCGTTTGTTTATAGGACTGCGTGCTTTCCTGTTTTGCTTTCCGGGGAGTAGTCTGCTTGCTTATTCATGTGTGCCTGCGCTTGTTTCTTACCTTCGAGAGATTTAAGCTCGTACGTTTGTTTGCGTGTTTTTCTTGTGACTCGATTTCTACAAAAAAAAGTTTGTGCTTGCTTGCTTGTTTATGCAATTGTTTGTATTCAGGTATGTGTCTTTTGTCTTGATTTCGAATGCGTACTTTATCTACTTGCTGTAAGATAAATGTTTTGTATATGATTGCCAGCATGTCTTTCTTGAGTGAGCATTCAGCCTCTGGATCAATTCCCACAGAACTTGGCGGCGGCAGGAGACGTCGGAAGGAATTTTCGGATGTCTGACTAAACGTTCTCACATTCGGGCGCGCGAGACTAAGAAAATGCAGTCACGGCGAGTTCATATGTACTTCTGTGTCCCGCTTAAAGGGAGAAAAGAACGAAAGTGGTAGAGAGAAAGGGAGTAAAAGGGAGAATGAAAACTGGATCTCTCAATATCG
>NC_051400.1:17491257-17491552 GCF_015228065.2 Penaeus monodon
AAGACTGTTCTCATTACTGACGAACTAAAGAAATGCAATGCAAAACACGTAATAATCATAAATTGTGCGACGTGACCAAAAGACACACTCACTCATACAGACACAGACAGATACTTACAAAGGAAATCACACATGTAATAACTAACAGTCACACGAACAGAAAAGGGAATATTCACGTTTTTCTTCCGAGAACTTAAGTTAATTTAAGTTAAGACCATAAGCTTAGAGTGGCATGACTTGCGCTCGCCTGGACGACTCAACAGTCCAATGTAGAGGATACAGAGCGTTAGTCGGA
>NC_051400.1:17492175-17492537 GCF_015228065.2 Penaeus monodon
CACAAGAGACGAGCATGACGTCACAGTTGGTCGGAGAAATGCCCAGATCTTATTAAGCCAAATTGAATCAGTCCGTTGGACACTGAAGAGGAACAAAGCAAACAAAAAATACCATACGTCAGAGGTATCTTGCCCCGACATTAACCTTAGCCACATGCAATGGGCCATGAAAAACTTGTATTCAATATGTGCAACTATTCACCCGAGACTTCTATTGCTTGGGCCCCAAAACCCACGGTAACTTTTAAAAAGATCATTTATATGCATTATTCAACCTGGTTGCAATCGGCGACAGGTGGACGCCAACCACGGCCATTACCATAAATCGTTCATATACTTGTCCGATCTATTCACTTTTTAAA
>NC_051400.1:17492774-17492923 GCF_015228065.2 Penaeus monodon
CTTTTTGTCAGCAAAGGGGAAATGAAGGTAACGAGAAAACCACAGGATAATACAGAAAAAAGCAGATCGAACTGCAGACACTCAACAAGGCTAAAAATAGAATGAAAAAGCGCGCACACCTGCACCGTACACTTGTCGGCAAAGCATGC
>NC_051400.1:17492956-17493302 GCF_015228065.2 Penaeus monodon
CAAGCTGCTCCTGCTGACGACGCAAGTTGTAATGTCCCGGCAGGGTATGCCTCTCACGCGATCAAGCACGTGGGTATGCACTATGCCCGTGCCCAAGTCGAGTGTACGCTCGCATCACTAACAGATGTTCATATTCACTAGACAAACTTAGTGCTGGATTTATAACACGTGATGCTGGCAAAGTACACGCAAAGATAAAACAAGAGACAAATTCCTTACGCACGCAAGCACACGAGCACGAGCGACCAATCGTGCAGACACGGAGCGAGGAATTCTCACGCAATCCCCCTTCCATAGAATCACAAACAAACACATTTCTCCCACAGAAGATATTCACCCCCCCCCC
>NC_051400.1:17493527-17493933 GCF_015228065.2 Penaeus monodon
CCACGGGATGGTCTGGGCAACGATCGTCACCATAATATTGCCTAATGTGAGTGCGCCATTCGGGCAAACTCGCTCGCCTGCTCGCCTCTCGCCAATTTTCTTTACTCATTTTTCTCCTTCTTTTTTGTAACCATAGCAGATGTTTTTTTTTCAATTTCTGTTATTAATAACCTTTTTAATTCTTACTTAGCTGATGCTACTTTTCCTGTTGTTAACAACTATCTTTCAAGAAAGATTCGAACGCTTCGATAAGCATCGTGTGATCGCTTATTTTCTCTTTCGTCGCACATCATCGAAATCAGTTTGATGTCTTCACCGCTGTCTGTTTTGTAAGTGAGCAAGCATGCATGCGTGTTGGCATGCGCTCGCGTAAAGTGTGTACTCATCCGCCCATTAGTGTGCACAC
>NC_051400.1:17494098-17494351 GCF_015228065.2 Penaeus monodon
AAAAAAGTCCAAGTCCAAGGCCATTCTTCTGAGAGCGTAGCAGGTGGTTTGAAACAGACACGCTCACAGAAAACTCTTATCGATGGTTACTTCACTCCAGATAAGAGAGATTAGCAGTATCATTTATGCTGGAGGAAGAAGGGAACACTCGAAGGCAGAGTTACGGCGCCGACGCGCGCATACTTGATCTTGGTTCGGATTACATACCGTCACAGCAGTGTATGGCATAAACACCAACTGGTATGGGGATCGA
>NC_051400.1:17497317-17497458 GCF_015228065.2 Penaeus monodon
AAATTATAACAGTGTTGTAACATCGATTCTTCTGAAGATGAATTTCTAAAGAAAAAAAATATATATATATATAAAGCCGCAACAAGAGAAAGTATAAAGGGGCAGCACTGACTATCAAAGAGTATATATATAAGCAGCATA
>NC_051400.1:17497501-17497623 GCF_015228065.2 Penaeus monodon
AGTGGAATAAAGGCTCGCCACAGCAGAGCAGGGACGGAGACTCACACATGGCGCGCACTCGTAAATTCCCTCGGGACGATTTCGCCGCCCATTTAACCTCCGTCCCTCCGAGTGCAAACAAG
>NC_051400.1:17497673-17497779 GCF_015228065.2 Penaeus monodon
CGTAGGCGAAGTGGTGGCGTCACAGCGCATTCCCGCCAGATAAACAGCCTTGGCATTCCTGGCCCTCGCAGGTGTGTGACGGAAGCCATCACCTGCAGAAGCGTAC
>NC_051400.1:17497999-17498409 GCF_015228065.2 Penaeus monodon
GCAAAGGTTTTGGCCGCGCGCACAGCAGCACAAAGCCCGGCGGCGGCGAAGGCAAGTCACTGAACAAGATAATGAGGTCCGCTGCCCCGACGGGAGGGGCGGCGGAGGAAACGCGGAAGACGCAAGATTCGATCGCTGATTAAGACGTTGCTCTGCGCGTGAGTTCAAAGACTAAAGGTATCGACTTCAAACGCCAACGTCTTGTTCGGGCGGATCTGATCGAGGGAAATGGCGATGTGGACTTTTTATGGTCTCTCGCTTCTACTCTTCACTTCCATGGCGTCTCAGCAATAGTGAAATATCAAGCACAGGAGCACAAGAAAAGTTTGGCCTCAAGTCTTGAAAATAACAATTTTGTAGGGGAGGCTAATTACGTATCACTACCGAGAAAGGAATTTCACTAAAACAGG
>NC_051400.1:17498854-17498956 GCF_015228065.2 Penaeus monodon
GACCGGGGGCGCCCAAGCCCGACAGCCGCGCCAATTAACTGCTGAACGAGGTTTGCGGTCGCGCCCTTCGTCGGGCCGGTCACTTAGCGGCCAGGTGAGAGG
>NC_051400.1:17499021-17499727 GCF_015228065.2 Penaeus monodon
CGCTTTCTCATTTTCTCACAAGTTCTCCCTCGGACGAGAAGAACGTCGCATATCTTGACGTATTCTGGGCGCTTCGGAGGGGATCACGTCCATTCATTCTCGGACCGTGACTGCGTCCTGGCCCCTCGTAACTCCTTCCTTTTCATCTCTTTATTCCTGACAACCTTTTCGTTCACCTCGCCTGCGGTCAAAATAAAAAATTCGTCTACGTGTTTGTTTCTTCCATTTCTTGCTCCAAATCGGCGGACTTTACACGTATAATAAAGCTGGGCGCAAAAGCAGTACACCAAACATTTCCCACAACGTTCTTGCGAGTGACGCCTCGATGCGGTAATATTCCTGGTTTTACTGCTTAATGACTCTCTCCCTCCCGAGGAAACGGGGTCAGAGAAAACCTTCCATGGGGAAAGGGGAGTGGAATCCAGCCCTCTCCAGCTTTCCGGAGAATGAATTCTGATTTATGGGAGTTTAATATGATAAAAAAAAAGTATTTTTTCAAGATGTTCGGCGTCATATCCACCCTGTAGACACACCTGTCTTCGCAACATACGAACATTATAGCGTGCTCATATTCGAAAGCAACAGGGAAGTCTAATCCCAACGGGTCAAAGTATATCCGAAGATCTACCTAGCACTCCGGTTGCCTGCCACTGCAAGTTCCCTCTCCTCCGCCCTCTACCTCACTCCCTCTATCTCTCCACAGCCA
>NC_051400.1:17499869-17499971 GCF_015228065.2 Penaeus monodon
AGGAGCCTGAGTGACGACCCCACACCCTGGCTCCCGCGACAAAACAAAAGGAGGTGACAAAGCCTGCACTGCACTGGCGCTTTCCCGAAAGGCTATTCAAGA
>NC_051400.1:17500337-17500526 GCF_015228065.2 Penaeus monodon
ATATCTCGTTCCAAATAATAGCAGTATTAAAAGGAGCAAGTTCCAATTTTGAAGAAAAAAAGGTCCTTAAATTCTTTGTTCATTAATAAAGAACGTCTGGTCAACTACAACTTACGTGAAAAAAAGCAAATTACCGAAATCACAACATTTCACAGTCGATAAACAAACAGGCAGAACTTATGAAAAGTA
>NC_051400.1:17501613-17501710 GCF_015228065.2 Penaeus monodon
CGCGGCGGGACGGGCGTTTCCCGGGAGGACGGCCGCCCAAGCAGCCATCAATTTGGCCGATAATCCCGGTGTCAGAATGCATCAAACTGTCGCCGCT
>NC_051400.1:17501742-17502007 GCF_015228065.2 Penaeus monodon
ATGTGCGCGCTCGCCCATCTATAGTGAAGTGTGCACGTGTGGCAACGATGGCTGATGCCATTATCATTACAAAGGCAATATTGATAACAAAAGCACTGATAAGGACAACAGCCCAACCGGCCGTGAAAGCAATCCCTGCCGCGCTCATCGCCTGACCGCGTCCGACCGGGCCTGAGATGCCACGGGCCTGTTACCCGAATACCTGATCCCGAGGACGACCTTCTCCGTCCCGTCCCAATTGTTCTTATTCTTCCCTCTTCTTCAG
>NC_051400.1:17502029-17502584 GCF_015228065.2 Penaeus monodon
GTGAGAGACACTGCTGTCAGCACGCGAACGTCGCCGAGACTAGGCTTTTCTACTTCGAGGTTTCAGACAAAGGGGAAATGGAGATTTTCTTTTACTGGAGGAGAAAATGGGAAAAGGAAAAAGGGAAGAAGGATTTACAGACATCACTCGCATTCCCAATGAAAATAGGATAGTGACAAGCAGCGTTCCTAAAACGACGTAAGGTATAACAAACAACAAAAAGATTATAAACGGCAAATAAAATTCAAATACACCAACAAGAACAAGCAAGCCGATTGGAGAAAATCGGTAAGATTCCTTGGCCAAAAAGCCCGGCTAATCCCCATCTCATAATCTCTCTTCAGACACAAAAGCAAAACCCGATGACGTAATAGCCAAAAATCACAAAGCTAATTCACTCGAACCAGTAATGCATGGCAGGGGTGGGGGAGGGGGAGGAGGGGAATATGGGGTGTGGCGGGGTGGGTTTGGCGAAGGGGGGGGAAGAGGGGGGTGTAAGATCAACAGCCATGGCCAAAAATGGTCATCTAAAAAAAGAGAAAAGGTGAGATCTCG
>NC_051400.1:17502626-17502834 GCF_015228065.2 Penaeus monodon
CCTGAAAGAGTTTGGCCATTATGAGAAAGAGAGAAAAATGCCCCCACCCCCTCCCCTTATGAATTATTGCCCCGGGAAACAAATGGCGGCAATATTAAAGGGGAATCGCAGAGTGAGCCAGGGTCGATATTTACGGTTACATATTGCCGCATCTCGGAGCAACGTCCAGTGATACAGGAGAGTGAATCGCGCACTCGTATCCGCTCGC
>NC_051400.1:17502856-17503146 GCF_015228065.2 Penaeus monodon
TTATACTACACAGTATGAGACACGATACATGGAGATCGCGATCAAATTATGTTTACGTGTCCTTTGACGAACATAATGAGAATAATACAATCGAGAGTAAGAGAACTTATAGCACTGTGGCGTCGGGTTTCTTGCAAGGTGGCCGCTGAGATGAGCTTGCCGGGGCGCTGCCCACCCACGGCGGCGGCGTGTTCCACACCCCCTGCAATAATTAAACTGTATTTTGTGTGTCCGTCTGTCCGTGTCTCCCTTCCTAGCTCTAAACAAATGCTCTATTCATCTGTTACTCC
>NC_051400.1:17503314-17503591 GCF_015228065.2 Penaeus monodon
CTTACTGCAATCTAACCAATCATACAAGACAATCTGCAATTTCACTAACCTGCAGAAGACTGTAAATCCCAGAGGCAGGAATCAAATCGCCTCTAAGGCAAATGTACACAAGGGCCTTAATCCGTTCCTACTCGGGCCAGCAGGAGTTGCCACGGCCGCCGACAAGGGCTTGTATGAGAAAGGGAATGATCCTCCATCAATCAGCCTTCGATGTGGCGAGCAGAACCATGATTTGTCTTGCGAGGGGAGCTTCTCACCGGTGCTCTTTCCTCCATTC
>NC_051400.1:17503630-17504824 GCF_015228065.2 Penaeus monodon
CCATTTCCCCCCATCCTCTCCCCTAATCTCTATCCTTCCCTTTTTCTCCTCTCCTCCTTCCCTTCCCCTTATCTCTGTCTTTCCCTCAGCCTCCTCTCTTCATCCCCTCCCCTTATATCTATCCTTCTCTCTTCCTCCTCTCCTCCATATCCTCCCCTTATCTCTGTCCTTCTCTCATTCTCCTCTCCTTATCTCTTTCCTCTCTTCTCCTCCTTCTGCTTAGTTCCGGGCCGGGGAAGGCCCGCCGCCGCTCGCATCCTTTTTGGGCAAAAGGCCTAATCCCGCGAGAGATTGGATGAAGGTTCTTTAAGTAGAGTTCGTCGCCGGAGCATCCTGCACGTCCATCCTTTGAGCTACGAGAGTCCACCACGCGCCGCGGCTGCTTCTGACTCCCCTCCTCGTCGTCATCATCACGGGTTAGCACTTTCATTCCTGTTTTTCACTGCTACGGCGACCATCTTTAAAATGTAAAAGCACTCGCATCATTGGAAATGATTCGCCTCCTTCATAACACTTGTCCACTAACTGGGAAGATTTCTTTCCTCCTAATGATTCCTTTGAAAGCACGTCTGATTCACTCTGGCTCGTAACCCAAACACTTTTTACCACCTCTGAACAGCCTGCTTCTTCCCAACTTTTGGAATAATTTATGTTTCTGAACAACTTAAACGACCGAAAGTAACATTCATCACATTCTAATATTTCTTCGTTGGTTAAAGTTTTAAACCACATGGAAATATTCTCCATTTCCAAGCACTTCATTATGGCTTGGAAATAATGCCTCTCCCAGAAACCTTTTAAATACAGATCTATTCCTTTTCAGAACAACTCTAAAAACTACGCATGTATTCCACCGAGTTTCTCCATTAGCTCTTTTCTTTTGGTATAATTTTCTTCTAACACAGATGTTGAGAGACGCGGCAGTTGGCGCACTTTTTCTTAGCAGCTGAATGACTGGGGGTTTTGGCTCGGCGCTGCCTTCCGCGGATTAAAGACACGCCAAAGGGCCAAGGCCTGGCTGGCTGAACTACTTTTAATACACACACACAAAAGGCCTCGTCGAAGACACCTGCGTGGAGCTGCTAGGGCATGGAGACGGGTGAGAACGAGCCGAAAGGGGGGGGGGGGGGGATAAAGAGATGGAAAGTGAAGGCGGGAGAAGGGATATGAGGGAGTGGGAAACACAGGTAGATG
>NC_051400.1:17505415-17505527 GCF_015228065.2 Penaeus monodon
CTGGAGGCGGAGGCTCTCCCGTGCGAGCCTTTCACTGCTCCACTTGTTAAGCACACATCAGCAACCTCTCCTGCGTCGGGGTGTCCGGCCGATCGCCCTTCTCTTACTCCGC
>NC_051400.1:17505836-17506616 GCF_015228065.2 Penaeus monodon
AAGTTCATCTGCAATTGCAAACCGCGTCAACACACGCTATAGTAAGACCCGTAAGTGCGACTGGAATGTCTCTGAAAAAGCAATCAGCAACCTAAAGAAGGAAAAAATAAAATCCTGTTATCAAAATGCCATACCTCGCATAAGCAAAGCGATATTCTTCACAATGACCAGCCTAGCTCCCACACCTTATTATCAACACCAGGTAAAAGCAACCTCCAAGGAATTCTCACGTACACAGATTCCACATGGAAACAAGGAAAGAAAGAATACCAGTGCAAAGCAAGAGAGGCAACCGAACGTCTAAGTATACTTCGCGTGGCCACCGCCTCGGTAACGAACGCCGACTTCCTGCCCGACACAAATGCCCGACTCGTCTTATGGCCGTCTTGATGATTAAGTTCGCCCACCCATCGACCGACCGACGCAGACATCGGGCGGCGTCTGGCGTTGCGCGCCCTTGAATGTGGCCGAACGTTGCAGCCGAGGAAGTGCTCCGGCAACAGTGCTATTACGTTGCAAAATGAGAGAAGGGAATGTTGTCACATTAAGCAGAGCATGCATGAAGGAACAGTAATTATATATGTGCGGTATGCACCTACCTATTACTTTCTCTCTACACAGCCAATTCTGGACCACGACTGAGGCCCAAAATTGGCTGCATATCTCCTGGCTCCTTGCTTCAACTTACGCAGACCAATTCCTCACATTGAAATATCTCCCGCGGAAGACCATCTGCTGCTCTCGGAAGACGCACAGGGCCGAGGAGTGAGCCTCGTCGAC
>NC_051400.1:17506907-17507481 GCF_015228065.2 Penaeus monodon
TCCTCCTCTTCCCCCTCCCCTCCTCTCTCTCTCTAATCAACACAATGAACGCCATTCGTTTAACAGTCGCTAAAGAGGGAAGACTCTAAACAAGACTAGAAAAGAGCAAACAAGAAAACCTTTAGAGCAGTTATTCAGCCAGGTATGACGTCACGAAGACTAAGCATCACGCACGCTCTTTCTTTCCACTTGTCTCGAAATGCATGCCATCACAAAAAGGAAAGCAGCTGATCATTCTCGCAGGCTGTCGATATTTTCATAAATTAGTAACATAAAGGAAAGGTGTGTCTTACTTGCTTTAAATAAAACTATTCACAATCACATCTGAATCAAGTATCGTATATAATGTTATAATCGTTTCCTGATATATCGACCCTGTCTCCCCTAAAAAACGCACAAACGTTTTCTCCGACTATTATCACTGGTGTCATTTCTGCTGCCATCACTGTCACCACTGCCATCACGCCATCACAGCACTCTTTAAGCCGCCCATGGAAGTCCCGTGGGGTGCGGCGAAGAGGAAGGTGACACAGATATCACAGTCCCATACGGGGGTCTCATTACCATCCATGCG
>NC_051400.1:17507659-17507819 GCF_015228065.2 Penaeus monodon
CTAATTATTAACAATTTTGGTGCGGAATAATTCTACAAATATTTAAACAGATTCACCCCAGTCTCTTCCTTTTCACATCTCAACATGTCATGAAGCGTGATGAAGAGAGATATCACGGGGATCTGGCAACCTAAGCTCCGCCCTCCCCGGTACAGCTCAT
>NC_051400.1:17507879-17508587 GCF_015228065.2 Penaeus monodon
CTCGTACCCAACCCTTCCTTAACATGGTGGGTAGATATAAGGTAGGGAGAGGAAGAGTAGATGGGGATAGAAGTGGCGTGGAAGCGGGGAGGGCAAGAGAAGAGAAAGGAAGAAGGGAAGAGGGGTAGGGATCAAAGAGAAACACGAGACGGAAGAAGGAGAAAGGGTAGAAAAATAAGATGTTGGAGCATAAGAGAGCCAGAGGAAAATGCAAGTAATAAAATGAGGAGCAAGAAATTCGGCGTGAAAATAATGGCGAAAGGCGGACACGGAGGGGAGAAGTCAGAAGCAATCCCATTTCTTATCAAATCTATATACATTTATTGCCACTGCTATGCATCATTATGGCTATTTATATTGGACCATTTCTTTTCTGATTGCTGCCTTTAAATCTTATTTACTGCTACGTTTCTATAATAACATCATGCACTACAGATTTTCTGCTTCCTAATTAACGTTGCCAGGCATGTAAAATGACTTTTAATAAGCGTATAACTCAATGCATTTTATTCCTTTGACTTCAATCTATTCTCAGTCTGTTTCATCATATACTATATGTCTGAATTTCAAAATTCTATATCTGTTCTGTTTGCCTCTCCGCCCCCTGGAAATGCTGATTTGCATTTCCGCCATAATCCCTACGCCCTGCTGTCTCCTCCCGAGAATCCAATCCCCACTCCTAATCTTTTCCTTCCCCGTAACTCCAGC
>NC_051400.1:17508684-17508868 GCF_015228065.2 Penaeus monodon
CTTATCTCAAATATGTGAAAAGCGCCAAGCAGCAGCCACCACAACCGAGCCGACAGCACTCCCACTTTCGCATGAACTCCCTAGCCAAATCCTCGTTCTTCAAGACACGCTCCAGCTCCAGCTCTAGCCCCCCCCCCCTCAACCAGACACAAAGGGAAGTCTCAATCTACCCCCCATGACCTAC
>NC_051400.1:17508901-17509055 GCF_015228065.2 Penaeus monodon
TAGACGGCAGAACGGACGGAACAATCTATCTACCGTGCAAAATCTCCCACCTTTTGTGTTGCTTCGCGAAGCTTCTTGCAATTTAGTCTTACATGCGATGAGAGTGGATTTTAATATAGCAACATTTCAGGTGTGTCGGATCCATCTACCAGTG
>NC_051400.1:17509097-17509174 GCF_015228065.2 Penaeus monodon
AGCGCCAGCCAAGTGGCCTACACCTGTGCAGATGCTCGCTCCTGTATGCCTGCTTGAAATTCTAATTTAGATCATAC
>NC_051400.1:17510129-17510389 GCF_015228065.2 Penaeus monodon
CTATAATTATCGCGGTTCGTGGGCGTAGTCCGCCTCCAGAAGGTGACTGAGGACGTCCACAACGCGTCGAGCAGCGTGAGGCGTCGTCGAATAGGAGGCAGCAGGTGATACCCCCCCCCCGCCCCCTCTCACATACAAACGGGGTCGGGGAGGGAGGGCCAGGGAGTGCTTCCCCCGAGCCCTCCGTTCCCCTCGAAGGCACTCTCTTTGCGCGGAGAAAGGAAGCAACACAAGACTACACAACTCATGCCCCGAACCCT
>NC_051400.1:17510616-17510979 GCF_015228065.2 Penaeus monodon
TCGCCCATTTAACCCACGGCATCAACACCGTCCCTTTATGTCCGGCCCATGACCTACCTGGGAACACCTGGTGATTATCTTGCGCATTAGGGGCCTCTCCGACACTATGACGTCATTAGTCAACACGCCAGATCCAGATAGCATCGCGGCGCCCCGCTACGACTTGCGGCTCTTGCGGCGATGGCGGCTCTTGTGGCGATGGCGGCTCTTGTGGCGATGGCGGCACATGCGGGATGCAAACACACGTCGGCCACGTCGCGGCGACGGAGAGCGGGTCGCCCTCCGAGGCAGCGCCCGAGGAGTACTGGGCGAGTCCCTGGTCCCGGCGGAGGCTGGGCTCGATCTCTCCCTGCACGGATCGGC
>NC_051400.1:17511107-17511280 GCF_015228065.2 Penaeus monodon
TAATAACTCTTATAGCACAGGTAATCTTTCCCTCAAAACTTCTAAAGCGAAAAAGAAACATCAATATAAAATAAAAGTTAGGGATAAGCAGAGAGGCAAACATAAATAAAAAGGAAAACATTCGACATCGAAGGAAAATCTTATCACACGTTTCCTGCTCACAACCTCGCATT
>NC_051400.1:17511322-17511386 GCF_015228065.2 Penaeus monodon
TAAATCAAGCTCCCCATCGCGAAATCATAAAAGACATTATCAACAAGGTATGAAATATTAGCCG
>NC_051400.1:17511445-17511818 GCF_015228065.2 Penaeus monodon
TCACGATTGTGCTCCGGAGAGCAAAAGTTCAGATGCAATATCTTTCACTTGCACAGTCGATAGAGAGACAATATCCCGCGCCCCTTAAAGAAAGCCAAGCACGACTGTAAATCACCAACGAAGACGGAGGGATCCTTTGTCGGGCTACTCGGCGCTCCCTCAAGCCCTAAGAAATCCCTGGAGGAGCAGCGAGATCGGCCGGGGCGCGGGAAACCCACAACCTACGAGCCCCTTCGAGCGGGTGCAAGGGCGGCCTTCGCAACAGATCCTGGCAGCGATCCTCGCTACCGTAGGCGAGGAGGAAACGGTGTGAAAAGGGAGCCGGAGGAAGGAGTCGGAGGGCAAGGGAGGAGACCAGCAAACGCAAGGCGAA
>NC_051400.1:17511893-17512353 GCF_015228065.2 Penaeus monodon
CAGCGAAAAGGCGTGCAGAGGACGCGGGGAACAACACTTCCCGCAGGAGTGGCTGAAGCGGGGGAGGAGAGCACGGGGGGGGGGGTCAGCTGATAGCATCTGGCCACACACCCTCTCGACCCTTTATCGCGAGGCTTCTGTCCTGTCCGTTATGCACCCGTGCCCGTTGTAGCAGTAGTTGTTTTTCTCGTTACCCCCCCCCCTCCCCCTTCGTTTTCCCGCCTACGCAATCTTCCCGATGCTTCAGCACTCGTTTTCCTCTCCCGCGTTTTGTATGCGAGCGCGCAAGCAGCCCTTCTTGCTTGCGTGTGCGTCTCTATCTGTTTATCTCGCTTCCCCGCGCATCCCTGCCTGCATTCTTTCTTGTCAGTAAAACTGAGTACAACAGCAACCCTCCCCCCTCCCCCCTGAACGAGTTAGCGGGGGCGGAGTGGGAGCTGACCGTCGACCGGGCCGCTGA
>NC_051400.1:17512508-17512677 GCF_015228065.2 Penaeus monodon
AGACTGCGGAGGAGTAGGGGGGGGTAGTAGAAAACTGACCGAGCCAGTCACTCAAGCCTTAATTTATGTTCATTATGCGCCACATTAACCGGACCTACACATTTCACCCGCCTCGACGAAGGAGAGGGAGAGAAGGAATAAATCTATTACCTTCTCTCCCCCCCCCCCC
>NC_051400.1:17512746-17512847 GCF_015228065.2 Penaeus monodon
CTTTTCTCCCTCCTCCTCGACCACAAGCCCACACGGGGCAGCCGCCAGCCACTGGGTCTGACACAAGCTCCCACATCGGCAATGAGATGGAAACAGCTGCA
>NC_051400.1:17512947-17513027 GCF_015228065.2 Penaeus monodon
CGAGAGGCGCGGGCGAGGGCGTTGGGTCCGAAGGGGGGGGGGGCAAGCAGCGCCGGGGGAGGCGGCCGCGCTTCCTGCTC
>NC_051400.1:17513245-17513533 GCF_015228065.2 Penaeus monodon
CAGTCCTTACCATAGCCGGAATCGACTCCCTTCAGCAGCAAAGAGCAACAGCAGCAAAGAGCAACAGCAGCAAAGAGCAACAGCAGCAAAGAGCAACAGCAGCAAAGAGCAACAGCAGCAAGGGACCGAGACGAGGCTCGGCCAACAGAACGAAGGGCAGGGAAAAATAACAGAAGAAAGAGGGGCGCAGGCATCTGCGCAACATACGAGCCACCATCGCGGGGGAGAAAAGGGGGGAAGGAGGACGGAGACATGGAGGACGAAAGGGGGAGGAAACACCATGATCAT
>NC_051400.1:17513767-17514027 GCF_015228065.2 Penaeus monodon
AAAATATAAGGGAACCAAAAATAAGACAATAGCATAAACAAACAGAAGAAATGGACACTACGGCGAACATAAACAGAAGAAGAGAAGACGATGAGAATAAAACAAAAAGAGAGAAAGAAACGAGGATCGAATAAAAGAGGAGAGAGACGGCGCCAGGCAACGGCCGCAGCCCCGGGTCTCTTGCAGCCGGAGCAGTGCTGTACCGCGAGGCCAGCGCCGCATCGCGTGACGGGCCGAGGGGGCGGCCGACGGCGCCGTCA
>NC_051400.1:17514678-17514751 GCF_015228065.2 Penaeus monodon
TTAACGCTCCCACATGTTACAACGAGGTTATGCAAGCATCGCAAACGGGGCGCGGAGGGACTGGCGGCCACGT
>NC_051400.1:17515095-17515241 GCF_015228065.2 Penaeus monodon
CACATTAAGAGATGGAATGAACGAATGGGGGAGAGGGGGTCGCGAGGAAGGCCAACAGACGACCATCTCCCTTACACTCAGGGCGCTAACAAAACTTAAACAGAACTAGTTTTTTTCATTATTCTAAAACCTCTCAGGTTCCCCCC
>NC_051400.1:17515484-17515897 GCF_015228065.2 Penaeus monodon
TTCTTTTTAAAAATCGACCTCAACTTCTTTTTATCACACTTTTTTTCCGTCTGGCCTTTTTTAAGCCTGGCTTTCCTCCTCTTCTTAGGAAAGTGTTGGACCGTGTTAATACGATTAGTCAGTAAGACCGAACTTCCCTTTACCATTTAACGACTGTAAACGCAATGCCTATTGGAACGGCAAGGAAATAGCTACGGCGGGCGGGGAGGCTTTGCGATAGGCCACGCCACGCCCTCGGCTGTCGCTCTTCGTTTTCACACGCGAAGGTGCTGTAGACGACGAAGGTGTCCTTCTGCAGCGGGACACACCAAGCTTTCTTTTCTAACAGTATCTGTGTCCTGAAAAAGTTCTCAACAGCAGGGGTCAACTCTGCCGCAGCATAAATATAACGCACTAACTAACGGCCATCCCCA
>NC_051400.1:17516134-17516366 GCF_015228065.2 Penaeus monodon
AGGGCAGAAAATTAAGATACAAGATCTAATTAACATACTGCATAAAAACGTCTCTTGGAAAAGCAAGGAAGAAAGGAGAAACGGCAAAGCCGTGGCGGACGGGCGGTGAAGACTTCGAAGCGAGTGGAAGTAGGGGGGGGGGGGAGCGGGAAGCGAAAGGGTTAACTAAACACACAACTCGACACTGCAATTCCTGGTAATGGGAAGATGCGAACCTTATTTTTTGTGTCAC
>NC_051400.1:17516420-17516574 GCF_015228065.2 Penaeus monodon
CTACCCCTGTTCTCTTGCCTGGTGTTCTGGGTACGACAATCTGACAACATACACTTAGCCATGATGACGCCAGCCGCTGGACAAATGGAAATAATTGGCTATGCTGACTCGGGGGTTTCTGCATGTGTAGGGGGAGGCATTAGCCAGGGGTAAA
>NC_051400.1:17516884-17517070 GCF_015228065.2 Penaeus monodon
AATAAACAAAACAAGAATCCAAGACCCCAAACGAGCAAACAAATAAGGACGAAAAACAAAGGGTCCCGACGGCCAAAATAAAGCTTCCGGAAGTTTTTAAATAGCCCACTTGTGTTTCGAGGATTCTTAAAATAGACCACAGGGAAGGAAGGGGGAGAGGGAGAAGGGAGAGGGGGAGAAGAGGGG
>NC_051400.1:17517659-17518148 GCF_015228065.2 Penaeus monodon
TCTGGCCGACCGCGGTGCCGCAAGAGAAACAAGTGCACCAGCGGAGAAAACCGAAAGCGAGTGCTTGTTTACGTTGGCCGGGCCCGGGAACGAGCGTTGTTGACGTGCGGCGGTTTCGCTCAGGTTGGCTTAATTACTATGGTGGGAGGGAGGGAGAGGGGGAGAGCGGGGGAAAGCCAACAATGCCTACACAATTCACTGTATAATCTCCTAGAGGGAAGTTTTGACGTTTAACCACTCTCTTGCATGATATACTGCCTGCCCACTGCACCGAGTGGCCCTTATACCATTATTACGCCCACCTACCTAGGCTTCCTCACTAGGTCTATCCATCTGTTGCAGCCTTCGCAGTTCGCAGGCCCACAACCACAACAATGCACATGTACAATTTTATTACAACTGATTTAGACTATTCTACGGTTTATAAAACTATATGAATAAAATATCTGCTGAAGATTTTACCACTGCAAAAAGAGGAAGAAGCAAGAT
>NC_051400.1:17518198-17518332 GCF_015228065.2 Penaeus monodon
GACGCCCCCCCTTATCCCTCCCCCTCACCCCCCAACTTCTCTCGGACGCGATTCCAAGCACACCAACTGCAAGCAACGAGCGCCGAATTTCAGTCATTTGGCGACAAGTCAGCTGAGGGGCGGGTGGGACGGTG
>NC_051400.1:17518462-17518639 GCF_015228065.2 Penaeus monodon
CGATGTCTTGTTTATTTCTTGGTAACGTCATTTTGATTATTATACATATCGTAATTGTTTTTCTCCTCCTCCTACTTATCATTACTATTTCGTTCATCATCAGCTAACCATCAGCTCCATTAGCTATCATTAATATCATTCCGTTATCATAACGGTCACCTGCGTATCCTACTAATG
>NC_051400.1:17518874-17518988 GCF_015228065.2 Penaeus monodon
ACCAAATCGAAAACAAGATGAATGCGCAGAATAATTAGACGATTTCTATATAGGACTGATGCAAGCGCAGCCGCCTGAATCCCTTGGGCTCCCGCGCCCGCAGCCTGGACGCAG
>NC_051400.1:17519122-17519360 GCF_015228065.2 Penaeus monodon
GTATGCAAGGAAGTTCTTTGTTATCTTGCTTGCTTGTCGGTCTCCTTGCTTGCATCCCCATGTTAAAAGCCTAATTAACATACTTATGACAGATAAGTAGCCTTTGAAGCTCTTTCTTCTGCCTCCCCTTTCAGTCTCTTTTTAAACCCTAATATCTGGTTGAAAATGAAAGGAGATTTAATCTTTATAAGAACATCCTCCCTTCACCATTAGGAGTCCATTAAACAAAATATGGAGC
>NC_051400.1:17519414-17519545 GCF_015228065.2 Penaeus monodon
TTTACCCGACCCTCCAACTCTTCTTGCAAAACGAAACTCCAGCGGCATCGAGGAGCGACGGAGCTCGAGGATGAGCTGCCAAGGCAAGGGCTTGAGGCTGAGACACCCCCCCCCCCACGTCACCCCCCCTT
>NC_051400.1:17519737-17519960 GCF_015228065.2 Penaeus monodon
ATGCGAACCCCTCTCACCCTCCAGGCAGCAGCCGTGCACAACACAAGGCTGAGTGAAACTGGCAGGTCCTTAGCGGAAAAAAGCCCAAATCGCGAGGCGATATCACTCCCGGTAAGACTCGAACAGGAACCTTCTCACCACCACAATAGTGTCAAGTGCGGGGAGGCGGACGTGCAACTTTGCATAAGAAGGGAAGGGTGGTCCTCCAACACACGCTCCGACG
>NC_051400.1:17519993-17520127 GCF_015228065.2 Penaeus monodon
AATCTTAATCACATTAACATGTCCAAATTTTAAGCATGCACACTGCAGGGAACACGATCTCTCCGCTTTATAATCGTCATACACTCTAACACGCACAAACAGACACATTTACACACACGCACACACATAGGCCT
>NC_051400.1:17520183-17520565 GCF_015228065.2 Penaeus monodon
TAACCACGGCCTCACGTCCTGCTTCAAAACCATTACACAAAACAGCTGACAAACCGCACAACATCGCGGCCACTGCAGCTTTCCCGCTTCTCTTCACCGTTCCTTATCTAATTTATAAAAGATTCTTTTTCTGATATACTTCCGAATTTAATATCCATTCTATATACTTAATTAATTTCACTTAACAACCATTCGACTCCTTGTTTGCCGCTAAAACACATATCCCTGTGACTGCGCGCGGTGATTGGTGATCGACGCGCGACAAGTGACGAGGGACGGATGCGGAAGGGGGGGGGGGGCTATAGGGGCCAGGAATGGGGGTGAGAAAGAGAGGAGGAGAAAAAAAAGGGAGAAAGAGCTAAAATGAGAGGGTGAGAAAGTG
>NC_051400.1:17520693-17520827 GCF_015228065.2 Penaeus monodon
AGTGGGTGCGAGTCGTGAGCAAGAAACGGACGAGACTTTCCCATGAATGTCCAGCACACTGATATGTTCCTCTGAGAAAGTGGGACAAAATCAACTGAACATAAAAAATGAATAAATGCCGGGAATAAAGCCGG
>NC_051400.1:17521540-17521883 GCF_015228065.2 Penaeus monodon
CCACATACACATACACATACACAGAAGCGACAAGCAAGCGAAATACAAAGCCCCTTCCATGCAAAAATATGACATTAAAAATAGTAATAAAAAAGAAGGAAAAAGGAGGGAATGGCGTCCCCTACTCTTCTTCCCTCTCTTCCAATCACTCTCTCCTCAATTCCATCCTTCTCTCCTTCTCTTTTTCCCCTTTTCCCTCCCCCCCCCCTCCTCCCAAGCCAGGGCAAGGCAGCGTACCGTGAGCGTGACTCTCCGATTACTCCCAATCACTCGCTCTGCATTAAGCAATAAAGGCCAGGGAGCGATGAAGTTCAAGTGTCAAAGGCCCTCTTGGTGAGAGTAC
>NC_051400.1:17522469-17522668 GCF_015228065.2 Penaeus monodon
TCCGACACAGGTGCGACGAGAAGTGGATGCCACAACTGGTTATCTCCACGTTTATTTTAGTGGCGAGATTATAATGAAGTATCGGTGTCCAAGTTGTAAGTTTTGATAACATGAGACAATTAAACTAGTGTCCGGTATGCAGTAGTACGACGCAGGTATACCAAGGCATTTAATCTAGGCAAAAAAAATCCACTGCCCA
>NC_051400.1:17522941-17523371 GCF_015228065.2 Penaeus monodon
GTTGACCAGTGATACAAGTCCGGCACCTCCTCGCCACGCCCTCGAAACGTCCACCCTCACCTTTCGCGTGGGCGTGGGCGCGGGGCAGGAGGGGGGGAGGTAAGGGGAGTAACGGAGCCTCGCCTTGCTCTGCCGCGTCAGTGCAGAGCCTCAATTAATCTGTACCTTTAGACGCGCTCCGCCCTCTGCCGTTAAATTCCGAAGTGAATCAACATTTCTCAAATGCTAGCAATAAAATAACAAAAGGACGAAAAAAAAAAGCCGGAGAGAAAAGGGAAATAAAATGGATTCCCTTGTTTCAGCGCAAGTCGATCCCGGACCACAAATCCCAGGCAGGAAAAGGGTACGACACTGGGAGAGGTGAAGCGCCTTATTCTTGGCCTCTCGTTTAGCGCAAGTGATACTGGAGGCGGAGGAGGACGCGATGAAC
>NC_051400.1:17523850-17524336 GCF_015228065.2 Penaeus monodon
CTACATCCTTGATCATCCCTGTCATTATCAGTTCCCAAAAGGCTCCTCCCTATAAACAGACTGATGAAATTGCAATATTCTGGTTCCCGGAGTTGAAATTGTACGTTTTGTGAGGTCTATAGGGTGTAGTCAGAAAAAAATCCTTAGAATCGAATAGAAGTGTCAGTTCTCGGCTGGATTGGACGAGTCAAAAGCGTGTCGATGAGCAGCAGACTTTAATCATAAAAATAAAAGGGTTTTTACCATTTGACCCCCTTTCGTGTAATTCACGGCCCCACAAGGAACCATACAATCATCCGGTTTTCAACATGTTGCAGGCGCGGCTGCAATGCAAAAAATCTTGTCCTTCCCTCCATCACGAATGCACCCAAACCCGGGTTTTCCACAAAAACAACTAAAGGTGGCGAACCCAAAATTACCTATACACATAGTGGATTCTCAGTCGTCGACCCCAAAATATACATACACAAACATAAACTCACCATA
>NC_051400.1:17524883-17525362 GCF_015228065.2 Penaeus monodon
GTCTGACACAGACAGGCACACATAAATAAGAATTTTAGGACGGTGACACGATGCACTCCCACTTGCAATACATCTGACATCAATGTAGCTCTTCAAGGTCATACGAAAGGGCTACGAAGATGCCAGGAAGGTCTATGGTATTTAGTTAGTAAAAAAATAATTAATAAAAAAAAAAGAGAAGCCGATCACTAACATCACCCCCCCCCCCATGCAAGCAGTAAAAACAGAATCATAACAAAAATTTTTTTTCAGTAATTGAGTACCATAGAAGTAAAAGCTGATGAACATCCTCCAATTCTTGATCCTCAACATGCATAAGGAAAAAAAAGAGATACAAAAAATAAAGACCAGAAAAAGAACTTCAACAGTGATTAAGCGCTCGCCGACTGGATCAGGGTATAAGTGACAAAGAGAGATCGGGCATATTGCTTGTCTGTTATTCCAATCGTCGTTTGGCCTAAAAGGTTGTGACAGTAATT
>NC_051400.1:17525625-17526268 GCF_015228065.2 Penaeus monodon
TTTACTTCAGCCCGAGTGCCTATATCAAGTCCCATATACATTTCACTAATTTCCCACTAACCTAAGCCCAATCAACTCAACAAAAACGCCCCCCATGCAAATCACCCTTTCAAGCGTTTGTTTAGCTCAGTGCACACTCCCTCCACTTTCCGATCATCGCCAACAAACAGCGAATGAACAAACGACCGCCGAGCTATTCAGCGCCACACCGCCGTCACGTGACCGGTCATCCCTTGCCTCTCCCCTGTCGGTCCACTGACACGCATTCCACTGAGGCAAATCGTGACCCCCCCCCCTCCCTCCCCGGTGACAATGGCTATCTCTCACAATGCAACACTGTTACTACTCTAATCAATATAACTCAATCTATTCCAAATACAAAAACTGCCATTTTTTGAAAAACCAACACGTCCTCCTCACACACAAAAAATGGTGTGCAAACTCATTACACGCAACATCAAACCCCAACCACACATACCGCGTCCTACGAAATACCATACATTGCATGACGATACCACCCGACACGACAGCACCATGCAGATTGCATGTTGGTATTAAAACACCTTCTATACAAAAGATATGAGCAGGACTACACGCCCACCACTGAAGTAATGCAACACCCTGTTAGTCCATGCAGCTGACA
>NC_051400.1:17526399-17526495 GCF_015228065.2 Penaeus monodon
TGTGGGAGGGACACGCAGCTATTTTTAGGACTGGTAATTACCACTTTACTTCTGTGTATGTTCTGAACGGCCAGCATGTCTTACTGGCCCACAACG
>NC_051400.1:17527095-17527301 GCF_015228065.2 Penaeus monodon
CCGTAACCAAATAAAAACGTTTGGCACCGGATATGCACACTTCCATCGGCCATCGAAGTGGTTCGTCGGTGCCGGCTCTCCTGCGAGCGACCCCCCCCCCCCCTGCGAGCCCAGCATCCCCAACACTCCCCCAACAGCAGACAAGCAAAGGCGAAACACTTCAGTCTCCTATACGACCGACCTTGGCGCGAACATCTTCGTCAACA
>NC_051400.1:17527438-17527674 GCF_015228065.2 Penaeus monodon
TCCAGCAGCCTATGACACTTTCA
Organism: Penaeus monodon; assembly: GCF_015228065.2. Taxonomy (NCBI): domain Eukaryota; kingdom Metazoa; phylum Arthropoda; class Malacostraca; order Decapoda; family Penaeidae; genus Penaeus; species Penaeus monodon. Next base: position 17,527,462 of record NC_051400.1, read on the forward strand.
TTACACCTTACTCATCACAAATGCGCTCATTAAGGTAGCAATTAAATGCGACCTTCTACTCATGCCACTTTCACGCCACTTCGGCCTTCCCCGTTCCTTTCCTTTCGCTGGCGGTCAACAGCGGTTAGCAAATGATTAATAACTAGAATCCCTATCTGTCGCTAAAACGCGATATCACTCTTTCTTACTCACTCCTCCCAATCCCCACTTTTT
>NC_051400.1:17527756-17527972 GCF_015228065.2 Penaeus monodon
CATCCGCTTTTCACCTCCTTCCTCTCCCTATCTTGCTCTCGCCCCCGCACCCGCCACGCCCTGACCGCTGTCGCAACGCACCGCCCGCACACCCACTTCGCCAGGTATCAAAATTCCTCTCCCCTACATTCATGCCACTGCCATCCATTGCATCTCCTTCCTCATACCAACACTATTTGACAACATCATTAACGCTGGCACTGCCCGACACTCGAG
>NC_051400.1:17529592-17530183 GCF_015228065.2 Penaeus monodon
GAAGCAGAGGGGACATCTTGAGGCCTTCTGCGTCGTGGGACTGTAACCGTATCCCTGCCGCGCCGTGTTCATTGCTTTGTTTATAAACCATAAAGGAGAAATGGTGCGCCTTGCATTACCGCAGCATATAAGCAATGCAGAACGTCGTGTGTGCGAGAACTTTCCTTCTTCCTCTCTCCTGGACGTCTAGAAAAGGCACATGATTTTATTCTCTCAGCAGTTTGGTGTAACGAGGTGGCATCACAGCAATCTCTCTGGCTAGTCTAGGATCGCTGAAGACATGTCGTGATATGATTCTAAAGGAATAAAAAAAGGGAACAGATAAAATAAAATTACTTCTGGGATTAATTACCGAAAGGCGCTTCTATGCCTACAGCGAAACGCGGGACCTTGGGTACTGCAGGGAATGAATCTACGTCTGCGCTCCACTTGTAGCCTCCGTTCCGACAGGCGACCCCGGCATTACGTAACCTCCTTAAATGATGTAACGACGTAAGCATTCCTAGATGATAACTTTCCACCACTGGCCCACGACATCCTCTCCTTTTTTTCTTCCTCATTTGTAGGCGGGAGATGGATGGATAAATAGAT
>NC_051400.1:17530441-17530542 GCF_015228065.2 Penaeus monodon
CGTGAGTCAGCAACTTGAGCGAAATGTGTTGAGAGGCTGATTAAGCGCATGTAGCGACCGGGACGGGTAGGGGGGGGGCAGTCTGGCGGAGCGGAATCAAT
>NC_051400.1:17530589-17530692 GCF_015228065.2 Penaeus monodon
AGGGCCTTGCGCGGGGCACGTCGGGCTCATCTTCTTCCCAAGATCTACTGCGCTCCCCCCTTTTTACATTTACTCCGTTGATTATTTATCTGTCTGTCTTTTT
>NC_051400.1:17530729-17530915 GCF_015228065.2 Penaeus monodon
AGCCATGAGCATAAGGACCGTCAGTAAAACTATTCCAAAGGTGGGTCACCAGAAGGTACTTCCGAACCAGCTTTCTCGTTAAAAATTGAGAACATGATAAATGAACGTTTAAAGAAAAAAAACACATTGAGCAAATTCATATCTAAACATAAAATGTCAAAGATATAAGAGAAATCAAATGAGTAA
>NC_051400.1:17530961-17531055 GCF_015228065.2 Penaeus monodon
CTTAATATGAGCACGCATAAGCGGCAGTAACACGACGCAATCACTCAGGAGTCACGAAACAAAAATAATAATATTAGTAATAAACCATAAACAT
>NC_051400.1:17531489-17533071 GCF_015228065.2 Penaeus monodon
GAACAACAACCACAACAATGAGCATTTTTTCAAAGCCCTGGCAATACAAAGGAGAACGAGATTGGCACATGTGGCCCGATAGCATCAGGCAGAACCTCTCATCAGCGCCGACAGATCCTCTGTCGCAAATAAACTTCTTTACCGAGCAACAAAAAGGGCGCCGCACCTCCCCTCACCTTCCCCCTGTGTCCGTGATATCGTAATTATCCGAGAGCGGCGACGTCATCACAAGAGTTGCACGCAAGAACACAAGTAATAAAACGAAAAGAAGCAGGAGAAAAATGGTAATCGTCTTATCGGAACCGGTGTATTACAGTCAAGGAGGATCTTCAAACCGCTGTTCAGCCTGAGTGATAAGTTACATGGCTGTCCCGGTGTCCCCCACGGACGGCGGGGCCCGTGACCGACGGCCGCGCGCGCACTCACCCTCTTCTGTACACGGCAGTCATACATACATGAACATACACAGGTAGAAGACAAGCATGCCCACTACTCATAACACGTGTGAAATATACACAAACTTGCAACACACACACACACTCGCGACACCAGAATGAAGTACACTCAGAGTGACTGCATCATTACGCTGTTTTCAAACACACCAGTGTTTCTTTCATGCAGGCCCACCCAAAAGGGCATGTCTCGAAAACACCTTTAAAACATTAACTTTAAAAATCAATAATACCGTCCCACCACGCCACGGCAAATTTTTTTCGACTGCCGTAGGAAGTGTTACCAGATCGGCGGAGTCGGCGAGGCGCTGCGCCGGCACGACCAACAAACACGCCGGAAAGCTGAGTCGTCTCTCCATGTTTTACCTGAAATCAAAAGAAAACATTCAACATGAGTCATACGTCTCTTGGTCGGATTCAGAACAAAACTACAACATATATGCATTCTCAGAGGGAAAAGAAAGACCAAGAAGAAGTACAGCGAAGCGTCAGTGCACGCTCGGTTGACTTCAACAGCTATCTGTTTGCCCGGCGTGTTTGCCTTCTCTGCAGTCCCGTGATTGTCGGATATTTGCTCGAACCGCGAAACCCTCGCACAGTTCAAGAGGCTTCGCGACAAACGAAAGAAGAGGTTTCCAATCGGGGTGATTTACGAGTCGAGAGCCACGTTCGCCTCCCTTCGTGCGAGGTTGCGGGAAGGGCTGTTCCTGATGCAGGTGTAGAGAAATACGGTACTATTTACAGGATACGTTAAATAAACTCAATAATAACACAGTTAATTATGCTACATTCTGTAACTTTTCGAACCGAACGAGACTTGCTAGTAGTATCATGGATCATCCCGACTCTTAACGCATAGCATCCATCCCACTCTCTTCCCCAACCCATCCCTACCTCTCGCCGCCATCCTACCTTCCTTACAAGGCCCTCTCACCCCCCACCACCTCCATACCCCCATTCTCAACCCCATCACCCCCCCCCTTTCTCTCACCATACCTGCATCAGGCTCGCTCGCTCCGGAAGATCGGCATTCACTTCTGTGCCGGGATTCCGACTCGACTGGCTGTTCGGAGCCGTGATTATGGCCTACATCGGCGGGGGAGAAAGTGAGACACTGAGGGAGAAAAAAA
>NC_051400.1:17533249-17534035 GCF_015228065.2 Penaeus monodon
ATCTGTCTTTTATACATAAGAAATATCATCTTCAACTCCTTTCAAATAAAAATGGATAGATAAACACAAAATAGATATAAAAAAATAAAATCTCTGAACAAGTCTGTTAACAACCTAAAAGCAAACTGCAGAAAAAACGCACAAGGACCCCCTCCCCGACACCGATGCGACAGCTATCTGCTCCTCCGAAATAACTCCGCAGACACGCCCACTTCCCTCCCCGGGGTCTATCAGATCACGCATAGGGAACTTCTGTTTCTATGATGGCGTCACTAATGGGAAGAAAAAATGTGGGTATTTTCATTGGGGTTTTAACGGTGGCGACGACGGGGACCAAGATGCCAGAGGAGGAGAAGCCGACGCAGGGGAGGACATCGAAAAAGGAGTCACCCATCGGGATACGGGAAACGGGAAGTAAGGTACGACGGATGCGGAAAAAAAATCAGATCACTCAACAAAACGGACTGACACATAAGGAAGAAAACTGTCAGATAAGTACACAGAGAAAATGAAAGAGGTATAGCTTACGACCTCTCCCGCTCCCCAAGGAACACGTCACACCCTGCCTCTTGCACGCGACCTGAAGGAAGCACGCCAAAGACATGCCCCGGGAGACATGCCACTCGAATGACGAGCACACAATGAAGGGCGGCCCCTCCGTCGTCTCGCCGCCCACCATTCATTCCTGCAGCGTGGCGTGTCAGGTCCCTTCACGCTTATCGGCTCTTGTCTTCACGCTGCCTCAGAGACGGCGCGGGCCTGGACTCCCCGCGTCGCCTGCTGCTA
>NC_051400.1:17534442-17534527 GCF_015228065.2 Penaeus monodon
TTCAAACAAAAAGGTATTCCTGTGAAAAACTATGCCACAGTCCAAATCCAGAGCTCCCACCAAGGTACAAAACACGGCAACTGTA
>NC_051400.1:17534546-17535028 GCF_015228065.2 Penaeus monodon
CTAAATATTTCAGTTGCACCGCAAACTGATTTCATTACTATCATTTACTCCAATACACCTTCCCGGTTATATTACGCTTCTCGCCGCTCCCCCCCCCCCTCCTCCTGACCCCTATCTGCCTTTTGCTCTTTCCCTTCGCACGAACTCCCCCTCCCCCTCCTGCCCCCAGACCCCTCAGACTCAGCTGACCCACAACCACCATAACAACAAACACCCGACACCGTTACCGCCCCTCCCACCTCGCGCTGCCCGCCATTTCCCTCCCTCCGCACCCCCCTTCCTCCAATACCCCACCTCCACTCCCCACCTACCCCTCCGTCCTCCCATGCCCCGCCACCCTCCCTCCCTCCCCACTTTCCCCCTAAACGCCGCTGACCGCTCGTCACAACAACCCCCCTCCTCCCCGCTCCCTCTACCCCTTCCCTCCCACTCCTGTCACAATAAAACAACCACTCGCCTCCCCCCCCCCCCATCTGATCGTC
>NC_051400.1:17536089-17536632 GCF_015228065.2 Penaeus monodon
CCAGCCAGCCAGCCAGCCAGAGACAACCTGGGCGAAGGGCTGCTGCGCTGGCCCTCCCTTCACGCGCCGATGTTTCCCCGTCTCGCCCGAGGCCTGAAGAAGTATCCAGGTCAAGCCAGACCGCTCGCCACGTCGTCCGGGAAATCTATAGCACTGCTTGTCAAAAGTCTGGTCCGATTTTGTGATGATTGTCTGATTGGTACTCGAATGCTGCTTTTCCTGGATTGGCTTTAAGCTGTAATCTGCTCAGAAATTGAGACCTAACCACGTGAAGATGAAGAACTCACTGTTCTTCATAAGTTTTCAAAACATCGTAAGAACAGGAGAGACTTGAGCGCAGGCGGAAATGATCGACTCGAGTTCTTTGGAACTATGTAGACTACGTAGGTTCCCCGGCATTGTATAATCAAGTTTTGCTGAATAAATGTTAATAAGATAACGTGATTTTACTCGTAGATGTACTTTTTACTAATACAGACTATCGATTCTACACTTAACTAGCAAGAACATCTGCATTACATGTAATACCCCTAGACTATGGGC
>NC_051400.1:17536711-17537378 GCF_015228065.2 Penaeus monodon
GCCAAAATACTAAAAGGAAGATGAAAGCGAAGGTGAAGGAGGAGAAAAGGGATGAAAACGAGAATGAGAATCAAATAAGAAAATGAGCCACGTCTAAGACCGTGATATGGAAGGATAATCAATCTTCCAAAGGCGGTAGAGTGGACACCTCAAAAAATATACTATTTACAATTACTATACTTGTCATCATAATTAGCATATCATTGCCATTATCAAAAAATATGAATATTATCATGGCCATAATTTTTACAACAATTATGAAATTAATTTCGTTAAGTAATATACCAAGAAATCTCTTAGAACAGGAATCATTACATTTCTTGCTTCCTAAGGTAGACAACCCCCCCTCCTGCACCGCCAACCCCCGACCTCCCTCGCCAGGCTGACACTGGCGACGACAGGTCACCGCCGTCGTCTCCCTGATCACGCTAAACGCTCACGAATGAAACGACTGCCTTAAAATATTAATGATATTCATATCATTTAATAAAAGGTTACAACCTCATGTTTTCTAACTCTGACGTATGCGAAGAAAAGATATTAATTTTGGCCTCTCTCTTTGTAATTCTCCTACATTTGATTATGGACTTTTACCCCAAGTCTATTTTTTTCTCACTGCTCTTCTTCTGGCATGTTCACTCACCCTTGCTTAGGGAAGGTCACCTTG
>NC_051400.1:17537424-17538273 GCF_015228065.2 Penaeus monodon
TAAGACCCCCCCCCGGGCCAGGCCGAGGTCCCATCCGCCTACTGGGCTGCTGACCGTTTTGTGTATCACCGCCATCGGCCCCGAGCCGCACCTCCCTCGTGGCCGCAGCCTTCTCGCCGCCCGACTACGCGTACTACGATCTCTCACGCACACAGACACTTGTACGCGCAGATATGACGGTAAGTACAGACATACACATTCATATACAATTGTAGGTTACACATTCTTAAGATAACATAGACACAGAAGTGCACTAAAACAGAAACTACCCACACCTTAGCAACAAAAATACGAAACAGAGAATTACACAATAAACAAACACGTAAACTTTACGTACGGCATTTAGTTGGTATATCAAATGTGATATATATAACATGATGCATCTAACAGTTCGTGATGTTTCAGCAATTGTTATCGGCCACTGTAAATTCCGCAAATGTTGTCTGTTTCTTTGAATGACATGAATTTGGCCGAGAAGTATTATACACTAAATGTTGAAGAAAAGTGAAGTGATAAACAAGAACCGTTAAATAGCTTTATTCTCATTCACTGCAACTCTTGGACCTCGACCCGACATTTTTAACCATCACTCCTTTCTTTTTTGTAACCAGCTTTTTTATCATCGAGTGTTACTTTTTTATTTAATTGGCACCTCTAACGGGCCCTCGGCAAACGTCACTCGTGTCTCCAACCGAGGACGACGAGCGATATCGTAGCGACGGTGACGCGGAGCACCTACTCCTGAGGGCCGGAGATCGGGCGGCTCCAGGGAGCGACTCCTGCTCCCCAGCGCCGAGGCCGTCGCTTCTTCTCATTCGCTCGCTATCCCCCTTCTCTCTCTCGATCCGG
>NC_051400.1:17538312-17538413 GCF_015228065.2 Penaeus monodon
ATTGGGGGGAGGGAGAGAGGTGACTACCGCCACAATAAATTAAATTCCGCACCAAAATAAAAACGTCAGGCCGAGGGGCACGTCGGCCCACTAACGGTACA
>NC_051400.1:17538512-17538650 GCF_015228065.2 Penaeus monodon
GCGTCCCAGACAGCGTAATACTACCGAGGTGAAAACACGGCTCATTAATCTTCGTTGTGAGTCTCATTTCGCCGCAGTTCCTCCTCAAGCACTCTGCCAGACGCTGTCAGTCTCCTGAGAGAGGCTGCATCTCATTAG
>NC_051400.1:17539626-17539813 GCF_015228065.2 Penaeus monodon
GCCGCCGCCTCGTGCCTGATCGCTGTCGGGGAAGGCAAACGTCTCCCTCTCGAGATTTACGTCATCATTACCCCGCTCGTATCGTAAATATAGTGACTTTTTGTACATATTCACGTCAAAAACTGCTATTCAACTATAATTCTTATTTCTCAGCCCAAGAGAAGAGAGAAGGTAAGCAGAAGGGGGT
>NC_051400.1:17540018-17541230 GCF_015228065.2 Penaeus monodon
GGGGGAATATACGGCATATAAATGCATATAAGCATCACTCAAATATTTCATTTGCATAAAGGACTAAACTGACGATATCTCGCACCCACCACCATCCATGGCCGCATAGCAAGATCGGTCCTAGTATAGTAGCCTGCTATTATTAATATTAGCATTCAAGTAGCAAACTAACCCTCGTCTCGGTGATTCTGCAGCAGACTAGCGGTAGTCTTGGCCGCGTTCCACCTTTAAAAAATGGTCGGCGCGGGTTCATCACTTCACAGGGGGCCGCTGCTGTCGTAAATGTCGATCGGTTCGCTCGCTCGAGGACCGGCCTCTTGCGAGCTCTTTCGTCGAAACTCTCATCTCCCGACACGAGCACTTGGGCGGCTGTTCGAATGATGCATAAATACATATTACCTTGAGGAACATTATCACCAGCCACTCATCTGGTAAGCGCCCTTCTGTACTACTGTGCCTAACGAGCGCCCTTCTGTACTACTGTGCCTAACGAGCCCCAGCGATGTACTATAAAGTTAAACACTTTTCTTTAGGTCGGATAAGATTTTCTAAATACGGACCTTGGATTCGGGATGATAGCACAGCGGCAGGGAAGATACGAGGCAGCTAATAAACATATGTTATCTTGATAAATATGCGGAAAATGTATGGCTATGAAAAATGCATACTTTATGAATAAACATTTATCTGCATCTATCGGTATCTACATCTATATTTAACCTGTATATACTCTACTGTTCTTGCAAAAAATAGCAAAGTGCTAACGATTTGGTGTTGACAAATAAATAAATAAACACAAAAAAGGATTTTCCCTTTTTCGTAAAATGCAGTCTATCCTCCGCGTAAGAGGAACCACAGGTCGTCTATTATAACAACGCGATCGTTCAATCTCAATTCCCATCGCTTTGCTTCCTTCTTCAATCATTCCATCGCGTGGGGCAGAGTCGGGGGCGTGCGCAGCTTAAATTAATATCGTCCTCAATTTGACATTTTCCGTAGATTTGTGGACGTTTGGAAAATCCATTACAGCCCCCAAAATAACAGTGACAAGGCAGTGACAGTGAATATAGCTGACAACAATCTTTATAATTACGATGATAATGCCAATTATTATCATCATAATCACCATAACACTGAAGATAATTACGATTTAAATGAGAATGACGAGAGTGAAAGAGACACGAAAATGTAAATGCTTAAATGTGACTATCG
>NC_051400.1:17541280-17542705 GCF_015228065.2 Penaeus monodon
AGGATATTTAAATGATCAGAACTGAGATATTTCCAACGACATTTTCTGTGCAACTTTTATAGATTTACTTACAGTAGGCCTATCGAAGACAAGATCGACCAATCTGAGCAGCGTATCAATTTCCGTAATCCACGCCACTGATGACATACTTTCTGTTAAATAAAGTGACACGTACAAGAACACTCAGGGACACGTGGATGCGCTTGGCATGGACACACGCTCAAACATTCATGCAAGTATCATAATAATCAAAGGGCCACACGACTTATTTATGTAGACTAGTAAGATATGATTTTTAAAAAATTCACAAAAAGGTAGACAAACCTTGATAAGAGGCACGTGACATTGCAGATACTATTTATCAAAATATCTTCTGCTGTATATAATCCTAAAAAGGTCCTACGACCTATGTAAGAAAAGAAAGGAACAGCAGAAGGCTTATGAACTTGTCCCCCCTTCCCCCAAACAGGAAAACAAGCATCCATTTCGATTTTAACTTAAAAAATCAAGCGTCTTTCCAATGGCCAGCACATGTCGCGCAATCTCCTTCGCCTCCTTTCTCTCCGCAAGTGGTTCCCGAGCAGCGGTCCTGCACATTTTGCCAATCTGTGTGAAGGATCTCGAAGCTCCCTTTTGGACAGAAAAGCGGGGGCGGGATGGGGGAAGGAAGGACAAAGCGCTTTAATCTTAAAAAGAGGGAAAGAAAGGGAAGTGAAGGGGGCAAGGTGGGGGCATACTCCCATAAAACCCGGATCGTTTCCCGTGTCCCTTTCCGTCTGACTCCCCGACCAGCGCCGACAACACTACTACACTCCCGGCTCCCGACACGAGGCAGGACGCGGCGGGAGTGGCATGCATTCGGCATAAAACATCCGGTCGGGAAAGACACGTCACAGCGCGGCTCCGAGCGGGTGTCACGCTCTCTGCGCTTGTTTGCCATGGCCTGCGACATTGTTTTTATTTTGACTGTACCAATAAATCATTTCCTAGCGAGGAATTGTGAAGAGAAACGCGTCTCGGACAATGAGGTTGGATGAGAAGTAACTGCTATTATTTCTCAGTGACATTCACTCGCTCGCTCTCTCGTGTCACAGCATGTGTATCTTCACTGGTATAGTGTCATGTTGCCGCGGACCATTCCGGGAGGCTGCAGTGAAATAATACCTCGAATAGTAAAAGCCGAATGGAAGTAACCCTTATCTGAACCCTTTCGTAGAGATCGGAATGCCATTACGCAATGCGACTAATGCCGTTATCGTACAGATAAAAGCCTAAGTCTATCTAAAGCCTTCCTCTGGCTTTTTAACACATTCGAGTGCGTGACAACCGCTGCGACGCAAGCACCATGCCGAGGCCCTGTTGCATAATGCTAGCCTGCAACAACCGGAGAGTGGGTGTGTAGCAGTTGTAGCGGCAGTTTCATGT
>NC_051400.1:17542726-17543714 GCF_015228065.2 Penaeus monodon
ATCAGGGGTTGGATAGAAATGAGGGCAGTACACCAACGGCCGCTGCTGCCGCTGCTGCCAGGCAGATGTCCTGCCGCCGCCACCCAGGTTCCTCCTCCTCCCGCTCCTTCCTTACCTGGCGGATTTGGGGACCTCGGGGAACGTCGTTTGGCTGAGGGTGTTGAGCTCCTGCACCGTCTTCATGGCCTGCGGCTCGGCGGAGATGCCCTGGGCTCGGGTCTTCCTGGCCTGCATTTTGCCCCCTCCCGCCGAGGCGCCCGTCGCGTACGGCATAACACTCTGGAATTTATCCAGTTGCGACCTGAGCTCCACGATCTCGTCATCGCGAACTTTGAGCTTGGCTTCCAAGTGACGAATAATGTCGTCCTTCTTACAAAGGAGCTCTTGCAATTCTAATGAACCCATTTTCTGAATACACTCATCGGCATCTCTCATGAATTGCGGCATTGCACAGCACGCTCCACCATCACAGTTGTCAAACACCAACTAACCGCACACGAGGTGTCAGACCTGTTCAAGACGCCGATCTGCCAGAGGTCCCAGCGCGCGCCCGCCGTCAGCTGACCGTTTCCCTCGCCCTTTTCCCCCGTTTCCTCCCTCCTCCTTCACCAAACACCAGCTAACACCAACCACGGCCAAAGCATAAAAAATTACCATCCTCTCGGAAGTAAAATCGACCTCTAACACTGAGGGAAACACACTTGTTTTCGTAATTTAGAGAGCGTTTCGAAGGGAAATTGGCACTAGCTAACTCGCCCACTCCGTCTGCTCCCTCTCGTGGCGCAACCCCGAAGCAACAGGTGGGGGCGGGGCCTGTCATTCATAGCGTTCTCTCTTTTCACTTATTTACGCTGGAATAACATGCTCTTTTCTCTCAGGCAATGTTAGCTGACAAAGCACAATGAGAATACCGTACTATAAAGTTCTGTATCCACAATGGTTAACACTGTAGTGATTATTTATATTAATTTCTCTTTTCTCTGTCTTC
>NC_051400.1:17544040-17544154 GCF_015228065.2 Penaeus monodon
GAGCGTATATGTGTACGGACTGATAATGTAGATGTGTGCTAGTTCGTGTTCTCCATACTAGTCTGCTGAAGTAGTATAGCGGTGCAGACTAACACTGTGGACAGACAGTGGACT
>NC_051400.1:17544474-17545232 GCF_015228065.2 Penaeus monodon
GCAAAGCCAGTGACGAACAGCCAAGCTTCGCCAATAACGCAACGACGCCACACCACAACAAGGCCGGTGAATAAGATACCCAAAAAAGGTCTAAAATAGAATAGTATCTATCACTAACATACTATAGATAAGATAGCGGCGGACTGGGAGGTGTGCTCGAGAACAAGCCTTGCTATCGGGACTTCTAATCGCGCTATCTCGTCGATAGCATGGAGGGGGGGGGGGGGTTATCTACCGCAATCAATTTTTAGGTGTGCGTGGGGGGGGGAGCCTTTCATGTCGACATCTGCTTACATAATGTGTCAATGAAATGTCCTTACCAGCATTTTGCTTAAATTATGTGTTTTTTTCTCTAGCATTCTGTTTACGACAAATGACATATCGGTATGTAGGCCTACATATCATTCCTTCACTCTCTCAAGCATTACAGTAATATTACATCAGAAAATATAAACACCAATACATAGAGCCTTAAACACATACTATAAGCCTTTCAACATCAAGATAATTAAACAAACAAATGAATAGACACACCTGGAAACAACTCATCCGAAGCAATAAACCGATTATCCAGAAATTTCTATAATCAGGTTAATACCCTCTCCGGTTATCTGATACCCTTGTGGACTGGATGATGCATGAATGCGTCTGCACCAAGCGGTTCGATGTTGAAATATCACGCTATTTACGATAAGAGTACAAATAATCACGAATGTTAGATCTAATTAGAAACTTGACATAATATCTGGGTCTTACTT
>NC_051400.1:17545430-17545634 GCF_015228065.2 Penaeus monodon
CACATAAGTGTGATGCAATCTGATCATGATACCGAGAGTGGGCGAAAATAACCACTGCAAGATTTCAACTTGTCCTGTTTAATGCAACAAGGGTACTTTTAAGTGGATTTACTTCGTATTTATGTCTTACTTTCAGTTATTCAGTGTGCACGTAATTCAACTAGTTATTTCCTAGCAGGATAGTGCTCTATCCATTCAACATCC
>NC_051400.1:17545670-17545966 GCF_015228065.2 Penaeus monodon
TCTGAGGCTGAAGAACCCAACAAGCCCATTCCTCTTTAACTTAGATTTTTCTTTCTTTTGGAATAAACCTTTTGACAAAATCTTTCCTAACTAGTATTATTTTCGATTCTTTAAACTAATACATTGCGCATTACACAAAGACTTAAAACGTTGTCCGTAACTAAGCGGACAATAGAACCGGTGTGGCTACCTAAAATATGCACCGTCACAGACTCCACTTTGTAAACAAATTCTCCCAATGCCATCCATCACTCAGGCCACAAACTTTCTCAAACTGGGAAGACAAGGCGGCACGA